>NC_090933.1:940416374-940719405 GCF_040938575.1 Ambystoma mexicanum | reverse complement strand
GTCTCTACAGATCATCAAGGTGGACACGGAGACGGAAACGTGCCCTGTGCACGCTACAGCAGCGACGGCCGTCCTTACGATCCACAGGAGGCAAGTCTCCACGTTCTGCCAAGGGTTACGGCGGGAGTTCCTCTTCGTACTGCCAACCGCCCCCCCCCACCCCTGCTCCTCGGCCCAGGAGACCAGTAGGGGCCATTCCAAGGCTTTCAGAGGAGGACGTCGCCAGGGACACCAAGGTAGTCCGTCAATGTCCAAACAGGAATGAACCGGCTGTGACGTCAGTTCCCCACCCGAGCACCCTGGTGGGAGGCCGGCTGGCGAACTTCGTTAGCGTGTGGAAGACCATCTCCACCAACCTTTGGGTGCTGGACGCTCTTGCCCACGGTCACACCCTAGAGGTTCAACGGAAGTGTCCCAAAATACCACTGATGGCCTGTCGGGAAAACCACGTCCCTCAGCTGCTGCTGGAGGTTCGGGCCATGCTTAAAAAAAAAAGGGGCAATAGAGCTCATCCCAAAGCGTTTCCGGGGCTCTGGAGTGAACTCAAGGTACTTCCTTGTGTGAAAGAAGACTGGGGCTGGAGGCCCATTCTCGACCTCCGACGACTGAACAAATACATGAAGTCCCAGAAGTTTCAAATGATCACTCTTCAGCATGTGCTCGGACAGCTAGAAGAGGGAGACTTCCTGTCGTCATTGGACCTGGAGGATGCGTACTTCCACATCCCAATTCCCAAGTGACACCGCAAGTTTCTGTGATTCATCGTTCAGGGGAAGCATTACCAATTCAAGGCCCTTCCCTTCGGATTGAAGTCGGCGCCAAGTGTCTTCAAGTGCCTGGCGCCAGTAGCGGCACATCTGCGACAAGGGATACACGTCTACCCTTACTTGGATGACTTGCTCATCCGGGCCAGCTCAAGGAGTTTCGCAGTTGATCACACAACGATGCCCGTCCGCCTACTGACAGACCTGGGGTTCTCGGTGAATTATGGAAAGTCCTGCTTGACTCCATCGCAGGACGTGCTGTTCCTGGGATCCCGGCTCGACAGTGTCGTGCCTGGCGTCAGTCGGAGGAGAGGGTGGCGGCCATCCTGGGCAAGGTGCAATGATTGCTCACACTGAAGATCGCCACGGTGAGGGCCATCAGGTCTCTGCTAGGCATGATGTCATGCATTTACATCATCCAACTCTGCAGGCTACAGATGCCTCCGCTGCAGGAGTTCCTTGATGCCAGTTGGATTCAAGTGTCTGGAAGCTTCAGGACAAGATCGCTCTCGATGAGGAGCTCCGTCAGGTGATAAGGTGGTGGGCCATGTGCTCTTATCTTACCGGAGGTGAGTTTTTCCAGACCCCTACACATCAGGAGACGTTAACGACGGACGCCTCCCTGGGGGGATGGGGAGCCCACACTGGAAGTCTTCACACCAGAGGCATGTGGCTACCGGAGGTGAAGACGTTGCACATCAACGTGCTGGAGCTACGGGCTGTGTTTTGGCCCCTCATATCGTTCCTGCCATCCCTCAAGGGCAAGGTGGTGCGGGTCTTCACCGACAATATCACCACAATGTTTTACATCAGAAAGCAGGTGGGCACCAGGTCCCCAGCGCTCTCCAAAGAAGCGCAGGACGTATGGCATTGGGCCGTTGCCCAGGGGATGTTCCTTATCCCGTTTCATCTGGCAGGAGTAAAGAACATGGTCGCCGACACTCTAAGCAGGGCACTTCGCTTGTGTCAAATTGGGAACTTCGGCAGGACCTAGTGGAGAACCTGTTCCTCAGATGGGGCAATCCCCATATCGACTTGTTAGTGACGATGACAAACACCAAATGCCGGAGGTTTGCCAGCAGGTTTCCCCAGCAGGGGAGCATGGGGGACAGATTCTCATTCCCTTGGGAAGGCCTCTTTCTGTATGCGTTTCCCCCCCTCTCCCCCCCCCCGACTCCCCCGTTGCCGTTTTTATTTTTTGAATTTACTCACAGTGCGGGTGTCAGATGATCCTCGTCGCGCCCGCGTGGCCGAGGTAGATCTGATACCCGGACCTTCTCGGCATGTAGACGGCACGACCAGTCGAGCTGCCAGTGGTTCCAGATCTTTTCGCCCGGGAAGGAGACGCCATTCTTGCCCACGATATAGTGTCTCTGAACCTGAAGGCCTAGCTCCTGCAGCGCTATAATTCGGTGGCTACGATCTCCCGGTGGACTGCAAGGAAGTTCTAGAAAGGATAGAGCATCGTCTACTTTGAAATGCTACAGACTCAAGAGATTTGCTATTTGGTGGTGTTCCCAGAAGATAGATCCACTGAGGGTCAAGGCTCCTCGGGTACTTCCATATTTGCTGTCGTTGGCCAAATCGTGACTGGCCCACGCCTCCATCAAGGTTCATCTGGCGGCTATCTCCTGCTACACCAGATCCCCAGGACGACCATCCTTTTAGTCGCACCGTTTGGTCAAGGAATTCGTGAAGCGACTATTCCACTCGTTCCCGCCGATAAAGGCTCCGGCCCCGGCGTGGGAGCTCAATGTGGTGCTTACTAGGCTCATGAGACCTCAGTTCGAGCCTTTGCATTCTGCACCACTCAGGTTTTTGTCATGCAAAACAGCTTTTCTCGTGGCCCTCACCTCTGCACAACAAGTGGGGGAGATCCAGGCCCTACCCTGTAAACCACCCTACTTGACTTTGCACGAGTCTAGGGTGGTGCTGCGGACACACCCCTTCTTCATGCCAAGGTGCCGTCAGACTTTAATTGAAATGAGCCCTTGGTGTGTTGCCTGTGTTTTTTCCGACGCCGGCTGAAATGACTCTGCACTCGCTAGAACGCTGAAGTTTTATGTCGCCCGCACAAAGAGTTTCCGGAAAACCTCTCAGCTCTTTGTGAACTTTGGTCCTGTGAACCATGGCAAGGCCCTGTCCAAGGCTTCCATTTCCAGGTAGCTCTCTGGCTGTATCACCCACTGCCACCTGTTGGCAAACCGATCGCTGCCTGGCCGTCCGAGAGCCCTCTCTACCCGAGAAATTGCTGCTACAACAGTGTTCCTGTCTGGTCTGCCACTGCTGGACATCTGCAGGGCTGCTACGTGGAGGTCGACAGGGATTCGAGGGAGGAGTCGAGAGTCAGCCAAGCAGTGCTGCGCAACTTGTTCGCTTGAAGGTGAGTAGGTAAGAGATGCTTATGTTGAGACTTGCCACCTCCCATGGTTGTGCATGTGTGTACTGCTATGTATTATTTATTCATGAGCATGTGAATTCATGCCAGAACCCATGCTGGAGAAGGAACCAGTTACTTACCTGTAACTGTTCTCCAGCATGGGTCTGGCATGGATTCACATGCTAACCCTCCCGCCTACCCCTCTGTAGCTCTTCTCTTGGTCCTACTGCCACTTTACGTGCTACCAAATCTGAAGATGGCTGCCAGAGCAGGGGCTTAGGTAGAGGGCAGTCATTGGCTGGGGGCAGACCCTTCGCTGCCTCCTGCCTTCAAGGTCATCTGACCCATGAAAAGAGTGACAGTGACTGCCTTTGCCTCCACATACTCTCCTCCTACTCCTGCGGCTGACTCCCACCCTGACACAGCCCTCTCTAACTTTCACCAATCCATTTAAAAAACTCTTGACAGTCGTGCCCCTTTCATAAGGGTCAGTCTGAAGCCTTCCTAAAAATGCAACGCTTTGTACAACTCTTGATCTGGTTGCCCTTAAAGGAAAGTGCAGTGCAGCTGAACGGAAATTGGGATCTTCATGTGCACCATCTGACAAACTGGGATGCCTCCTTCCAAAGGCAATATAGACTCTGTATCTGCTCCTAGAAAAGAGTCTACATTCAAGCTTGCATCCCAGCGGCATCTAACAACACAGCTGAACTCTTGAAAGTCTGCAAGGAACTGGCCAATCCTACTGCAGCCTCTTCCTCTACTGGACCCACCCTGGCCCTTTGCTCTGCCCTGGGCAGCACATTTCACTGCTAAAATACAGGACATCATTCTGTCCTATCTCTACCCCGCAGAGCCGCCTGCACCCACATCTCATAGGCCCCTCACCAGGGCCAGTCTTAGACCAGTTTGCACCCCAGGCGGGAAGCATTGTTGGTGGCCAATGTTGGGAGAGGTGTTAACTTCAGAGACGATATGGGGGGGGGGGCTTACTTGTGTACGGGAAATCTAACTTATTTACACATTGTAATGCAAATATTTTAGTGCAGCTTCAATGTTACTGTTAACGCTCTCCTTCACGTCTGAAACCACACACTTAAGCACTGATGTGAGAATGAACGGTCTCCTGCCCCTACCCTTCCTATCACTCACCTGACATGCAAGTACAAACACCCATTCGATTTCAATTGCCTAAAAATGTATGCATACAAATGCGTGTGCTAACAATAAACATTTTTACATTAGTAATAATACCCAGGCATTTGTTAACTGTGCAGCCACCAGCAACGTTTGTCTGTGTCGTGTTGTCCTTCTACAGCTGTGTTCTTACTAAACATTAACGGAAGAGGGGTGATTGCTGGAGTCTGAAATGTCTTAGTAAGATGAGGAGAGGGGGTCATTGTGTTTCGTGTGTTTTGCTTAAGGTTCCAGGTGTCAGATCTGTATCAACGAAGCTGATCAGGGGTATTTGCCTGGGCATTGCTTAATTCACTTGAGGTGGGCCGTTGGGGTGGGAGTGGTGGGTGGGCAGTATAACTGGTACCTGTCCCCTCCCCATGCCCTCCTTATCTTGCCCTCTCAAGTGTCTGACCTGGTGCTTCTCCAGTGCCTGTATGCACCTCGCTGTGTGACCAGGTGCAACACAATGATGGGTGAAGCTTTGTGTCTGTGTGCCCTGTGCAGTCTCTTAGCAAACACCAGCCTGGGCCACCTTTGTGACAGATTGCAGAGTGCTCAGGAAGCAAGCCACAAAATATATAAGCACATGTGGGTGCTGTATCACTTCTCTGTAGGGCCCCTTTAGCCTACAGACATTCACTAATATTCATGTTGATTGCATTATTTCAGTGACAACACGAGCGAGGCTGAAATGTAAATAATGGACTTCTAAAACATAAATTGTTGCTTCTGCAGTCCGCAACCCAACCTTCCCATGTTGTATTACAATGTAATACTACATTCTGAACGCCCATTCCTCTATAGTGTTTACATTGGTTGCACAATATTATTATAAAAAATAAGCTATTTTAGGTTATTTTACACTCGTTATTTTGGAAAGACAACACTTGATATTTATAAATTGCTGTGCTTGTGCTATACAGAGAGCATGCAAAGAAAGGGCTGTTCATGTCTGTGTTAAAGTGTACTTAAAACGATGACAATGGTCACAGGGAATGTCCAGACAAAATCTTTTGGGTAGAGGCACCCGCCAGGGGTGCCCCTTGTCCCCCATCCTGTATATCCTGGCCTTTGAGCCTATTGACTTCATTAGAGAGAGACATGGACACCGTGGTCTCTGCTTAATAGGCCGCCCGGAGATAGTGTCCCTATATGCAGATGACATACTTCTGTATGTTCGCGACCCACACCTCAACTTAGACCCCATACTGCAGGACATCATTTGTATCGGACAATTCTCTGGTTTCACGATTAACCCGTCTAAGTCGGAAGTATTTCCGCTCACAGACAATACTCCCGTAGTCCAGGGCCTCTTCGCTGGTCGGCCGACCATATAAAATATCTGGGGGTAACTGTGTCCAGAACACGCCCTTAGCTACTGAAAGACAACTATGACTCAGCCGCGGCGGCGGTCGAGGACAAAATTCGTAGGTGGCAGAACCTCCCCCTATCCGGCCCGGCTAAGCTCTCACTCATAAAAATGACTCTGCTGCCTAAATTGCTCTGTGTTCTCCAACTTCCTGATCTGGCCTGGTAAAGACTACTTCACCAGACTACATTCCTTCTTCGGCCAGTTCCTATGGCACTCTGGTGCGGTCAGGAAAAAGTGGACCGAACTGTCTCCCACATATGATAAGGGGGGGGTTGTCTGCACCGCACACCGAATTGTACTGATGTCCTCCCAGGCACAATATGCGTCATACTGTTACATAGTGGAGTTCCCCCCCCCATGTCGAACTGGAATCGCTGGTTGCAGGTCGCACCGACCTCAAGACCCTCATGCTAGATACCCACTACAGGGATGATTCCCTGTTGGACCCGGTGGCCTCTACACAGAGGGCCTGGCAGCTGCTCTTTGCCCAGGTGGGGGCCACTCGCCTTTTCTATAAATGGCTCCCAATCTGGAGCTTCCTGGGGCTACTGCCGATGCGTGATCAGACGATTCATGTCCGTTGGGAAGCTCTGGTTTACAGAGCATTCACTGACCTGTTTCCAAACGGGGCATTCATCACACCTGAGACCTGGAAACCGGGCCACGGAGATAATGGGGGTGACCTCTTACACTACTATCGGGTCCTCGCTGCGATTGCAGCCCACTGGACGGCGTACCTGCAGGAACCTCCAGAAACGCTGATTCTCGCTTACATTGCCAACTCTGTGGATAGTAGCCACGTGGTGTCCTCACTATATAAAATGGCATTGGATGGGATGGCCCCTCTCTCCCAGAAAGCGTGCTTGCGTTGGACAGAGGAATTGGCAAATGCCATTTCCGATACCCAATGGGCACACATGTGTGCACTCACCAGACTGGTCTCCCTCAACTTTTGCTTTAAATACATGCAATTTAAGGTTCTACATCGCCTACACCATACCCCCGCCAGACTATCCAAAATGCCCCCCGCCCCTACACTACATGGTTGTCCCAGATGTGATGAAACAGCAGAGGACCATCTACATATGTTCTGGGGATGCCGGCGACTGGAAACATTTTGGTCAAGAATCATTGCGATTCTCTGACATAAGAAGCACCTCATTATAGAAACACCCTCTGGGCACGTTGTTTGGTTTGTGGTCTGGGCCCCTGGATAGACGACCGGGCCTTTTCGAACGTTGGTTGCATGCTGGCTAAAAGGTCAATACTCCTCCATTGGAAGAATAGGTGCCCCCCCAGCGTGGGCGAATGGATGCAAGCACTGACCTGGGCGCAAGAAAGCGAGAATCTCTATGCCAACTCTTTCCCCTGTTACCAGACCCCGTGATATCTGGTGCAGTTTCCGCTCCTACCTGGCCCGAGAAGACGGGTGTGAATGAAACTGTCCATGCACTTTGAATGTTTCTGCTGATATACTCGCCTTATGTGTGATGTCTGTACCGATGCAATCGGATATTAATGTATGAGACATCTGTCTAAAGGGTGACCCCCTTTCTCTGTTGTACCTTCAATTGCCAATTGTATAAATAAAAGTAAAAAAAAAAATGAATACAATGGTGTTGTTGGAGTCAGACTGGCACCCCCTAGACCAGGGGTCTCCAACCTTTACGTTAGCTGGAGCTACTTGTAGTGGAGGCCAACAGTGGAGAGCTACTAGCGGGAAAAATCCGGGTGGGGATATTTATAAACCTCTGAATTTTTACCAATATTTTTTTGGCCCAATTATTTACTCTCTGTAAACAGATGGAATAACATATGCCTTCGCGATTATATTAAGAACTTCAAAAACCTCTTTGTTGCATTATTATTTATTAGTAGCTGTCTCAAAAAGACAGATATTTGTTGGACTACCACACAAATATCCTGTCATTTGTGTGCCCTTCCTTTACGTTTTATGCAGGCTTTCTACATGCTAGGCACACTATTGTTTTCCAAATGCGCATTTCACACTTCCATAAAAAAACCAAAGTAATTTCCAAATTGAAAAATGCTGCTTGCGTTCACTAGTTTTCGTTGAAATGTTTTTTTTTTGTCAGACACCACACATACCCCGTTATTTGTGTGCCCCTCTGTGTTTTAGCACAGGTTATATTTATAAAGATGTTATATGCTTGTCAAACTGGTTAATCACAAATAAATGCTTCTGTTGAGCTGACAGCAGTTTTTAGGAAATTAAACTGTGGGGTTAATGGGTGCTAACTTTTGATTTTCACTACAGGGGCAGAAATATCCCCACCTCCATCCTGAATATAAGCAAGCAACCAGCCCAACCTATACCCTGGCCAAACACATTTTATAGCACTTTTTCTACAATTCCAGTGCTTTGCGGACTACACTCAGCTCATTTTCAGGCTATCCTCAGCCACCTCTCCTCCCTCCCTCATATCTGACTGCCTGTCCCCAGGAGTGGTGTGCTGCCAATGATCTTTGCCTTAATGCCCTTAAGACCGAGATTCTCGTCTTTGGAACACCTGCTCCCTCCTTTCCTGTCACTCTCTTGCCGGCCTCCCTTGGCCCTCCTCCTGCTCCCTCCTGTAAGGCTAAAAACCTCAGGGTCATCTTCGACTCCACACTCTCCTTCTCTCTTCACATCTCTGACATCTCTAAGAAATCACACTACCAGCTGCACCTCCTCAAAGGTATTCTTCCTTTCCTCTCCTTCCCCCAGGTGCTCAATGTCTCCAGAGCTCTTATTCTCTCTAGGCTGGACTATTGCAACAGCCTCTTTCTAAATCTGTCTGCTTCTACTCTCCGCCCTCTGCGACTGATCCAGAACAGGACTGCAAGACTTGTCCTTGTCCTCAAGCCCAGGGATCCTATTTCTCTAGGACTGAAATCTCTGCACTGGCTCCCAGTGGCTGTGAGGATTATGTTCAAAACCCCCTGTACGGTCCACAAGGCCTTCTGGGACCTGGGGCCTCAATACCTTCAGCTCTCTCTTACAAAATATCTTCCTTCTCGAGCTCTTTGCTCATCCGCCTCCAACTCCCTCAGGGTCAGTCGCTTCTCCAAGCAACGATTTGGTGGTAGATCTCTTTCCTCGGCTGGGGCCTCCCTCTGGAACAGCCTCCCTGTCTCCCTGAAACTTGAGGAGAATCTTCTCCAGTTCCGGCAGCACCTCAAAACCTTTCTCTTTGCTTCTGCCTTTTCTCCTCCTCTCCCCTGCTGACTTCCTGGCTGATACTGAAACTGCACTGGTCACCTGCGCTGGACACCTGGCAACCCCCCCTGCTCTGAAGCCCAACCCCCCCTCCAGTCGCACAACTGCACTGCCTTCTTGGCAACCCCCCGCACTTAGGGACTGTTCTGTACCGCTACAGTTCCACCACTAGCACTTGACACCTGATGTCTGCACTACCCTTGTACTTGCCACCAGCTGGCCAGACGCTACTGATGGTTATTTATTATCCCATGTACTGCACTGTCCCCTTCCCCTCGCCCCTGCACTTTCCTCCTTCCCCCTTCCCATGCACTTGCGCCATCTGAATTACACCTGGCCTAGTAGGATCATTGTCTGTCTTCTCTCGGTTCCCCCTCCTTTGCCTTGTCACGCCTTGAAAAACTTATATATGATATGATATGGCATTTAGTTTTGAATATATAACATCTCAGCATCGGTCTGTCAACCTGCTGAGCTACCCTGGTAGGCTTCTACTGTACAGTGTGTCTATGAATCGCTTAATGCACTAAAAGTGGGTGTACCTGTGTCATGGAAGTGATTTAAAGTGGAAATGTACAGTGTGGAGTTTGGAAAGAAGCCACATGAAAGAAATTGCATCATTTTTTAAAATATTATTTTGAACATTTCCAGGCGAGCAGCAGTGCTACTGTGATATTTTCATTCTCCAGCATGGGGTCTGGCATGGATTCACATGCTCATGAATATTCCCCGTCGTCAGGCTGGGAATCCTCGGTAAAGAAAAAACCAGTATCAGTTTCGTTTCTGATCTGTCTTTCGTAGTAATAACCAATCACTGGTCTCTGCGTCATACTGACCACAGCCAATGACTGCCCTCTACCTAAGCACCGCCTCCGGCAGCCATCTTCAGATTTTTACCGCACGTTCATGTGTTGGGATCCTCGTGCTATTGCTCTCGAGCGTTAGTGCTATTTTTCGCGCTTTTTCACAAAAAAACTTCGATTCTTTCGGTCAAAAGAGCCTCAAGCTCCACCGATCCTATATCCGATCTACGGGGACCCGTGTCGGATTCATCTGTGCCCCTCAAGGGTGAAGATTTCGTCGAGCTACACTTCGGAGGACTCCAGAAGCTTCTCAGGCCCGATCTCGGAGATGGCCCAGGAGAAGGGAAGCTCGACGCCCGGAAAGCTGTTCAGGGTCTGCCCTGGATGCCAGCTGCAGAACGTCTTCAAGGAGGACGAACACTCTTTCTGCCTTTACTGCCTTCATGAGGACAGGACGCACGTGGAGAAGGACTGTGCGTTTTGCGGCAACATGTCGGAACGGACCATGAAGGACCGCCATCAACGTCTCGCCAACTGGCTGGAGGGTATGAGCCTGTCTGGCGAGAAGAAGAAGAAATCCGAGCGGTCTTCTAAGACCTTTGAGGGCGCCCCGGCGACGGGGGCCCAACATAAGGCCAAGCACCGCGAGTCCGCTGGCACCGGGAGCGCCGAACGGTCGGGCTCTACGGGCGCCAGGCAGGGCGCACCCTCCCCGGCACCATCAACCACGAGCCAACGCTCTGGGTCGGGTAAGAGGAAGGCCGAGCACCCGGCGAAGCTCCTGGAGAGGCCCCGGTCGAGCTCTAAGGCAGAGGAGGAGCGTGGCAGTGCCCCCTCCCTCAAGGATAAGGCGGTGAGCGCACCTAAGGTGGTGAAGGCCTTGATCCATCCGACCAAGCCCTCTATCGAAACGGTCGCGGCGGCCCTGGCTCAGCCTGTGGTGGCTGCACCAGTGGTGGCGACCTCAGGGCCCAGAATCTCCCTGCCTCCTCGGAGGGAGTCTTCCTTTGTGCCCATCGATAGGACCCCCGTGAAACCCTCCGTGGGGAAGAAGAAGGGGGGGCAGGGCGTCGTCGTAGAGTCGGCCTCAACCTCAGAAGAGGAACTGATCGAGGTCTTAAGCCACGGCCTAGGCGTGGAAGAAGGCCAGCCCGTCGGAATGGGCCCCGACGCAGGTGACGACGACGACATCGTCGAGGATACCGACGGGGCCCCTGCTCGCCCGTCGGATTCCCCTCTGCCAGCGCCGCAAGACAACTCGGCGGCCATTTTGTTGGCCATACAGTCCTTATGCTCCGAGATAAGGACGAGGCTACCGTTACCGACGGAGGAACCTCTCCCGTCGGGGGATCCAGAACCGGGACCTTCTGGTGTTCCCCCCACCAAGAAAAGAAGGATCCATCCACCACCTCCTTTTCAACCGTCGCGCCCCGTCCAGCCCTCCTCCCCGTCCACCCGAGGGGATGATACGGGGACTGACACGGCAGCGACGGGTACGGACGACGAGGCATACGACGAGGATTTTCCGTCGTCGCCTCCCACCAGGGCTTCTCCGCCCGACGAGATCGGATCTTTCCACTCCATGATCTCCAGGGCTTCCGAGCTTTTCCAACTCTGCCCTGAGGAGAAGAAAAAGGAAGGCTTCCTTTATCAGCGGCGTGAGGCCAAGAGGAAGACGGTCCTCGCAGTGCCTCTGTTGGACGACATTTGGGATGAGGGCCTTTCCCTCCTCAAGAACCCTTCCACGACGCCAGCGAGAAGAGACCGGTACGAGAAAAAGTACCGGGTCCCGGACACGGCCCCCCTATGCCTCCGGGCGCAGCCTACCCCGGACTCCGTCGTCTCCGCGGCAGCCAGGAAGAAAGCGGGGGGGGGTGCGGCCTCCACGTCGACTTCCCCGCCGGACGGCGAGGGAAAGAAATTGGATGCTATGGGACGTAGAGTCATCTCGTCGGCAGCGACGACGATTAAAGCGGCCAACGCCTTGGCTATCGTGGCCCGCTACGACAGGGAGCTCTGGTACAAGATGGCTCCCCTGCTGGATTTTCTGCCGGACGACAAGAGGGCGGAGGCCCTTGAGATCCTGCAGGAAGGTGAGGTGGCTTCTGACCACGCCATCACCGTGGCGACGGACATCGCCGACACTGGGTTCCGCCAGCTGGGCAACGGCGTTTGCCTTCGACGTCGTGGATGGCTCAAAGCTACGGACTTTCGGCAGGACGTCCAGACCAGAGTCCTGGACATGCCTTTCGACGGGAACAACCTGTTTGGGAAGACAGTGGACGATTCCCTTCAGGCCATCAAGGCGGACACTGAGACGGCCCGGGCCCTTGGAGTCCTGCAGCAACGACGGACGCCCTTTCGGAGCGGCGGAGGCAAGGGCGCCTCCAAAGGTTCCGGCGGCGGTTTCGCTTCCTACCGTCAAGCGGCCCGCTCGTCGTCGCAAGAGGCCTACAGAGGACGAGGCAAGTCTAGCGGACCCCGCCGTCGTCGCCAAGGAGGTCAAGGCGGCAAGGCCGCGTCCAAGCAGGATTGAACCGGCTGTGGGGTCGGGCCCCCACCGAAGCACCCCGGTGGGAGGCCGGCTGGCGGGCTTCGTCAGCGTGTGGGAGTCCATCTCCACCGACCGTTGGGTGCTGGACGCCCTGGCCCGGGGCCACGCGCTCGAATTTCAAAGAAGGTGCCCGCGCGTCCCCCCCGTGGCCAGGAAAGAACTTCACGTCCCTCAACTTCTCCGGGAGGTAAAGGCGATGCTCAGAAAGGGCGCCATCGAACTCGTCCCAAAGAGGCTTCGGGGCTCCGGAGTCTACTCGCGATACTTCCTCGTGAAGAAGAAGACGGGAGGATGGCGCCCCATCCTGGACCTGCGACGTCTGAACAAGTTCATCAAGGCGCAGAAGTTCCGGATGGTCACCCTCCAGCACGTCCTGGGTCAGCTGGAGGAAGGAGACTTCCTATCGTCGTTGGATTTGGAGGACGCCTACTTCCACATTCCCATCCTAAAGGGGCACCGAAAATTCCTCAGATTCGTGGTCCAAGGGCGTCATTACCAGTTCAAAGCCCTTCCCTTCGGACTACGGTCGGCACCCAGGGTTTTCACCAAGTGCCTCGCACCGGTGGCGGCGCAGCTGCGCCGCGAGGGGATTCACGTCTACCCCTACCTGGACGACTGGCTCATCCGCGCCAAGACGAGGGAGCTCGCCGTGGTCCACACGGCAAGGACCGTCCAACTCCTCACGGACCTGGGATTCTCCGTGAACTACGCCAAATCCCACCTGGTACCCGCGCAAGACGCTCTGTTTCTGGGAGCGAGGCTCGACACAGTGTCCCTTCTGGCCTCCCCGTCGGAGGAGAGGACCAGGACCATCTTGGGCAAGGTGCAACGGATGTTGGTGGCCGACGCGGCCAAAGTGAGGTCCATCAAGTCCCTCCTCGGGATGATGTCTTCCTGCATCTACCTCATTCCCATGTGCAGGCTCCGGATGCGCCCGTTGCAAGAATTCCTGGATGCGCGCTGGATCCAGACGACGGTCAGCTTCGAGGAAAGGATCAAGCTCGACGAGAGTTTCCGACGAGCGATACGGTGGTGGGGCACCCGCGCGCATCTGACGGCGGGCATGGACTTCCAGACCCCAGCCCACCAGGTGACTGTGACCACGGATGCCTCCCTAGAAGGGTGGGGAGCGCACACCGAAAATCTGCACGCAAGGGGACTCTGGCTCCCGACGGAGAAGTCCCTGCATATCAACGTCCTGGAGCTCCGTGCAGTGTTTTGGGCCCTCAGGTCCTTCCTTCCGTCCCTCAAGGGCAAGGTGGTGAGGATCTTCACCGACAACACCACCACCATGTTTTACATCAGGAAACAGGGCGGAACCAGGTCCCCAGCGCTGTCCAAGGAGGCGCAGGACCTGTGGCATTGGGCCGTCGCCCAAGGGATTCTTCTGGTGCCGTTTCATCTGGCAGGGATAAAAAACACCATCGCCGACTCACTCAGCAGGGAGCTGCGCTCGTGCCACGAGTGGGAACTACGGCAGGATCTGGTGGATCGCCTCTTCCGACGGTGGGGCACACCCCAGATCGACCTGTTCGCGACGGCGACGAACACCAAGTGCCGGAGGTTCGCCAGCAGGTTTCCCCAGACGAGGAGCATGGGCGATGCTTTCTCGTTCCCCTGGGAGGGCCTGTTCCTCTATGCGTTCCCTCCCTTGCCTCTACTAATCCGGCTCGTCAACCAGCTCAAGAGGTCACGGTGCAGGATGATCCTCGTCGCACCTGCGTGGCCGAGGCAGATATGGTTCCCGGACCTTCTGGATTTGTCAGCGTCCCCGCCGATCAAGCTGCCGGCGGACGCGGATCTACTCTCCAGGGAAGGAGGCGCCATCCTCCACCAGGACCCGAAGTCGCTGAACTTGCAGGCCTGGCTCCTGCAGCGCTAGAGTTTGGAGGATACGACATACCGGCCGATTGCAGAGAGGTTCTTGCAAAGGCCAGGGCGTCCTCGACTCTTAAATGCTACGGACACAAATGGAAGAGGTTCTCTGTCTGGTGCCACGCACAGAAGATTAACCCTCTACGGATTACGGCTCCCCAAGTACTGCCGTACCTGCTGACGCTGGCCAAAGCTGGTCTGGCACACGCGTCCATCAAGATTCATCTTGCTGCGATCTCCAGATACACCAGAACCACGGGCCGGACGTCCTTGTGGTCTCATCGTCTGGTGAAAGAGTTCATGAAGGGACTGTTCAGATCGTTCCCGCCGGTGAAGGCTCCGGCCCCGGCGTGGGAGCTCAACGTGGTGCTGACCAAGCTCATGGGACCTCCGTTCGAGCCTCTGCACTCGGCCCCGTTGAAGTTTCTATCGTGGAAAACAGCTTTTCTCGTGGCCATCACCTCCGCACGACGAGTGGGAGAGATCCAGGCCCTTTCCTGCAAGGCCCCGTACTTGACTTTCCACGACACGAGGGTAGTGCTCAGGACGCACCCCTCCTTCATGCCCAAGGTACCGTCGGACTTCCATCTCAACGAACCCTTGGTGTTACCTGTGTTCTTCCCGTCGCCTTCGTCGCCGGCTGAGAGGACTTTGCACTCGCTGGATGTAGCTAGAGCGCTGAAGTTCTACGTGGACCGCACGAGGGGTTTTCGGAAGACGTCACAACTCTTTGTGAACTTTGGACCTGTCAATCAGGGGAAGGCTCTCTCGAAGGCTTCCATCTCCAGATGGCTCTCCGGCTGTATCATGTACTGTCACCGGTTGGCAAACCGACCGCTGCCTGGCCGTCCGAGAGCCCATTCCACCAGAGCGATCGCAGCTACCACGGCGTTCCTATCTGGTGTGCCCCTGCTGGACATATGCAGGGCTGCTACGTGGAGGTCGACGCACACCTTCACGAAATTCTACTGCGTCGACCGGGATTCCAGGGAGGAGTCCAGGGTCGGCCAAGCAGTGCTGCGCAACCTGTTCGCCTGAGGTGAGCCTGGTGAGGAGGTAAGATGCTTAATGTTGAGTTAATGTGATGCTTAATGTTGAGCCTTTGCCACCTCCCGTGGTTGTGCATGTGTGTACTGCTATGTATTCTTTATTCATGAGCATGTGAATCCATGCCAGACCCCATGCTGGAGAAGGAACAAGTTACTTACCTGTAACTGTTGTTCTCCAGCATGGGTCTGGCATGGATTCACATGCGAACCCTCCCGCCTACCCCTCTGCGGCTCTTCACTTGGTCATACTGCCACTTCACGTGCTTCCAAATCTGAAGATGGCTGCCGGAGGCGGTGCTTAGGTAGAGGGCAGTCATTGGCTGTGGTCAGTATGACGCAGAGACCAGTGATTGGTTATTACTACGAAAGACAGATCAGAAACGAAACTGATACTGGTTTTTTCTTTACCGAGGATTCCCAGCCTGACGACGGGGAATATTCATGAGCATGTGAATCCATGCCAGACCCATGCTGGAGAACAACAGTTACAGGTAAGTAACTTGTTCCTTGTGTGGTCACAATGATCCTGATCCTACCCCAACCCCTCTGACATCTCTGGCAAACAAGAGCATCTTGCTTAAGCAAGACAGTGTTGGGGGGGGTGCACAAGGCCAACTCTGGTACTACAGGCTGCCTGCAGAAAGAGAACGCGATACTGACATCTGTCAGGGAAATTGCAAGCAGCTCCATGTGGCACAGCAGCCAAGCTCCCCGCCTGCAATTGGGACGGCCAGGGTTCGGATCCTGATCAAGGAAAATAACTGCAAAAACACAGCAAGTGTTTCTTTTTCAGTATTTCCAGCGGGGGGGACTGAAGAGGCTCAAGCGAGCTACTAGTCGCCCGCGATCGACCGTTTGGCGACCTCTGCCCTAGACCCTGGCACCACAGGCAGCTGCCTGCACTGCATGATGCAAAGACCGGCCCTGCTCATCCCTGTCCCTCCTGAGGAGGTCGCCCTCCTTAAACCATCAAGCACAACATTAATTCTCTTGCTCCAGCCTTGGCTAACCTCTGCAACCTCATTCGCTACTGGAGTTTTTCCCACTTCTCTCAAGCACTCTCTTGTGCACCTTCTGCTCAAAAACCCCTCTGCTGATTCTTCTATCCCGGCAAACTATCGCCCGATCTCCATCACTCTCTATCCTGAGCAAACTCTTGGAGAAATTAGCTCTCTCTCAGCTTCCCCTCCACACTGAAGCTGTTGGCTGTCTCCATGACAATCAGTCTGTCTTTAGAGCATCCAGAGGCACGGAAACTGCTCTTCTGAATACCCGTGAAAACCTGCTCTCAAATCTGGACTCCAACTCTGCTTCTGTCCTCATTCTTCTCGATCTCTTCTGCCTTCGACACAGTAAACCACAACATCATGATCTCCCGTCTCTGTGATACCCTGGGCATCAAAGATCTGTCCCTGGCGTGGCTTGCCTCCTTTCTCTCTGACCGGCCTTCCCTGCTGGCACTTGGGTCCTTTGGATCTTAGGTCCTTTCTATCCTCTATCACTCGCTCTACTTGTGGTGTCCACCGGGGATGTAACCTATCCACTTGGTTCTTCAATGTCTACATGGCCCCTCTGGCCCATAGGATCTCTACCTTCACCTCTAACTTTCGGTGTTATGTGGATAACACACAGCTCTCTTTCAGGCTACCCTCAGCCTCTTCCTCCTCACTCATGCCTGACTTTCCGCAATTCAGTCTTGGTGTGCTGCTAATGATCTCTGCCTCAATGCCAGTAAGACCGAGATTATCCTCATTGGGACCCCTGCTCCTGCTTTCCCGATTTCACACTGGCA
Organism: Ambystoma mexicanum; assembly: GCF_040938575.1. Classification (NCBI taxonomy): domain Eukaryota; kingdom Metazoa; phylum Chordata; class Amphibia; order Caudata; family Ambystomatidae; genus Ambystoma; species Ambystoma mexicanum. Next base: position 940,702,417 of record NC_090933.1, on the reverse strand, counting down.
GGCCTCCCTAGACCCTTCGCCCCCACCTGCTAGTGAGGCAAAAAATCGGGGGGTCATTTTCGACTCCACGCTCTCCTTCTCTTCTCACATCTCTGACATCTCCAAAAAGTCCCACTACCAGCTGCACCTCCTCGGAGGTATTCTACGTTTTCTCACTTTCCCCCAAAAGCTCACTGTCTCCAGAGCTGTTTTTTTCTAGGCTGGACTACTGCAACAGCCTCTTTCTCAATCTTCCGACTTCTACTCTCTGTCCGCTACAACTCATCCAGAACAGAACCGCGAGATTTATCCTTGGCCTCAAGACCAGAGACTGCATCACTGCGGCGCTGAAATCCTTCCACTGGCGTCCCGTGGCTGCTAGGATCAAGTTAAAAACCCTCTGCATAGTCCACAAGGCTTTCTGGGCCGGGGCCCACACTATCTACTGCAGTCTCTTCCTAAATACTCTCCTTCTAGAGCCCTCTGTTCATCATCCTCCAACTCTCTGCGAGTGAGACGTTTTTCCAAGCAGAGATTTAGGGGTAGATCTTCATCCTGTGCAGGTGCCTCCCTCTGGAACAACCTCCCTGCCTCTTTCCGCCTTGAGTTCTGGAAACTCCTCAAGACCTTCCTCTTCTCTTCCTCTTTCTCTCTCCTTCTCCCCTGCTGACCTCACCTCTTTTTCTCTCCTGCCTCAACCCTCCCTCTCTTACCTAAATCTCTTCAGTTATTTGCTGACTGGTCGCCTGGTTCACCTTTAAAGCCTTGCAGGTCCCAGGCTCCTTGCCAGCCTTTGCACTTGCCTCCGGACCTCTACACTATGTTCAGCACTACTGCACTCTCAGCAAACGTCCCATGAGAGGGGTAACCTCTATGCATTTAACCCAGGGGCCTGCTGGACCATGCACACTTGTCCCCCCCACTTCCCCTGCACACTTGTCCCCCCCACTTCCCCTGCACTTCCGTCTGTACACTTGCATGACCTGAATTTACTAGGCTAGTGAGTTCTTTCCTGTCCCCTTTCTCTCCTCTCCCTAGTTTGGTTGTGCCTGAATTACTTCATGCACTAGGAGAAATGCCGTCAGGCCTAGTACGCAAGTTACTTTTTTGTTTGATCATTCGGCATACTTCAAGGCCTAAGAATGACTACTGCTCTCTTCCTGCCTTGAAGTGCTTTTAAGCACTTCACTTGTGTATAAGCGCTGTACAAATAAACTATTACAATGTTATTAGTAGTTGCTGCTTTTTAAAGATGGTCTAATTCCTTGTGTATATATAAATAAATATTTATGCTACAACTTTAAGTGTCTACATGTTTACTTGGATGCCTGTATTTATTGATTTCATTGTACAGCACTAAGGCTCACATTACCCCTCTTAACACAAACTTGTATAGTACAGGTCTATATTAAAAGGTTGGTTACCCAATACCAAGAGATAAGCCTTATAAAGTTGCACACCACAAATTCATACCTAACTACAATCGCCTCGGCCAGGCAGATCGGGGCGATTCAGGCCCTTTCCTGCAAGCAGCCCTACTTGTCCATCGACGCTACAAAGGCTGTGCTGCGGACCCACCCCACCTTTATGCCAAAGTTTCCTTCTGTATTCCATCTCAACAGGCCTTTGGTTTTACCCTTCTACGCCTACTGAAAGGACGTTGCATTAGCTGGACTTGGCTCGTACCTTGAAGTTTTATGTGGCAAGCAGAAAGAATTTTTGGAAGACATCTTAACTCTTTGTGAATTTCTGGTTCTATGAATCGCGGGAAGGCCCCTTTCTAAGGCTTCCATTTCCTGCTGGCTCTCCTTCTGTATCATACACTGTCATCGTCTGGCCAACAGACCTCTTGCAGGCGTCTGGGAGCCCATTCAACCGGAGCCATCGCAGCAGCAACAGCGTTTCCCCCTGCTCTACATCTGCAGGGCTGCTACTTGGAGGTTCACCCACACCTTCTCCAGGTTCTACTGCGTCGACAGGGATTCCATGGAGGAGTCCCGGGTAGGCCAAACGGTGCTGCATACCCCGTTTGTTTGAGGTGCGTCTGTTTCAGGGGCAAGTGTTTTGCTTCTGTCGAGCCTTGCCCCCTCCTGTGGTTGTGTGTATATACTGCTATGTAATCCTATTCATGAGCATGTGAATCCATGCAGTACTCCATGCTGGAGAAGGAACCACATTTCTTGACTTGAACTCCTGTTCTCTAGCATGGATCTGGCATGGGTTCACATGCAAACCCTCCCTCCTTACCTTCTGTGACTCTTCTTGGTTCATACTGCTTCTTTACGTGCTCTACAAGTTCTGCAGATTGCCACCAGGGTTGGAGCTTGGGGAGAAGTCTGTCATTGGATGGGGCAGTATGACCCAAAGCACAGTGATTGGTTTTAGAAGAGACACGCAGCTTTTAGGATAAAGTGAAACTGCTTTCTTTTTTACTGAAGATTCCCAGCCTGGTGATGGGGAACATTCATGAGCATGTGAATCCATGCCAGACCCATGGTGGAGAACAGGACTTACAGGTAAGTAACTTGTTGCTTATTCTAGGCCCAAAACGTACATTTGAAAATGAAGCGAGTAGGTGATAACGCCTCCGCAGCTTCCACTAGATGTCGGCCTATGCCCAGCATGTGAATCTAAGCAGATACAAGCATCAGAAATACGATTACGGTGAGTAATGTATCCCATACGGTCACCATAGGTTAAAAAATGGATTAAATGACTTAAAATAAATTATACAAAAGTGATGCAGTAAGATGGAACCAAGTCACAAGAAATATGCCCTAGCTTCAGAAGTCCAATTCCAATGAAGAGTGGGGCCTTGTGCCCTCAAGTCATATTGCTTCTCCCCAGAATGTATCTGATGCAGGTAAAGTACTTATGAAATATTCAGAAATACAAAAAGCACAGATGCAGACCTCTTCAGGGCACTTCATAAGAAAATGATAGGTGAGTCCAAGCGACGGCCACCACACACAGCTGACAACATACGTCCTTCCATTCACGGTTGAAGACCTCCCTGAGTAGGAACCCTTGAAGCTGGGAGGCTGCAATACAACAGGAAGGCGAATTGGACCACAAGCTGGTGACCGTTGTGGCTGCAAATGCGGAACTTTGACGGCTGGATCATTGAGAACACAAGACTGGTTGGTCCCACTGTTAGGAGAGTTTCACATTTATTATATTTACACCAGAATCATTTTAAATACTTCATAAGTTTACGGTAGAACACTTAGGAATACTAAAAGGGCACTTTCACTTTTGTGTTTGTTCGCAGTTACAATTGTAGCAACGTTAAAATGGGAAAAGACAAGGTTATCGTATTATCGCTAATTGCGCAAACACATGCGGTTTTCAACAGGTTATACGATAATGCATTTCTCCAGCATGGATTCACATGCTCATGAATATTCACTGTCGTCAGGCTGGGAATCCTCCTGTAAAAGAAAAAGTTTCACTTTCACTTTTAATCTGTATTTCGAATGGATTGCGTCCTCCAACTGTCACAGCTCTGGTCTCCAGGCGCAGGAGTGGCACAAACCAACCACCCCTTCCATGGTCTGGGCGCCTGCTAGGCAAAGCTTACACAGGCCTCCGAGACACTGGCAGGGAAAGAGGGTTAGGGAACCGTTGGTTGGACAGGAACTGGTATTTAGTGTAACCGGAAAGAGGTTCAGGAGAGGGGAGGTGGACAGGCAGGGGAACATAGGATAAATACAACAATTAAACACACTCAATCAGCAATATCACGTACTGCATGCACATAATACAACCCAGCTCAAAAGCGAGCTAAATAGACTTATCTCTGGGATGAGTGCTGGCCTCTTGCCTGCACACTCTCAAGTCTGGTATCGGGAGCAGTTCAATGCTGCAAAGAGAGTCTGAGTTATTATCCTGTGGGCGTTTCCTCACACACACCGTTCATGCAGTGTATTAGTGACACCTCCCCATGGAAGCCTACTCGTCTCAGGCTTTGTTCCTAATAGTTTGCATGCCCCTGTGATGGGTTAAACACTGTTTATCCGGAAAGATAGCCGCACGTGGCTCTGCGGTAAATGTTGGCTCATGTGTTAAAAATCACACATGGTAGTATGGGTCATTGATGTGCTGCTAGCCGCACGTGGCGAGGTGCGACTTCAGTACAAGTCGCACTAGGTCAGTTGCGGTTTCCTTTAGACAATATTGGTTTATGGCAAGAACGCTACTGCGTGAGTGACTTAGCTTCTCTGGAGCAGGGGGGATTTGAGAGTATGGGCGACGCCCTCTGCATGTGCCCCTGACCCCTTGGTAGGCTTCCTGCATATTCGCTCCTCAAAGCGGCTTTGCTGCGATGTACGCGTCTTTTCCAACGCTTGTTTAGGCTCCCCAGCGCTGGTGCTACTTAGCTTAGGTGTGCGAGGGGCCTGGAGGAAGGTTGTCTGGGCCGTGGCCCCTCGTTCTGCTCCCCTTGCTTGGAGCTCCGGGAAATACGTCTGCTTCAGTCGCACGTCTGAGCACAAGCCCCGTGCTTCTGGGTGGGGTTTTGTAGTTCTTGGCCCGGTGCCTGCTGGGAGAGGTAGTCTGTAGGCTCCTTTTCCTGCAGAAAGGGCACAAAATCCTTTTATAGGGCTGGATTCTTTTCCGTGTGCGTTTCGTTTTGGTGTTTGTTGCTGGGACATGTCTGAGGCCCATACCTGGACCTTTTCCATACAACCCCAGGGCCTGCACCCTGACATCCAATGTATTCCTCATCTTTGACATGTAATGTCTAGTTTAGGCTGCTTCTAAAAACTTTTTTCCGTCAGGGGGCGCCCTGCGTCGATGTCCCTCCAAGTCCTCCATCGAGAGTGACGTCATCGGATGTTAGAAGTAGCACGCACGGCGCCCGTTGGCCTCCTTTCAGTTTTTCCGCAAACGTGTTTGCTTCGTGAGAAACGCGGCGCACCTCGTATTGTGAAAAGTATTTGCTGTTGTGTTTTCAACATGTCTTTGTCTTCTACTCCAAACCCTCAATCCGGGTTCAAGGAATGCAAGGACTGCGGTTCTAAAATGTCCATTACGGACCTGCATCAAGTCTATCTGGGGTGCCTGGGGCACGAGATGGATACGTGCTCCAAGTGTCAATCCATGACCGGGAAGGCCTTTCGGGAATGAAGGGGAAAGCTTCAGGTAGGCAAGTTGTCCAAACCCCATAAGTCCCGATCTGCTAGGCCTTCGACCGACTAGTCGATGGGCGACTCTACTTGGCGGAAGAAGGCCAAGCGTTCAAGGTCTCGCTGCTCAAGGAGAAGGCACTGCCGGTCGCCTTCCTTGTCTTTGTCAGTCAGCACCTCTGAGAGGGTGACATACCCACCCAAAAAGTAGACGCCGGCAGAGTGGGAAGCTTTCCGCGTGGAGATGCTTTAAATCTTTGACTCACAGGACAGCTCTCTGTCTGCGCCTTCTGTGGGAGCCGGCAAGGAGCTGTCTCGGCCGGGAAATCGCGAGCCCGAGTAAACGGTGTGATCCACATCGAGAGGCCTCGATCAGACAAGGTATCGAAGGATCACTTGGGACGTGGGGAAAGGTCGATGCCTTCGAAGCCCTCTAAGCCACAGCTGTCGATGGTACCCATTGGGTCATCGACCCCCTGTCAGGCGTTCGATGCCATCGTCTACGCCGAAACCGTCGATGCTGGCTGTACCGATTTTGTCAGTTCAGCCCCCAGGGCCTGTTGAGCCTCTGAAAAAGGCAGTGGCTAAGTCAAAGTCGACACCTTCGAGATGCCACACCTCGCATAATTTTTGCTCCTCTGCTGAAAAAGGATTTTTTTAAAGTCCCTCACTTCCATTTTTTGAGGAGGAAGAGCATTTGGATGAGGAAGATGCCCCTTTTGGTCTCCAGTATGGGACCCCTAATGTGCCTGAATGTCATTTCAGAGGAGAGTAGAATGCAAGATCTCTGTGACACTTTGCATAATGCTAGTGGTATTGACACCTCTCCTGAGCTGGAGTTCGGTCTTCCAGAGCCCGGGAGCATGCGGACTCCTCCTACCGACAGCTCTTATGTCTAGAGTTAAATATTTGGGCTGGTCTAGACCTCAGTGCATTTTGATCAGGATGACCTCGCCAACATTTTGGATCAGGGTCTGCCTACGGATCCTGTTACCTTTCCATATGGCTCTTCAAAAAAGGGGTGGCCTGGAATTGGGAGACCCCAGAGACTAATCCGGCGGTGGACAAATGTCTTACAAGAAAATGGCACCCTTCTAGTAGTGACCCCGGCTACCTGTCCGAATACCCCACTCCCGAGAGTCTTGTGGTGGAGGCAGCTATGGATACCTCGAACAAGTCAGCGTACCCTACCCTACCATCCCTCCTGATAGGGACAATAAGCGTGTGGATGGATTGATGCAGAAGGTATTTTCTGCAGGGAGTATTGCACTGAAGTCTGCCAACTCCACCTATGCCTTGGCAAAATTTGCGTACACTCTGTGGTAGTGCATATCTATGGGGGTGGAGCATATTCCAGAAGGGGATGAAAGGAACGACTTCCTGGCTATTAAAGACGGCAAGGAATCCATGCGAGTCCCTTCAGTCTGGGTTGGATACTGCAGATCGCATCAGCAGGTCCATGGCTACGAGCGCTGTGATGCGCAGTTTTGTGTGGTTGCAGAAGTCTGGTTTTGCACCTGATGTGCAGGCTCGTCTTCTCAACATGCCATTTGACGGGTCTCCCCTTTTTGGCAGCAAGGCTGATGAGAGCCTTAAGTTTCAGACCTCTAAAGCGTGTTGGGTCACTAGCTGACTAGGCCTGCAAGTTGCCGAAGTTGTACGCACTTTGGCAGTGTTAGCTAAGTTCTCTTGGTCGGGTTTTCACAGTACCTTGTATTGAAGAAAAAGATGCAGCTGAAGACTTCTGTTCCTAGCAGTTCCTGCAGATCTCGCTGTTCCTGAGACTCATTTGTGGGGACAAGAGGGAGGACATTGGGGGACTCGAGTACTGGTCACAAAGCTGGCAAACTGGCAAATCTTCAATTCTGGTAGCTGTCTTAAAGCACACAAACCGGTGTCCTTCTCCCTGGCTGTTCGGTTTCCTGCAGCACTCTGAGGAAAATATGACCAGCTCTGAGAATGGTGTCCAGGTGGCTTACGAGTTGATTGGTCCCACCAACTCAAAGGGAGAAGTCGTCCTTGAAAGGCTTGTCTGTCGAGATCTAACTTGGCGATTCGGACCTGCAGCAGGGCTTAACCGGGCAAACCAACAGTCCAGGAGTTTCAGCAGCCGTCCTCTTCCAGATAGTCTTGGGTTCTTTCGTTCCAGTGGTCGACTCCGCCTTCCAAGCCAAGAGAATCGCCTTTTAAATAGTTTTCTCCCATTCATTCCAGCCTAGCTGCCACTCACCCAGCAGGGTGGCTGTCCTTGCCGGACAGTCAGCCAGCCAATCACGCCAGGGTGCCTTTGGGTATCCTAGGAGACTAAGCACAGGGATTTTTGGGCACCGCCCTCACTTCCTGCCCATCCCAGACACTCCGGCACCAGAGGCGGTCTTCAGTCATGAAGCCCGCCAAACGCATAGGAACAAAGGGACCAAACCTGGTTTGGTGCGCAGAGACAAACTCTAGAAGGACCTTTCCAAAAATAAATGGCAAAAAAAGACCAGGACCTGTTTAACAAAGGGGGCTCAGACGCTATCTTGAAAAACATGGCTCCTGCGATATTTAGCTACCGGTGTTTGCAGTCGGGAAAAATCATGGTAGTTTGTTGTAAAACCACTGCTACCAGCCATTTCGATAGGAAAGGGTAGCATTTGACTGCTACATGAGTTTCTAGACATAGGGGATACTAGGTTACCCCTCCAGCACTCTACTGGAAGATAGTGTGTGCTGGGTCTTGGAATTCAAAAAGACTAGTAAAGTCAATTTAACTTTACATTCTCTGGGAAACAGTTTATCCCAGAGAAAGTGTTTAAACCTTGGGAGAGCCTAAAAAGCTTCCCCGTGTCACTGCACTGAGGGTGCTGTGTGACATGCATGAAAAGATGATGCCCATGGAGTTGTCTAAAACTCCCTAATCAAAGAACACAAGAGTAAAACACACATCAACATACATGAGCGAGTGGGGAAAAAAAAAGCTCACACTCTCTCCAGGTAAAAAAGAATCAAGTCCTCAAAATCCAGCAAAGTTGCTGGGGGTCTCTAAGGTGAAGGGAATTAGCACATTTACGAGAATTCTCCCTAACAACGAGCCTTTGGTGTTGCCTTTGGTGTTGCCTTTGGTGTTGCCTGTGGTGTTGCCTGTGGTGTTGCCTGTGGTGTTGCCTGTGGTGTTGCCTGTGTTTTTTCCGAAACCCTCGTCGCTGGCTGAAAGAACTTTGCACTCACTGGATGTGGCTCGTGCTCTCAAGTCCTACGTGGCACGCACAAAGAGTTTCCGGAAGACGTCTAAACTGTTCGTGAACTTTGGTCCTGTGAACAATGACAAGGCCTTTTCCAAGGCTTCCATCTCCATCTAGCTCCGGCTGTATCACACACGGTCATCGGTTGGCAAACCGACTGACATCCGGTTGACTGAGAGCCCATTCCACCAGAGCGATTGCTGCGACTACGGCGTTCTTATCTGGTGTGCCCCTGCTGGACATCTGCAGGGCTGCTACTTGGAGGTCCACGAAACACCTTCACAAGATTCTACTGCATCAACGGGGATTCCAGCGAGGAGGCCAGGGTCGGCCAAGCAGTGCTACGCTGCCTGTTCGCTTGAAGGTGAGCCTGTTCTGCAGGTTAGAGTAATTGCTTCGGTTGAGCCTTGCCACCTCCCATGGTTGTGTAATGTTTTACTGCTATGTATTCTTTATTCATGAGCATGTGAATCGATGCCAGACCCCATGCTGTCGAATGAACAAGTTACTTACCTGTAACTATTGTTCTCCAGCATGGGTCTGGCATGGATTCACATGCGAACCCTCCTGCTGTCCTCTCTGCGGCTCTTCTTGGTCATACTGCCACTTTACGTGCTTGCCAAATCTGAAGATGGCTGCCAGAGGAGGAACCTAGGGAGAGGGCAGTCATTGGTTGGGGGAAGTATGACCCAGAGCCCAGTGATTGGTTTATAGGAGAAAGACAGTTTGTAAGTGAAAGTGAAACTGTTTTTTCTTTTACTGAGGATTCCCTGCCTGATGACGGGAATATTCATGAGCATGTGAATCCATGCCAGACCGATGCTGGAGAGCAATAGTTACAGGTGAGTAACTTGTACCTTCCTCCATACCGGGTCTAGGTCTTTAAAAATACCTTTTGCGCTTATGTGGGCTGGGCCATGGTTACGATGGCCTGTATATAGGCATTAGGTAAGATCCATCTTTGTTTGTCATGGTCAACCCAGCAACCCTCCTCATCTACACGGGCTGGTCCCGACCCCCACCGTTTGATTTCTTCTGACGTGGCCTCGGCCTGAATTTTATTTACACCGCTAATGCCCTCTTCATCATCCCACTCTAAGTGACCCACTTGGCAGGACCTACTACGTACATTCCTGATTGCAGATCTATGGCAGTTTGTTTGGCTATTCTGTCTGCAAATGCATTCCCCTTCCCAATATCGTCAGTAATTATCTGATGTACTGCGCATTTCATTATGGCCAGTTGTTTAGGAAAAGCCAATGCTGACAATAATTGCACTATCAAGGGACCATGTTGAATTTTAGTGCCATCACAGCATTCTCATGCCGTGAACATATTTAGTTTAAGGAGAGAAAATAGGAGACACAAAATGGAGTTTGTTTGTGAAAAAATTGGAGGGCTTAGGCTAACAAAAATGGATGCAGTTTCACATCCTCAGCTTGTCCTGTAAGTAACCTCTCTGCGAAATGTTGTTGTCCCAGCATCCAAGGGTCACGGGATAGAAGGCTTTCTTTAAGCGCAACATCTGCAACACCTGCTGTTGCCGTGCATTGGTGACTGTCGCTGAAACTGGCTTTCAAGCATCTAGTCGAGGATCCTGAAGAGTCCTGCACCAGGGCCTGCTGCATTGTTCCATGAGAAGAGGTTGCACACCACTCCTGTTCCCAACAAGAACTCTTCTTGCACCCGCAAATCCTGGGCTTTTTCGACCGGAACCAACGGCAGGAAAACAGACCTCAGGCGACCCTCCAACAACCTACTAAGTCTCCAACAACCTACTAAGTCTGAGGAAAAATCATAGTACAGGGGGTAAATTACAACAGTTCTTACCTGCACCCAAAGCTCCACCGTTTAACGGTTTTGCTTAGGTTCACAACTATTGGCTTTGCCACACTTGTTGCATAAGCCCTCCAAAAGGTAGGAAAAGGTTTTACTCGCCAGTGAGCTTCTTCAACTTCCTTCTGGAGCCGCCTTCACATACACAGGACCCTCCTAACTTTTTCCCACTCCCTAAAGCTCTTTGGAAACGTTTCGGCACAAGGCTCCATACAACTTAGGGTTGTTATTCCTGTGGATTGTTGGTGTATGGACTAATTACGTACCTTCAATTTCTGGCATTGGGGGAGCAGGGATTTGATTATTTTACACTAACTCCCTGTGATTGTATATATGTATTTTATTATTAGTGTTGTGTTATAATTGGTACCACAGATTTTCTGAAGTCCAGCACAGGGCTTAGTAAAACCATACATCTGAAAGTATAAAGCTCGACTCTTAGTATGAGGTTGTAGCACCTGAGTATTTGGTAGCGTAAGCAGAGCAGCCAGGCTTATCTTAGGAGGGAAGAGAGGGCCTTAGCTTGGTACAAAGAGATTGTAGCATAAATATAGTCCAAATAAACACTGAAACAACAAGACCACCAAGAGGAATCATGGGAAAATAAGTACTCTCACATTATATATAAATACAATTCTAAAAACACAAAACAATGCTTTAAAGTACACAGACCAAAGCATAGACCCTGTTTAGAAAACTAACAGTATTTCTAGGGAATTCAAACCTTACCATACACATTTAGTATAGGAGACAACTATTCATGGGGAGTAAAACCATCAGTTACATTTAGATTACTCTACAGTAACTCAAGGGTAGTAGACCCTTTCAGTCATGCAGTGACACTCAGTTAAGGAACCTCTTGGTAAACCACCTCTGTTACCCTGATACATTTCTGAATAGTGGACACAGATTCAAGGAACAGTAAAAACGTAGAACTGCATTCATGATAAGTTATACCAGGTATGTAAGTCCTTATGGTGTAATATACAATTACAGTTGCTTTTCAGATCATTGGAACACAGACTAAGGCAAGCAATAACTTTCTATGCTAATTTAGGATTGGACCAGGCAGATTAAATTCCGCTACCCCTAGAGGACACTTTATAAGAATGTTACACGGTTATTCTAGGCAGGTATAACCTATGGGTGTAATATACTATTGCAGTTGCTTTTCAGATCAGTGAAACACAGACTATGGTAAGCAGTAACTCTTTACACTCTTTGTTGCCTCTTTACACTTTTTAAGAATGGCAAACAGCTATTCAAGGGAGGTCAAACCCAAGGCATACTTATTCTGTAAAGGCTATGCAGGAGGTCAGGTGAAGCAAGACCCAGTTGGTAAATGTGTACACTAATATTCTGAAAAATAGTTAAGTGAAGCCAACAGATTTTCTTTTGGAAAAGAGGCATAACCAATTCACAGGTGAGTAAAATAACCTTCCATATACTTATCAGAATGGCAGAACACATTCAATTAAGTAAGAACTTATGTAAATGCTCACTCTCGGTGGGGCAGTTACCAACAAACTCTTTCACAAGTAAGTAAGTAACTTTTAAACGCTTGTTATACTTTTCAAGGCAGAATCGTTTTTCTTATCCAGTCCTTCCCTATTGTATGGCATGAGTTGACTCGCAGGCAGAAGACGGACCCTAGTGGTCTAGGTGCCAGCTGTAGGCGGGGCGAGATAGGGTTCAGTTGCAGGAAAAGTCAGTTTGTGAGCAAGTCTCTTTAGACAAGTAAGCATTTCACTCGGACTTAAATCATGTCTCTAGAGAGCCAGGAGGAGGCCACCAAAGTTTCAGTTTGATTCGAAATTTGGAAGACCATGCACTGCACGATGACTCGATGTCCCAGGGTATTCGGGTATTGCAGCCCAGCAGGGTCACAGCACATTGTGGATTGGCTCAAAATGCAGGTCGTTTTGGGTCTAGTGGATCTCACCAGGCTCTGAGCCGAGGTCGTCGTTTTCAGAGTCCTCTGGTTGCTTGAAAAGAAGGGCTACGGCATGCTCTGGTTACACATCAGGATCTCTGGTCACTGGAAATTGTCTCAGCTGCATTTACTTCATCTTCCTCTCCGGATTCAGGTCCAGTGGGCGACTTGTCAGCAGCTTCCAGGTTTGGAGTATTTAACAGGAACTACAGCACAACTTCTGCAATCTCTCCCTGCATTTTACCCAAAGGGGTTGTCTGGCTTTCCAATCAGGACAGCCAGCCCCCCATTGTGGCTGGGCTCCTTTCAGACAAGGTGAAAGACAATGGGCTGCATAGGTTTGCACTCCTCCCTGGCTTCCTTGCTTCTCGGATACTCTGGAGCCTTGGCGGGTAATAAAAGGATTTCCGCCGAAGACAAAACTCCCACTGAGTTCGTTCCTGCCTAGAATGGCAGGGGAAGACCTCGGAAACTACAAGCAAGCAAGAAATGGCAACAAAGGGAGCCCATCATTTTAGAAAAATGGTGGCCCTTCTGTACATTACAGAGGCTGAATTATCAGCCTGCCAGTAAAAATGACAAAGTCCTGAAGGTAAGACCACTGCCACCAGCCATTCAAGCAAACTTGCAATTGCCACAAAAATGTTACTGGTAAGTAAGAAAGCAGATGCATTGTATGCCCCCAGCACTCTGCATAAGGTGGGGTGTGCTGGCTCACTATATAAAATATAAAGGATGGAAATCCCCCTCTACTACTTGGACACTGTAGTTCACCCAAGTACATTAAAGAGAAATTCACAGAGAAGCCCCAAGGGGCAACCCAGGCTAAACCCAAAAGTTATAGGAAACTATAACTCCAACCATACACTATGGAGAGACATAAAAAGGTCACCAACAAAAAGAGTAAAAGACTAGGTGAGGGGGGAAAAAGGATTCCCCTTCACCTAGGGACATGGTAAAGTAGTTACCTAGTCAAAACAAAATGTTCTGGGGTTGACACGGGTCAGGAAGATTAATCATAGATATGAAAATCTTACTTAACAATGTTACCTGTTTTTTAGTAATTTTCCTAGTGTTATTGGCCTCTCTGAAAATTGACTTAATAGTGCGCCCAGAAGCCTCTACGTAGAAAATGGAATTTAGAAATGCGCCCAATAGCATCCCTGTGAAGGTTGCATTTAGAAGTGTAACCAATACCCTCTGTGAAAGTTGATTATAGAAGTGTATCCAATAGACGCTCTGTAAAGTTGCATTTAGAAGTGTTCCCAATAGCATCTGTGAAAGTTGACTATAGAAATGTATCCTATAGACACTCTGGAAAGTTTCATTTATAAGTGTGCCCAATAGCCTCTCTGTGGAAAACTGTATTTAGAAGTGCGCCCAGTACCCTCTCTGGAAAGTTGCAATTAGAAGTGTGCTCAGTGAAAGAGCATATAACCGATCATACCACACCACCATGCTTACTCTCTCCTTACATCACCACTCAACTAGAACACAGAGATACTATGACACCATTCGGTATAACTGTTCACATACCAACATTCTGCCGCTTACTCCACATCATTCTATGTAATCACTGCTGGTTCCACACACCCAGCCAGGCGTTTTCCTCAGGCCTAACGCAGCCACATCCGTTCCGGATAAATCCTGCCAGAACGAACACATTCTCCTGATCTCTCAACCACCACACCTACCGCTAAGAAGCAGCTATTACACGAGTACCGCACGAGCTGCACACATACCCGGTGCTCACATGCACCTTTTGACTCTCCCTACTCTCTCTACTGATCTGAACTGCGGTTCCCAAGGGCGTTCAACCTACAAGCGCCTTCAGACCATACCAATGGTATATAAGGCGCTATATAAGTGCAAAATAACATAACATAAATATAGTATTTTGATAACTGCCTAAGTGTAATCCTTGATTGTTCACTGTGTGGATTGATTGTGGACCACTGGCCCCACTCAATTTCTCCTGAGACTTAGCCTTGACTTCTCTGTATGCTACCTTGTTAGGTTTGGATACAGCTCCCAGAGTTTGCCTGTTGCAACACAACTAGGGTGGCCTCCTAAACATCTGTCCACCAGGCCAGAGTTCAAAAGTCCAGGCTAACGCAAGGTTACAAATTTAATGGAAGTAAAAGACAAAAGGGAACCATAGTGTCACAGTACTGATGGTCTAAAGGCCTGATCAGTTTGCCCATAACAAAATGAACAAAATGCCAGGGGAAGTGAAGCTGTGGGCTTCACTTCCCTGTAAAAAGTCAGAACAGGTTAAAAAACAAAAGCAAAATGTTTTAGGTTCCCTAGAACTACGGAGGTAAAGTTACTAAAAATAGTTATTTCCTAACATTACTCACAATACAGTACCACTTGCTCTCACAAACCAATACCTCACCTTTTTGAAAAATTGCATCCACATAGCAAAACACCAACCTTCCTTCTTCTGGTCATTTGGTCTGCCTCGTCTGACTTCACCCAAATATCCGACACCTTCCTGTTTCCTTTCTCCCTTTTTGTACTTCAGCACTTGCCCCATTGGTCTTCTTCCCCTGTCAAATATATTCCTGTCTTTCTCACGCTTCAGTTGGCAAAAGGCACAAATAGGTTGTTACGTCCTGCCCCTTTTCTCCGTGTTGGGCCACTGTGCTGTAACATTGTCAGCCTGCCGCAGTTTGTCACAGTTCATATTCTGACGTTTTGTTGCAGCTGATTCCCAGGTAAGTGTGAGGAATCAGGCTGTTGTACTCCACTACGTAGCTCCATAGTGTGTCTCTCTTATAGTGTGTTCTTCTCTTCAATTGAAGCCTGGTGCGTGTTGCGGTCTTCTGGCGATTTGCTGCAGTTCCCACTGCTTGCTGGTTTCTCTGGTTAACAATTCTCTCTCATGGCGGCGGTTGTTTTCTGGAGTGTGCGGCTAGAAGGCTCTTACTAATTATCTTCTTGCGGATGCAATGTCTTGTTTATCTAAAGCTTGACTTTGTCTGAAATAAAACAGAGGAGACTGACAAGCATTTGGTGGTTTAGGTATGGGGTGATGCAATATATATGCCTCATATATAATCAGGCACTTGGGCTGTGGACTGGAAGTGAAGCCCTCTCAACTTCCACCGTCAACCTTTGGGCTAGGACAGGCCCTGCCTTCACCCTGGTAGGCCTCCCACCCAAAGCTGAGAGGGGTTCCTACATAACTGACCTTGACACACCTGTCAAACCCATGGCAGAGGGTGAAAGATTGGGCTCAGAATGAGCCAATGTGTGCGCAACTGCCATTTTAGGCCTGTGGTTTCCCTAGAGAAAGGAGGTCCTAAAAAGAATTGCACAGAGCAGAATATAGAAAAATACCTTAGTATCCAAATGGTGACCAATAAGGGACATTGGGCTATTCAGTAAATCAGCTTGCATACCTGTAAAGTCGAAACTGAATCACAGCTGCTACCAGTATATTCTCTAAAACCAATATTGGGTGATAGAATCACCCGAGAGCCAAACTGGGTGGCTTAAAAAGCAACCCTATGCCTTGGTCCATATGGGCTACTGTGGGACCATATACGCAAAAAGGGTTGCAGTGCCAGTGGGACATTCGGAAACAGTTCTGGCCAAATAAATAGTTCATATATCCAAAAAATGAAGGCGAGAAAAACAAAAAGCTTAGGGGTCTATAAATGGAGACATCAGAAGCTCAAATAATCCAATTCTACACTTAGTGTTTTTCAGTTTTGCAGTTTGTGCCTAGCACTGTCTGGCAACACTAGGAATCCTTGGGACAAATATCATATCCCTCAAAGTACTTTACTGAGCATAAATTCTCCAGCATCGATTCTCATGTTAATGAATATTCCCCGTTGTTAGGCTCGGAATCCTCAGTAAAAAGGAAAAAAAGCAGTTTGGCTTCAGCCTGAAAACTGCGTCTCTCCTCTAAACCAGTCACGGTCCTTTGGGGGTCATACTGCCCCACCATCCAATATCGGTCGTCTCCCTAAGCTCTATCCCTGGTAGCCATCTTCAGATTTTTACTGCACATTTCCGTTTTGGGAGTCCTCTCATCTTGCTCTGTGAGTTTTTTTTGATATTTTGAGTTTTTTCGGTGGTGTTTTTTGATCGACTTTGTTTCATCGTTCGACCATCGGTCGACTACTGGCAGTGGGGATCCGTTGTCGGGCGAGAATCTTTACATCGTGGATCATCTTTTGGAGGTTTTCACCAGGCCGAGGCTTGGGCCTACTTCACGCCTGAAGAGAAGAGGAGCCTCTTCGAGATATGCGTGAAATAAGGATCAAGAAATGTCTGTTGAGTTTCGACACCACATATGCTTGTATTGCCTACATCTGGACCACGATGAAGAGGTATGCAAAATTTGCTGTGGTTTTTTCGAAGAAGACTTAAAGGGACGGTTGGAGCAGACTAGCAGCGTGGCTCAAGTTGGAGAAGGCCTTTGACACAGTCTCCGAGCACGATCATGCCTCTTCCAGGACCGGCCTGCCCATGAGCAAACTCCCTCTGAGAAGAGGTCAAGGTCCTTTGAGGACACCCTTGCACAAGGGGTCCAAAAGAAGGCTCAGCACCATGCTACACATGCCTCTCGCGCCAAGTCAACCACACTGTCTGTGGACAAGATGACGACTTGGTCTACGACCACTTCGTCGTCCAAGGCATCCACATCTTCGGCCACAGCCCAGTCGACGAGCGCACTGGCATCCACTTAGTCAACAATCCTGTCGACAACCATCACTACTTCGTCAAAAGGGGGCAAGGCAACAACGGTCATCTCTACGATCAGGACAACACACCCACGGGTGGCCTTGCATCCAATGACTTCTGAAAGTCTGGGTACCCATCGTTTCCTCATTGCCGAAGTAGTCGGGTAAGGACAAGGAGCGGCTACTGCCCACAGAGCTTCCTTCCAGGAAGGGGTGGAGTGTCCCCTATGATGCCAAGAGATGCCCCAGAGGAACCTGTGCACATCTACACGAGCTGCGACTTGACTGAGGCCTACTACTCTGACCACGTAAGGTGATGTGGTACCGTGTCCATGGATGGGCCTCCGCGGGGTGAACCTGGATCGCCATCTAGCCTAATCGGGCACTTCACCGCAGAGCCGTTGCCGTCTGCTCCTCTCACTCCTCTGCCACCGCCCAGGGACATGTCATTGGACATCCTTATGACCCTGCACACTTTGGTATTGGATATTAAACAGAGGCTGCCTGCTACCCCTATGCCTGTTCTGACACAGATTCTGACGAGGCATCCGACTAGGAGCCCTTCCAGTCTGAAGCGTGGGTCCAGGGACCCGTCGGGCCTGAGACCTCAGCCGACACTGCCACCACTGCCTCCTTGGCCTTTGATGCAATGTTCTCTAGGGCCTCCGCTTTCTTCAATATGGTACTGGAGGAGACGATGAAAGAGTGGTTCGTTTTCCAGCGTCAGTTCAGTCGGAAGACAGTAGTGTCAATTCCTCTGCTGGATGATGTCTTTGAGGGTGATTTGGCCCCGATGATGACTACCGCTCCCGAAAGAGAGACAGATTGCTGAAGAAATGCAGAGTTCTGGACTCTGCACCTGGGTGCTTAAGGGCCCAGCATTCTCTGCACTCTGTTTTATCTGCCGCCGTAAGGAAGTGCTGGTCAACCCCTTTCTCTTCAGGCCATTGTGCCTCCAGACCAGGAGAGGGATGCTGTGAGGAAGCATATCATTTACAGGACAGCCTCCACTGTCAGAGCCACTATTGCCCTGGCCATCTTATCCCACTATAACAGGGAGCTGTGGTATAAGCTAGGGCCCATTGTGGACTTCCTGCTGGAGGACGAGAAGGTCGAGGCCATGTCTCTGTTCCATAAAGGCGAGGTGGCTTTGGATCACGCCATCGCAGTGGCGCTGTACATCGTGGATACCGGGTTCTGCCAGATTGTCAACGAGTTGTCCCTCCGACGACCAGGCTGTGGCTGAGGGCCGCTAAATTCCGAGGATGGATGTCCAAGTCAAGGTGGTGGACATGCCCTTTGATGGGTACAATCTATTTGGCAAGACTGAAGACCAGTCTTTCCAGACAATTAAGACTGTGGAGAGGTGTGCTCGCTGAGGACATTGCAGCAGAGGAGGTAGCCCTTTCGATCCCCAAGGGGGAAGGGTCCAGCAGGTCCTCCAAGGGATGTAACACCCCCTATCGTCAACTCTCTCGGTTCACGGCCCAGGAAGCCTATAGAGGCCACTCGCAAGCCTACAGCAGCGGCGGCCAGGGTTGTCGCCTGCAGGCGGCCAGGATGCAGATGCCCAAGCAGGCCTGAACCGGCCATGGATCCAGGCCCCCACTTTTGCACCCCAGTGGGAGGCCAGCTAGCAAACTTTGTCGACAAATGGAAGACTATCATCACGGACAAATGGGTGCTGGACGTTCATCATTTTCACACCTTGGAATTCTAGCACAGGTGTCCTCGGATTCCTCCTGTGGCTCTCCAAGAACTACATGTTGCTCAACTGCTGCAGGAGGTTCAAACCATCTGGGGCAAAAGAACCAGTCCCCCAGCGCCTCCAGGGCTCCGGAGTGTACTCCAGATACTTTCCGGTACGGAAGAAGTCAGGAGGTTGGCGATGATCCTGGACTTAAGGCGTCGCAACAAGTACTTTAAGTCTTAGAGGTTCCGGATGGTCACGTTGCAGCAGGTGATCTGCCAACTGAAGGAAAGAGACTTCCTAGAAGACTTTCTTTCACGTCCCCATCCACCGAAATCATCGAAAGTTCCTGTGGTTTGTTGTACAGGGACAGCACTATTATTTCAAGGCGCTGCCCTTCGGCCTGAAATTGGCCCCACGGGTTCACGAAGTGCTTAGCTTCGGTGACGGCACAGCTTCATCAAAGGGGCATCCATGTATCCTCTTATCTGGACCATTGGCTCACCCATTCCTGCTCTCGCAAACTGGTACACAGCAGGGACCATTCGTCTGCTGGTGGAGCTCGGATTCTCCATCAATTATCCAAAGTCCTGCGTGAAGCCATCGCAGAAAGCTCTGCTTTGTTCCTGGGCCCCTGTCTCAACACTGTTGCTTGCCTGGCGACTCCCATTGAGGAGCGGGCGACGGCCATCCTGAGGAAGTTGCAGCGCCTGTCGGCACAATCTGCAGCAGTGCGAGCCATCAAGTCGCTGCTGGGCATGATGTCCTTCTGCATCCATCTTGTCATTTTTTGCAGGCGGCAGATGAGGTCCCTGTTATGTTAAAGATATTTATATTGCGCACGTCTGCCCAAAGGCACCTTGGCGCGAAGTAGTAAGTAGCAGTACCACAGAGAAAGATGCCAGAAACACAATCCGCAGAAAAGAGTGGTCTTAGGTAGGCAACGGAATGCTAAATGGTTCTCGGTGGTCTTGAGCTTCAGAGGGAGCTCATTCCACAGCCTACCAGCCACGACAGAGAAAACTACCGCCCACTCTCTGGAGATGAAACCTGGAACCACCACCAGACGCTCACTACTAGAGCGAAGCGTTAGACTAGGAATGTACGGAAGAAACTTATCCTGAAAGAACTCCGGACCAACTTGATAAACTGCCCAGTGAACAATGCATAAAGATTTAAACACAATCCGTTGCTGCAGTGGGCGCCATAGGGGGTGCCGGTAGCAACTTGAGCAGCCAGATTCAGAAGAAGTTGTAGACGGCAAATCAGGTCAGCCAGTTGACCCAGAAAGTGTGCATCACAATAATCTATCCTGCTAAGCACAAGTGCAGCCACCACCGGCGGGCGCAAATGGATGGAAAGAAAAGGCAGCATTCTGCGAAAACTCGCAGCAGGTAGTGACCAGACTGGCACACTGTGCTAACCTGTGTAGCTATAGACAGAGTAGAAGACCGATGAACCCCAAGATTTTTCACCGCTGTCACCAGAAAAGGAAAAGTGCCCAGAGAAGCAGGTCAAAAGGAAGATGACAAAGATTCAGATGTGGCCGAGGACCGCACCACCAAGACATCTGGCTTATCCCCGTTCAACTTGAGCCAGCTAGCACCAGTCCCCCACGGCTAGAAGGCAATCATACAAAAGAGACGACACATCGGCCTGGTCGAGATCTAAAAGGACTAGGATTTGCGTGTAGTCCGCGAACGAATAGCACCCAACGGCGTGAGAGCGGATGAGAGCAATCATCGACTGGATGTAGATGTTAAACAACATCGGGGACAAGGCGGAGCCCTGGGGAACCCCAGGAAACAAAGAATAAATACAGGACAAAAAAGAGGAAGAGAAACGGACTGGCCAGGATCGACCAGGAAGGAGGTAAAGCAGGCCAACACTGAGTCCGATATACCTATAGCCACTAGTTTGGAAAGGAGAGAATGATCAACCGTATCGAAAGCCACTGACAGGTAAAGAAGAATCAGGGCTCCCACTCCACCATTGTCAGCCAGCGTAACAAGATTGTCCATAACAGAAACTAGGACACTCTCTGTACCCCTTCCTGGTCGAAAGCCAGACTGAAAAGAATTGTTCGGCAAGATTGTATGCAGTACCCTTTGGGTGCACTACAATAACCTTGACCGCCTGGCAATAGGGACCCAACCTTTGGCATTAGTCTGAACTACACAGGTTGGTAGTGTGGTCGAGCAGCCAGGCTTATCTCAAGAGAGGTCAATGTGAGCAGTAATGTTGTGACAGAGTTTCACAGTACAGTTATCCAAATAAACACTTAGACTCAAGGTTTCTTGTTAAAACAATTATTAATGTATTTCACAGTCAGTTATATAAGCCTTCTTCAGAAAGGGAGCAAACCATGTAACACTTAAATACTTCAAAACACACTCTGTTTCTCTAAATCAAATGACACCCTCAGGTGACTTAAATAGCTAGGACACTGTGGACATTGATTTATCACTGGTACATTCAGAGCAATACTGAGTTAGGTTAAAAAGATAGAAAAGAGAAATAAAACAAAGGTTAACAAATAGTTGAGAAACATGCAAGTACTTTTCATCACCTTCCAAAGCACAGAGTCCGAGATAAAGAGGAGTCTCTCGGGAGCCAGGACAGCCAATGTTAATTGCATCATGTCAAGGGGAGCTGAAGATCTTCTTTGCATGTAGGTTAAAAGTCTTGCACAATGTTTGTAGAAAAATAGAACACTTGAAGGGCCACAAGCTGGGGTGGGGGCTTGTGAAGGGCAAAGCTTTAGCATCTCTGCAAGGTATCCAAGACCGGTCTCAACTGAGAGCAAGTAAGGCTACACAACAAGAGGTACGTTCTCTTAGACTTTACAGTACCTCTGGTTAGAAGACAATGTTCCAGCTGGCTTCTGTTCCTGTGCAGTTCTGCAGATCCTGTTGTTCCTGGGCCTCAGTCGTGGGGACAAAAGGGAGGTCGTCTGGTGACTCCTGCTCTGCAATGGGACGGTCAGCGGCAGCAATGGGCAAACTTCAATTCATCGGTTCTTCTGTGTTTCAGCTCCTCACGTCTGACAGCAAATGACAACACAGCGTTTCTCGGATACCACTCCAGACGTTCCTTGCTTCTGGGGTCCTGTTGAGGTGGCTCAGTTTCAGTCAGTCCTGCATCAGGGAAGTCCTCTCCCTGGCTCTTGGTTCCAGCAACAACTGCAGTGGAAACGGAACCAGCTTCGAGAGGATGTCCCACCGGGCCTACTTTGGAGTTGATTAGTCCCACCAACTCAAAGGGAGAAGTTTTCCTTGCAGGGCTTCTTTAGTCGAGGCGAATTCGGAGCTTCAACACAGCAGCAGGGCTTCCCCGGGCAAACAAACGGTCCAGGAGTTGCAGCAGGCGTCTCTTCCAAGTTCTTCTTCGGATTCCTTTGTCCAGTGGTCGACTCTGCTTTCCTGTTAGGGAGAATTGTCAGAAATGTGGTAATTCCCCTCACCTTAGAGAACCCCAGCAACTTTGCTGGATTTTTTACCTGGAGAGAGTCTGACCCTTTTTCCCACTCTCTCGTATTTTGATATGTGTTTTACCTCTGTTTTCTTTGGTTATGCCGTCTAACCAACTTCATAGGCATCATCTTTTCCATTTGTGTCACACAGCACCCTCAGTTCAGTGACACTGGGAAGGCTTTCCCAAGGTTACATACTTTCCCAGAGTAAGTAAAGGTAAATTTACTTTACTAGTTGTTTATATTCCTAGACCCAGCACACCCTATCTTACAATGGAGTGCTGGAGGGGTTACTTAGTATCCCCTGTGTCTAGATACTCATGTAACAGTCATATGTTACCCTTTCCTCTCATAATGGCTGGTGGCATTGGTTTTACAACAGACTACCATGATGTTTTCCAACCACAAACTATTCGTAGCTCCGGTAACATTAAATCACGGGAGCCATATTTTTCAAGATGGCGCCCAGCCATCGTTGCTAAAATGGTTCCCGGTCTTCTTTTTTTGCCATGTCTTTGTCGAAAGGTCCTTCTAGATTTTTTCTCTGCGCGCCAAACCAGGTTTGGTCTTTTTTCATTCGAATTTTGCGGGCTTCAGGAGTGAAGACCGCCTCTGGCTCCAGAGTGTCTGGGGTAGGCAGGAAGTGAGGGAGGTACCCAAAACTCCATGTGCTTAGTCTCCTAGGAGACCCGAATGCACTCTGTGATGATTGGCTGACTGTCCGGCAAGGACAGCCACCAGGCTGGGTGAGTGGCAGCTAGGCTGGAATGAATGGGAGATAACTGAATAAAAGGCAAGTCTCTTGGCTTGGAAGGCAGAGTCGACCAGTGGAACGAAGGAACCGAAGAAGAGCTTGAAGAGGATGGCTGCTGCAACTCCTGGACCGTTGGTTTGCCCGGTGAAGCCATGCTACAGGTCCGAATCGCCAAGATCACATCGACAGAGAAGCCCTGCAAGGACGACGTCTCCCTTTGAGTTGGTAGGACCAGTCAACTCCCAAGTACGACACCTATCTCGGAGCTGGTTGTATTTCCTCAGAGTGCTGCAGGAAACCGTAGAGCCAGGGAGAGGGACACCAGATTGTATGCGTTACTTGTAAGCTGGCCGAAAACGTTTGGAAGATCCTCCGGACTCCCATGACGTTGGACCAACTGAGCCTGATCCCCCCTCAGTTGGGTTTGGTACCTCCAGAAGCAAGCAAAGTCCACCTTGACAGCCTAGTCCAATGTTGTTGCCAGTGCGGTAGCTGAAACGCGAAACAGCCACGGAAATTGAAGTTTGCCAGTTATGAGTTTTTGACCAGTCCCAGTGCCGTGCAGGAGTCCCCCGACGTCCTCCCTCTTGTCCCCACGACTGAGGCCCAGAAACAGCGAGATCTGCAGGAAGTGCCAGGAACAGAAGTCACCAGCTGCATCTTTTTCTTCATTGTAAGGTACTGTAAAACAAGACTGAGAGAATTTACCTCTCACTGTGAAAGTGCTTGAAACCTTTGTAACTCGCAGGCCTAATCAGCTTGTAACCCAACATATAATTCTTCTTTTTACAAACTACTTCCAAGAACTTGTGCAGAGACTTTTCCGTTTAACTACCACAACCGCTTTATCCTATCAAAGACTTTAGCCCGTTGGCTTTGGCCTAGTCTATTGAATTGAATTGACGCTTCTGGTGAACTCAAAGTATCTGCACTGTCTAAGAATAATTTTAACCTTTCATGTTCTAATAACCTTTGCCTTTTACTCCTCTTGAAAAGTATTCTGAAATAGTATTGAAGTATTTGTGTTATATACTTGCCTCCTTCTAATTAATTTTTTATAACTGACAGATAAATAAATTAATAAGTATTTATCAAAGAAACCTTGAGTGTTAGAGTGTATTTGAACACCTGTAATTGTAGACCTCTATGTAACATCATTACTGCTCACATTCCCCTCTTGAGTTAAGCCTGGCTGCTCAACACGCTATCAAAACTGTGTAATACAGACTTATACCAAAGGTCGGTTTGCTTACACCTGTAGTCATAGTTGTGTGTAGTATTCCCAGAGGGTAATGCATACAAACTTTTCCTTACACTTAAGCCTTGCCTTTTATGCAGGTTTCTCCCATTCATTCCAGCCTAGCTGTCAATCTCACAGCAGAGTGGTTGTCCTTGTCGGACAGCCGGCAATCACCTTTGGATGCATTCCTGTAACCAAGGGGATTAAGCACATGGAGTTTCGGGCACCTCACTCACTTCCTGCACCTGCCAGACCTACTGGTGCCAGAGGCGGGCTTCACTTGTGAGTCCCGCCACAGACAAAACTAACAGAGAGACCAACCGTGGTTTGGCCCGCAGAATAAATCTCAAGAACGACCTTCCGGATAAGAAATGGTGAAAAAAGACCGGGCCATTTTGACAAAATGGGCACCCATGGGTGCCTTACTGTGGCTGCGAATGCAGCCTGTGGTAAAAACACACAATGGTAGTAAAGATAATGTGTGCTGGGTCTAGAAAGTTACAAAATGTAAGTAAAGTCAATTTCACTTTACTGCTCTTGGAAACATTAGCTTCACCAAGAGAAGGTATTTAAACCTTTGGGAAATCTAAGAGACTTCCCTGTGCCACTGCACTGAAGGTGCTGTGTTACACAATGTAAAGATGATGCCTGTGGAGTTTGTCAGACTCCTAACTAAAAAGAAACACAGGAATTAAATCACAATAAAATTACATGAGAGATTAAAAGTCCTAAAGTCCAACAAAAGAGCTGGGCGTCTTTAAGGTAGAAGGGAATTAACACATTTCTGAGAATTCTCCCCAACAAGGATCAAGAATAGCAGATTACTCCCAAGAAAGAGGCGAAATCAAAGATTCCAGAAGCTTCATAAAGAATGTCAGTAAAGAAATAGGACAGACATTTGACAGGATAGAAGCATCCAATGATGGCTTTTTAAGCAACGGGACTACAGTGTCTTGTTTTAACTCAGCTGGAATAAGCCTGTGGCAGCAAGAGAGGGTTTACAGCCTGGGTAACAAGGGAATAATCCTCTGCAAGAGATCCTGCATGGCAGATAAAGGAATAGGATCCGATGGAGCCACTGACTTGATACATGAAATAGCGGATAGAAGAGCTTCATCAGTGAACACCGGGACGGTATCCCAGCTAACCCCAACTGGGGATCTGATCTCAGTCACAGTTGTCATAGGCCGAGAGGACTTGATTTTGTCACGAATATCTGTAATTTGTAGGTGAAAAAAGTTTGCCGATGCATCACATTGAGATTGAGAAGAGGGACCTGCTGGCAAAAAGCGTTAAGTAGAAGAGAAATATTTCACAACAGAGAAGAGTATCTTAGACTGATTGAGCATCTTCTATACTATTAGTGGAACACTGCTGTGTTGAGGTCTTAATCAGCACGTGATCATTTCTAGATGGAGAGGAAAATATAGCTTTGTCAGCAGGGTTATATGCCAGGTGCCATTTGCGCTCGGCATGACGAACCTTAAGCTTCGCAGCTCTTAGATCATCCGAAAACCCAGGTTGGGGATGGATGCTAGCGAACCTTTACAAATTTGGATGGCGCAAATTGATCTGCAGCCTGCAATAAGTGTGAAGGCAGGGTAGAGAAATCTACAGTACTGTCAGTACCACAACTTGCCCTAACTGAGGAGGCGAGAACAGACATGTTTACATTGCAGAATATTTCCTAAAAATATTGCGTTTAGTAGAGCCAGGTAACCGAGTCATAGGTGGAACCGTAAAAGAAATCAGGTAGTGGTCTGTCCAAATAAGTGGCATAACAGCCAAGACCACTACATCAGAGATAGCTGAAAAAATAAGGTCCAGAATATCACCCCACCTAACTGATGGGTGGGTTCAGTTAAAAGTTGTTTAAGCCCCAGATCTGACAAATTGTCAAACTGCACAAGAAAGGGAGCTAGTGGAGAATTGGCTCCCTGCAGGAGTTTCTGGACGCACAGTGGCTACAGGTCTTGGGCACTTGGACAGACAAGATTGACCTCAACCAGAAGTTCCGGCAAGTTCTATGATGGTGGGGAGTGCACCCACATCTCATGCAAAAAGCTAATTTTCAGATCCCACCATACCTGGATACGGTCACCACGGATGCCTCCCTAGAGGGGGGGTGGGCCCACACTGGACAGTTGCACGCCAGAGTCCTCTAGGTTCCGGAGAAAAAGGACCTTCACCTCAACATCCTGGAACTCCGAGCAGTCTTCTGGACCCTCAAATCATTCCTGCCGTTGCTGAAAGGGAAGGTGGTGAGAATCTTTACAGACTACACCGCCACCATGTTCTACAACCGGAAGCAGGGCAGGGACATGCTCACCGGCGCTCTCCCTGGATCCCAGACCCTGTGGCACTGGGCCACTCTTCAGGGCATGTTCCTCATCACATTTCACCTTGCAGGCAACAAGACCGCCATTGCAGACTCGCTCAGCAGGGAGCTGTGTTTTTACCATGAATGGGAACTTTGTCAGGGTCAAGTGTCTCTACTCTTCCATGAGTGGTGTCAACCCCGGATTGACCTCTTTGCAACATCGGCCAACTCAGAGTGCCAGATATTTGCCAGCAGGTTCCCTCAGCCAAGGATCTTAGGAGAAGCCTTTGCGTTCCGTGGGAGGCACCCTACCTGTACTCTTTCCCTCCGATCCTGCTATAAGTGATCAACACACTCTGTGTTATCGCATGGCCTCGACAGATCTGGTACCTGAACCTGCTCTGCCTGCCAGTGGCTCCATCCATCCGGCTGCCTCCATTTCCTGATCTTCTCACCAGAGAAGACGGGGGTGATTCTGCACCATGACCCGGCGTCACTGATCCTTACAGCCTGGCTCCTACAGCCTTCAAGAAAGCCAGAGCTTCCTCTACGTTGGCGTGCTACGGCCATAAATGGAAACACTTCAGTGTGGTGCAGAGCTCAGAAGATTGTGCCTCTGTGTGTCACAGCTCCGCAGGTACTTCCGTACCAGTTTTTCCCTGGCCAAGGCTGGCCTGGCTCACGCCTCTATCAAGGTGCACCTGGCTGCCACATCCCATTACACCAGGATGCCTAGTAAGCCATCCTTGTGGTCGCACAGGCTCGTCAAGGTGTTTGTGAAAGGCCTCTTCCGGACTTTTCCAGCAGTGAAAGCTCCTGCTCCAGCTTGGGAGCAGAGTCTGGTCTTGACAAAGCTTATGGGGCCCCCATTTGACCCAATGCATCGGGCCCCACTGAGGTTTCTCTTGTGGATGACTGCTTTCTTCGTGGCAATCACCTCGGCCAGGCGGGTCGGGAGATCCAGGCCCTCTCTTGCAAGCAGCCATACTTGTCCTTCCAAGCCTATGTCCAGCCGTACTTGGCCTTCCAAGCTACGAGGGTGGTGGTGGTGCGGACCCACTGCACCTTTATGCCTTTGGTTTCTTTAGAATTCCACCTCAACAGGCCTTTGGTTCTTGTTAGGGAGAATTATCTGTTTGGGCTGAATTTCCCTACCTAGTGAGTCCCCCAGCAGCTTTGCTGGATTTCTGGGGTTTCTTTTTTTCTCCTGCCAAGAGTGAGACTCTTTTACCCTCACTCTTGGACCTGTTGAAGTGTGTTTTCTTGGTTAAACCTTGTGTTGAATGGGCTATGGGGTCTTTTACTCCATAGGGCCTCATGTATTTTTGTGATGTGGGTTACACAGCACCCTCTGTGCCGTGACCCAGGGGTGTCCTAGGGACTCCCCAACATAGACTCCATACCCTGGGACTGACTACTGTCTCCCAGGGCATGTAAAGTCACCAAAGACTTTGCTAGTCTTGAATCCTGAACAGAACCAGTACAAACCATCATATTGTGGACGTACTGGCTGGGGCAATTCGATTGCCCCAGGGTCTGTTAGTCGAGGGGGCACGTCTCCGTCCCCCCTGATCGAGTTTTGGCTGGTGGCAGTGGAAACTACTTTTTATATTCGACCGCGAATATTTCCCTATGGGATTTCCCATTGTTTTAGGCTAACACATTTATTTATTTACGGTATCCTTAAACATACCGCCGGTATATATTTATTATTATAAATCCGGTTGGGACTTTTTGCCAAAACTTGATTCTAAGATGGCGTTGGCGTTCGCCTCTGTAACTCTGACCCAAAGTGGAGCCCTTTGTTCCACTTTTGGCGGGCTTCTCCACAGAAGCCCTCCAAAGTGGTGCCACTCTGTCTGGGGTACTTAGGAGGGGTGGAGGGGGATTTAGGCACCCTGGACTGAGTTACCTTGGTAACTCAAGTCGCACTCCGTCCTGATTGGCCCAAGTGGTGAGCCGGCCGGCTCACCACTTAGCATGTTTGAGTGACAGCTAGGCTGGGTGAATGGGGGTTTACTGCATAAAAGCAGGGCTTTGGGGACTGGAACTTCAGAAGTCGCCACAGGACCAAGAATCCGACGAGGGAAGAGCTGAGCCGACCTGCTTCGACGACACCACCCGGTGGAGCCCTGCTGAACCGTCTCACCACCTTTCCCGACGACCGAGGAGAACTCTTAACGGAGTGGCTCCTTCCCTTGACTGGTGGGGACAACCAGTTTTCGCCTTCTTTCCGCTTCTCGAGGTATCTCGTGGCCGCCTTGCCCGTGCCAAGCACCCCGGCAACCGGAATACCACACTTTTACCCCTAACCGCGAAAGTCGGTACAACCCTTTAACCGGAGGACTCCGCGGCTGGTTTCTTCCCGGGCAGTGCAACAACCTTCTTCTTCTGCTCTTCAGCGAGAACTTCTTCTCCCCTGACCGACGTCGAGCCTTGCTGCCACTGCCTGGAACAACTGCCACCGCTGGAGGATCCTTTCCGCTTAAGGTACCGTGTTCCGCCTGGCTTCCCTTGCCACCGACTGTACGGGGTAGATTTAGCCCCCGGCTTTCGAACCTGGGAGTGCCTGGGACACCCTGGCTAAACTTTCTAAGCCACTCTAAACTCTTTCTAACTCTTTGCAAGACTTTGAATCCCTACTAACAGTGTGATCTTGGGCACATTTTCGCTCCGGCTACTCTAAGAGTGGGCCCTGCCTAGTGACTTTTGCTCACCTGTGACTTTGTACTTCTTTGAGCCTATTGCAAGTGTTCTGGACCTTAGAGTGGTGTGTTTAACCTATTTCTGTTTCTTTTATCCCTTTCTTGAACCTACTAGAGTGTCATCTAACGTTAAGCACTCACCTCTGTTCGAATTATGTGGTGTTAACCTAGAGTTGTCTAGACAGGAGTAAGGGTTGAAACTGCTTTCATTATAACTGTGTTTGAAGTGTTTTTACTATATTTTTGCTAGAGTGATTTCTACTTATGTGTGTTTAATAAATAAATAACTATATACTTTTGAAACCAAGCTCTGGTCAGTGTTTGCTTGTGCTATTGTATTTGAGTACCTATGGTGTATACTTTACATACTGCCTAACTCTTCTTGAGGGAAGTCTGACTGCTCAGCCACAGCTACCAAGTAAATCTGGGTGGTGCAGACTGCTACCAAGTGGGTTTACTGCTATACCTGTAGTCTTAAATCTTTTGCAGTGTTCCCCAAGGGAACTGCACAGGTTTCTGCCTAACAGTTCTCCCAGTCTTCTTCCCGAACCCTTCCACATCGGCGGAAAGAACGTTGCATTTGCTGGTCGTTGCTCGTGCCTTGAAGGATTTTCAGAAGACATCTCAACTCTGGACCTGTGAATCACGGCAAGACCCAGGCTAAGGCTTCCATATCCAGGTGGATCTCAGGCTGTATCATGCAGGTCATCGATGGCCAACAGACCTCTTTTAGGCCGTCTGAGAGCCCATTCCACCATAGCCATTGCTGCGACAACTGGGATTCTCTCTGGTGTTCCCCTGCTCGACATCTGCAGGGCTGCTACATGGAGCTCCACCCACACCTTCATTAAATTCTACTGCGTCAACAGAGATTCCAGGGAGGAGTCCCGGGTCGGACAAGCAGTTCTTTGCAACCCATTTGAGGTGAGTCTGTTCCTGGGGTAAGTGTATTGCTTCTGTTGAGCCTTGCTACCACTTGTGGTTGTGAATATGTACTGTTATGTAAAATTCATGAGCATGTGAATCCATGCAAGACCCCATGCTGGCGAATGAACAAGTTACTTACCTGTAACTCCTGTTCTCCTGCATGGGTCTGGCATGGATTCACATGCAAATCCTCCCGCCTTCCCATCTGTGGCTCTTCTTAGTTCATACTACCACTTTACGTGCTATACCAAATCTGAAGATCGCCACCTGTGGTGGAGCTTAGGGAGACTGTCATTGGATGGGGGCAGTATGACACAAAGGACAGTAAATGGTTTAGAGGAGAAATGCAGTTTTCAGGCTAAAGCAAAACTGTTTTTTTTCTTTTTTTTTTTTTCTTTTTTTACTGAGGATTCCCAGCCTGACGGGGAATGTTCATGAATCCATACCATACCAATTCTGTAGAACAGGAGTTAAAGTTAAGTAACGTATTCCTTATTTTCTCTTCTCCATTGAAGATATCCTCCATAGATTCATGAGCGACCCTACCATTATCCCAAAGGATGCAATGTGTAATATGTGCGAGCAATGAAAGTGGGGAAATGTGCGCATGCTTGTGAATCTCAGAAAGATACTCAATGGTGTTCCATTGTTAAGAGTAGGCTTCTGTTTCATACCATGTGCATGGCTTCCATTGGCTTTCTGTTTCGCTCCCATGATGTGAAGATCCTGTCCAGAATTAATGTCCTCACTCATTAATGTCATTTGATGCGGCCCTGATTCTTTTGTCATGAGTTTTGAATACTGGGCAACTATCTATGTAACTTTTTTTGGATTACTTCTTTAAGGTTCTTCCAACCAAAATGTCCTATGCTGCTAATCTAAAAAACGTGATGAGCATGCAAAATCGGGAAAAGGAAGGAGAAGAACAAAATGTTCCAACAGACGAGCCAGAAAGCACAAAGTCTGGTCCTTCAGCACATGATTTGGCAGCACAACTGAAAAGCAGTTTACTGGCAGAGATTGGACTAACAGAAAGTGAAGGACCACCTCTAACATCTTTTAGGTATGGACATATTCATTACAATCAATTTACAAACATTGCCTTAACAGCTATATGGTTGTGCTCCGGTGCCTTAACAGCTATATGGTTGTGCTCCGGTACACTTAGTCAAACATCTCTTGATTATTCCAAAGGGGAACAGATTCTACGAGTTTTGAAGCAAGAACTAAAAGTAGCTCTTGGGTATAGCAAATTGCCCCACTAGCATGCGTTGCTTCTTGGGGACTTTGGGTGAGTGGGGGTTTATGTTTGTTTGTTTTCAATTAAATAAACCTTCTTAAAGGAATATTAAAGTTACATCACAACAATGAAACCCTGAAAACATGCCTGTTCGGGTTTCTTGAGGAACTGTTCAATGTTAAGGAGATTTTGCCTACAGAATCTCTGCTTAATGGATGTGAAGATATCGGTCCTAAATGAGAAAGCGGAGTGCCCACCAATTATGACATTAACCATTGAGGTAGTTTGTCGCGGAGCAGTCCTTTGGCTGCCCTCTTAGGAGGAGATTGGCTGGCAGCTTAGTAAAGTAAGATCCAACATTTTGCACTAGAGAATACACTAGAGTGATATATTTAATTTCTGATGTTTGTTAATCTGCTTAGAATCACATGCTGTGCATAGGTCCCACATCCAGTGGTCACTGCGGAGTATTGCATTTTGTTTTTCGTAGTCGAAAAGGGGACGTCGACAAGGCGTGTCTGTAACACTATCCCTATAGTGACGTGTGTTGTACCCACAATCCCTCACGCGTCGAGGTCCCTCAGATTGTTTTTTTCCGCCCAGCTACTGGTCGCCTTTACGCGGAGCTCCTCGAGAGACATTGCAGATTTCATCTCCTCGACCTTTGGTCGTTTTTTTCTATATTAATATAGACATATCGATCCCCCCCTCGACGCTGTTGTGAAGCTGTCTCCGCCGAGCAAGATCTTCGACGGAGGGGACGAGCGGAGGAGATCCTTCGGCGTTGCCGAACACGTGGCCTGGCCTCGCAGGCCAAATACAGTAGGGAGAGTGGGGGTCGTGGGACATCTCTAGTTCTTTTCTGAGAATGCCTTTCCTTTTCCCCTTCCTTTCCTTTGGGGTGGTTATCACGATTTATTGCCTCGGCTATGGAGAGGACACCCTTTAGGTTTTGCCCGCTTTGCAAGGGCAAGTTTACTTGGAAGGACAAGCATTCACGGTGTAACCGCTGCTTGCCCCTCGATCACAAAGAGGAAGGTTGCACGGCTTGTCGGCTTCTTAAGCAGAAAACTCTAAAAGACCGTAGGGTTAAGAGGTGGGCGGCCTACGCTATGTCGAAGGCCGACGCTCCACCCACCGTCGCTACCTCCGACAGTGACGAGGAACGTGATACCACGACCTCCGCTACGGAAGTCGAAAACCCCCCTAGAGAGCGCACACGCGCTTCGTCGTCTGTCCCCGGCCCCGACGGGCTCGGCTCACGCCCTGCTTATGGGGATGAACACCCCGGCAACATGGACGCACACAAGACCACACATAAGCACACAACCCATGGCTCTTCTTCGTCGAAGGCGAAGAGAGCATCAGCGCCCAAGGAGACGCAGGTTTCACCGGCGGCCTCCTCGGACCGTTCGGGTTCGAAGTCCCTCTCGCAACCGCAGCCGCGACCAGCGACTGGGCTTTCGGCAAATAAGGGCGCCGCCCCCAAATCATCGGCCGGAGTGCATCAGCAGAAAGCGCATGCCGCCGTAGAGCGATCGACACCCATAACGTCGAAACCACAGCCCTCCGCTGACAAACGAGTCGCTGAGAGCTTGGCAAGGATCGTGGTAGCCGACGCCCACAAGCGTACGCCGAAAGACTCGTCGAGCGCTACGCAAATGTCGAAAGACACGCCGAAAAGACAGGGACGATCTCCTTCAGTCGAAGGGATTCCCAACACACCTGAAGGCTTTTCGGAGGGCGACGGGACACTTTCCTCGACGTTGTGGGAGAGGTTGAGCCGTTTTCAGCTACAAGACACCAATTTTCCCCCGCTAGACCGCTCGGGAGTACCCCATGAAACCATGGAAAGGCTCCATCTCTGCATGGAAAGAATGGAGAGGTTTATGAATACCCAGAACCCTCCCACTCCCAAGAGAATAAGAGAAGGGCCTCAGGAGGACCCCAGGGGTAAAATTCCAAGACTAGTCAATCCCCACCAAGACACAGCCTCAGACTTCCATAGTGTGTATGACCTCACTGGGGAAGAACATTATTTTGAGGAAGAGGATGATTTTATAGACGAGGAAGAGGGACGGAACCAGGAGGAAGGTCTGGAAGACAGCCCAGACTTGGTAGGAGAAGGCTTCGGAGAAAATCCAGAAAAAGGACCTTCTCACCCCTGGCAATCCCCATCAATATACTCTGACACTGATGTCCTGAACCTAAATCCTCCTGACAATTCACCTATTAGAAACACGTCTCCCATTGACGATCAGCCCACATTTAATGCCCTGTTGCGCAGAGCAGCAGCACACTTCGAACTGGACACTAGGGAGCTCTCCCCTGAATTAGACTTTGTGGAAAGAGTAATTAAGGAAAAACCCCCGGTCAGTCGGACCATTCCCCTCCTCGCTTCGGTGAAGAGAAGAATCATCCCTTCGCTGTCCACACCCGCACTAATCAGAGGGGTCAATCCTAGAATTGAAAAACTTTTCACTCCTTCACCCTCAGACCCGCTGTACATCAGGGGACATTCCATTCCGGATTCCCTGGTAGTAACCAACACAAGAAAGAGGGCAGGGGTACCACTTTCCACCAGTGAGGCACCACCTGACAAGGAGGGCAAGCGGTTATATGCCCTTGCAAAAAGAGTAACATCCTCGGCTGCCTTTTCGGCAAGAATTGCAAACAACAATTCTTTGCTCGCTAGCTATGCGGACGCGCAGTGGGCCAAACTGCGCAAAGACGCCGAAGAAGCGCCGGAACCATTACGTACACGCCTGCTTACAACTATTGACGAAGGAACCCAGGTCAACCAGAGTATTGTAAAGAGCTCTCTGGATGCGGCATAAACTGCGGGACGTTCCCTAGTTCAGGGAATCATCCTAAAACGCCACGTATGGCTGCGCAACTCAGGGTTCAAACCGGAGACACAGGCGTCTTTAATAAATAAACCTGTTGAAGACTCAAACCTCTTCGGGAAAGCGGTGGATGAGGCTCTGGAGATGGCTAAAAGAGTTCGATACTATCAAAACTCTTGACCAAATCTCTAAGCCCTCTACCAGGCGCGGCTATGGCAACAAACGCTTTTTTCGTGGCCAACGCCAACAACAAAACCAGCAGCAACAATACCCTGCCACCATTTTCCAGACCAATAGTGGCCAGTACAGCCAAAGAGGACAGCGCCGGGGCAAAGGAAGAGGGTGGGGGTCCACCCCCAGAGGCTCCCAAGCCCCTAACAACACCAAGTGACGCGAAGATTCGCGTCCCCTCCCATGCAACACCGGTCGGGGGCCGGATAACATCCTTTCTTCCAGCATGGGAGGGTATAACGTCAGACCGCTGGGTACTTTCCACCGTAGCCCACGGATACTGCATCGAATTCAACAGTTCCCCAACATACAAACCCCCGAGGGGACGACGCATGTCACCGGAACATCTTGACATCCTTCTACAAGAAGTACAACAACTGCTGGAAAAAGGAGCCATAGAGGTCGTGCCTCTATCTCAGGTAACGGAAGGTATTTATTCAGTGTACTTCCTTGTACCCAAAAAGGATCTAACCATATTAGATCTGCGCCCAGCGAACAAGTTCATCAAACCCCAAAAGTTTTGTATGGTGACCTTACAGGAAGTGATCCCACTGCTATCACAGGGAGATTACATGACAACATTGGACATGAAAGATGCATACTTTCATATTTTAA
Source organism: Ambystoma mexicanum (assembly GCF_040938575.1). Classification (NCBI taxonomy): domain Eukaryota; kingdom Metazoa; phylum Chordata; class Amphibia; order Caudata; family Ambystomatidae; genus Ambystoma; species Ambystoma mexicanum. The sequence goes on along the minus strand of NC_090933.1, from coordinate 940,667,579 downwards.
TGTTGCCAGCGCACAGAAGATACCTCCGGTTCATGATAGAGGGCAAACACTACCAGTTCAGAGTGCTACCCTTCGGCATAGCATCAGCACCGAGGGTATTCACGAAGGTGCTGGCAGTGGCAGCGGCCCACCTGCGCAGGTTGTCCATCCCAGTTTACCCTTACCTCGACGACTGGCTCATAACAGGGGATTCTTACAAAACATGCTTCTCCAATAACCAAAAGACTGTAGACCTTTTGTTCCAGTTGGGCTTCTCCATCAACGAAAAGAAGTCCAGCCTAGACCCCAGCCAAATCAAACAATTCCTAGGGGCTCTAATTCAAACAAAGGACGGCCTCGTCTTCCCCTCCAAAGAGAGGGTCCAAAACATGCTGTTTCAGATCCCTCAATATGTGACCGGTCGAGAGGTGACGGTACGCAAAGCAATGCGCTTGCTAGGCATGATGGCGTCGTGTATTTATTTGGTACCTCACGCGCGCCTGCGCATGCGCCCAATGCAAGATTGGCTCAACAGCCAGTGGTGTCAGGCCAGCGGACTATGGGACGATCTAGTGGTGGTCTCGCAGGCCCTAGTTCTCTCGCTACGGTGGTGGACAAAGGAAAACCTGGAAAAAGGGAAACCCTTTGCCACACCCGCGGCGGAAGCCACTCAAACCACAGACGCATCCCTCACAGGATGGGGGGCTCACCTATCCCATCAGACTGCTCACGGAGAGTGGACTCCAAACGTAGCATCCAAACACACCAATCTTCTGGAGCTACTAGCGGTGTTCAAGGCGCTAAAAGCCTTCCAGGAACACCTACAAGGCAGGACAGTGATGGTCCTTACAGACAGCACCACAGCCATGTATTACATCAACAAGCAGGGGGGAACCCACTCTCCAGGACTGTCCAAACTGGCCCAAAACATATGGAAGTGGGCTCTCAAACAGAATATGTTCCTTCTGTCACAACATGTACCAGGGGAACTCAATCTGCTGGCAGACAAACTCAGCAGGGATTTCCCCCTGCCCGAAGAGTACGAATGGCGACTGCACGAAGACATCGTCTTCGACGTCTTCACGCAATGGGGATTCCCAGAAATAGACCTGTTCGCAACCCTGGAGAACACACAATGCCAAAGTTACGCCTCCAGGTACCCCCAGAACCAATCCAAGGGGAACGGTCTGTCGATTCAATGGTCAGGGAAATTTGTTTACGCTTTTCCCCCGACTCCCCTTCTCAACAAGGTGGTGCACAAGATGCACCAGGAACAAGTAACCATGATACTGGTGGCCCCAATGTGGGCCCGACAGCCATGGTTCGCTCACTTGATGGAGATGTCTCTATCTCCCCCAGTGAAACTCCCCTGCCCGTACAACATGCTGTCACAAGACAGGGGCAGGACTCTGCATCCATGCCCCCAGAACATGAACTTAGCAGCCTGGCTCCTGAAATCATAGAATTTGGACATCTACAGCTCCCGCAGAGATGCATGGACATCCTCAGGGAAGCCAGAAAACCTAACACTCGTCACTGCTATTCTAGCAAATGGAAGAGATTTGTCATCTGGTGCAGAGGAAAGAGCATCAACCCAATTGACTGCTCTCCCACACATATTGTTCTATACCTGACCCATTTATTGGATTCAGGTCTAGTGTTCAATTCCATTAAAGTCCACCTAGCGGCACTTTCTGCATACACCACTTCCCAACTCAAAGTGTTGTGGTGCAAGATCCCTGTTATAAAAGCCTTCATGGAGGGAGTAAAGAGAATACACCCCCCGATAGCTGACCCAGCTCCCGGATGGGACCTTAACGTGGTACTTACCAAACTCATGGGCTCACCATTTGAACCCATGCACAAAGCATCGCTTAAAGACCTCACTCTTAAGACTGCTTTTCTAATAGCTATCACCTCCATCAGGAGAGTAAGTGAACTACAGGCTCTTTCTGTTCTAGACCCCTTTGTTACAGTTCAGAGATAAAGTGGTTCTACGCCCTCACCCAAGGTTTGCTCCGAAATTCATCTCAAAATTCCACGTAAACCAGTCTAATGAACTACCAGCGTTCTTTCAAAATCCTTCCAACTTGGGAGAAAGGACTCTGCACACACTAGATGTCCGCAGAGCGGTCATGTTCTACATGGAAAGAACCAGACCACTGAGGAAGACTAATCAGTTCTTCGTCTCGGTGGCAGCAGGAAGAGAAGGAGATGCAGTTTCAAAGTCCACTATTTCTAGATGGATTGTTCAATGCATCACTCTCTGCTATACTCTTGCTAAGAGAGAACTGCCCTTTAGGCCAAGAGCACATTCTACTCGAGGCACGGGGGCGTCCATAGCATTCATTGCAAATGTTCCCCTTGAGTCCATCTGCAAAGCGGCTACCTGGAGTTCTGTGCACACCTTTACAAAACACTACTGTCTAGATGCACACTCTAGATCTGACTCCCAGGTGGGTCAGGCAGTATTAAGACATCTTTTCTCTACTGTTCCTTCTCATAACCCACCGCCAACTCCGGGTACTGCTCGCTAGTCTATGCACAGCATGTGATTCTAAGCAGATTAACAAACATCAGAAGACAATGCATTACTTACCGTAAAAGCATTTCTGATGGTTGTATCTGCTTAGATTCACATGCGCCCACCCTTCCTCCCCGCTTGGATGGAAGGAACATAGACATCCTTTTCTATATTTCTCGCTTTTCTGTACTCACTCACGTCTAGAAGGCTCCCTCAGGGCAGAAAAATACAAACAGAGGGACCTCGACGCGTGAGGGATTGTGGGTACAACACACGTCACTATAGGGATAGTGTTACAGACGCGCCTTGTCGACGTCCCCTTTTCGACTACGAAAAACAAAATGCAATACTCCGCAGTGACCACTGGATGTCGGACCTATGCACAGCATGTGAATCTAAGCAGATACAACCATCAGAAATGCTTTTACGGTAAGTAATGCATTGTCATATTACTCATATACTGAAAAATATATACACTACATGTTGCACACAAAATATGAATAGACCAATATATACTTTACAATAAATGGTGTAACTTGTGTGTTCTTTTAAAGATACTAAATGGCCTTAGACCAGACCCTTCCCACACCGTAAGTCAGTACAAGGATAATCCTACACCTTATAATACTAAAGGGGGTGTCCTAGAAACGGGTATGGTTCATACACGCAGTCACAACATGGTATGGACAGTGGTATTTTCCTCACTTGCACCTAGTGTATCAGAATAATACTGTAAGCATTATTATCACACTTAGCTAGTAAATAAGGAGTGGAAAAGGTTTAAACGTGTGCGCCGACAATGTTCAACAAAGTAATGCAAAGCAAAGTAACAACACTGGGCATAAACAGGTCCCACTATACTTAAAATCCCATGTAGATTATAAGTGATATAATTGACTGTTTTGTACCTTCTAATTTTAAATGGTGCATATTTTAATTTGTGTAAAATAGTGTTAAATCAATTGTTCTAGTATTTTATCATTTTTAAATTGTTTGTAATGTGGATGGTAATGTTTTAATTGCTATATATAGATGGTGTGTAGGTTTGTTTATTAAAGCAAACCATAAATACATTTTAAAAAGTTACTTTAATCAGTTTTTCTCAATGTATTGAGTTAGTGATTTATTATTCAGAATTGAATATAAAATGGGGGTGGGTGGGGGGGGGGATTGGGAGCCCCAGCAAGATGGTCGTGACCTAGTGGACCTTGCATAATGGAGTTACCTTCTCCATGAAAAGTAACCGCCTGGGACAGGCACCCAATGGAGTATGAGTGCTGCATCGGCAATGTTTGCTGAACACTGTGGATGGTGTGATCAGGCAGGTACCATATAGGAGGCGAGTGACTGCACACACTGTGGTCGACCTGGAGGACCCGTACAAGAGTACGGATGGAGTGGCTGCCATGCGCTGTGACACAGACGGCCAAATCGTGTTAAAGTAAACAAATGCGATAAAGGGTCACTGACCTCTGTGGGAACTAAAACCGCAAGTAGGTGACCGTGCGACCCACACAAGCATTGAACCTCCCGCCCGCTGCTATGGGATGCACTTCTGTGAAAGGCAAGGTTTGTTTAGGCCTGAAGGTGGTCGATCAGGTGTTCTCCAAAGAGCTGGAAGCAACCCCCTCACCCCTCTCCTTGGCTGCATCTACAGCACTGTGATGAGGAGCTCACTGCTTTTGGCCACACACCACCTATCATGAACTGTCTCATCGAGACATTAGGTTCCCTCCCCCCACACACGGTGCACAGAGGGGCGGGTGACGAACGTTGGTGATGGCAGTCCACACTGTACGTGGCTAGCGGGACCTGGGAGCGCTATGTGTCTTGATGCATTCAAACCAGCGACTGTTCCTTTTTAAGAAGATCCTGACACGGCACCCCTAAGGACCTTAGCCTGCACAAGCTGGTACCTGCAGATGCCTGTATGGAATAGTTCACCAGTATGGAATATGACTGAAACTTACAAGCTATATAGAAGTGCCTGGGTTAGAGATCACCCGCTTCCCACACAAAAACACCCACCCTAACAAACTTAAATCTATGGTCCAACGGATGCTGCACCCACCCACAGGCAATATCTAATGGGGCGAAATGATACAACAAAGATGAGTCAGCATTGCCTATTTAGCCACTTTCACCCGGATCGAACCGTGGACTAACCGCCCCTCTGTCCTCTCATGGTCTCCACCCACCCTCTGTTTCCCTCCAAGAATGCTGTATAGATCCCCGGACTCAGACTGAGAGCCCAATGAAATAGTGACCCATGAAGAGACACCGCTGGATCCATGCAGATCCAGGTGTGCACTAAAATGGTTAACACAACTTCAACCAATCCATCAGGAAATGAAAACGATAAACCAGCGAACGCTAGAGACCAACAATACTGTCCAGGATATAATGAAGGAATTTAGACACAACTGGGCACATCAACCGCAGAGCACCAGTCCTTAAACCAAATAAGAGAGAGAGGCCCAGGATTATAACGGTGAGATTCATGAATTGGCCACATAAACTGTGATGAAATCCCTTCGATCGAAAGGGACAGTACAAAATGTAGGGGTTGCCATAAGGCTAATTAATGTTTTATCGGCTGAGGTGTCTAGGAAACTAAAGTAATTTCACTCATCTTTTAGGTACTCAAAAACTCTGAACATCATACACTACCTTAAATTATCAGTTTATATGGTGCCTGTGATTCTGGAAATGGATTGGAGGGACAGAGCCTCCATATCGTTGTCCTTTATTGCTTTATCATGTATGTTTTGTCTTGTTTTCCGTGCAGGAGTTCATGTGGGACTCCTGGCAGTGTAGCTCTTCCTCTTTTTGGTTTGGTGAAAAGACCCTTGGTGTTAGGGAGAATTCCCTTATAAGGCTAATTTCTCCAAACCTAGTGAGTCCCCAGCAGATTTGCTGGATTTTGGGGTTTGCTTTTTTTCTCCTGCTAAGAGTGAGACTCTTTTCCTCCCACTCTTAGGCATGATTTGAGGTATGTCTCTGACGTTTTGTGTGCTTATGGGCTATGGGGTCTTTTACTCCATAGGGTATCATCTGTTTTTTGTGTATGTGTTACACAACACCCGCAGTGTAGTAACACAGGGGGTGTCATAGTGACCCCCAAACAGACTCCATACCCTGGGACTGACTACTGTCTCCCAGGGCATGTAAAGTCACCATTGACTTTACTAGTCCAAAATTGTGAACAGAACCAGTACAAACCATCATATGGTGGAAGTACTGGCAGGGGTTAATTCGATTGCCCCCGGGTCTGTTTTCAAGGGGGCACTGTCCGGTCCCCCCCCCCTTGTCGAGTTTCTGGCTCGTGGCAGTGGTTACCATGCAAAATATTCCACCAGAATATTTCCTATGGGATTTTCCCATCGATTTTAAACACCACTTTTTGGTGCAATGTTAAAGATACCGCCGGTTCATTTATTTAATATTAAATCTACGCTTGGGTCTTTTTGCCAGAACTCTTTTCTAAAATGGCGTTCGTGTCCGTCTCTGTAACTCCAACCAAGGTCGGGCCCTTTGTTCCACTTTTTGGCGGGCTTCTCCACAGAAGCCCTCCAACTGGTGCCACTCTGTCTGGGTTCCACAGGATGTGTGGGTGGGGGAATTGGCACACTGGACTGCGTTGCCTTAGCTACTCAAGTCGCACTCTGTTCTGATTGGGCCAGTGGTGAGCCGCCCAGCTCACCACTTAACATGTTTGAGTGACAGCTAGGCTGTACAATGGGTTTTTTTCTGCATAAAAGCAGGGCTTTTGGGACTGGAACTTCAGAAGTTGCCACAGGACCTAAAGCCGAGCCATCTGCAACGATGACACCACCGGTGGAGCCCTGCTGCAACGACCTCACCACTTTCCCGACGACAAGAGATCCTCTGCTGGAAGAGTCTTCTCCCTCTGAGCTGGTGGGATCAACCAGTTCGCCATTTCGCCTTCCAGGACGTCTCTTGGTGGAATCGCCTGTGCCAAGCACCCCAGCGGTCGGATAGCCAAGCTGCACCACTGTGACCGCGAATACCAGGAACACACCTTTTCACCGACGAACTCCGCGGCTGGTTTCTTCCCTGGGCAGTGCAATGACTCCAAGTTTCCTCATTGACTAGATACTCTCTTCCCCTGGTCGAAACCACGAACTGCACCCGCTGCCAGGAACAACTGCCACCGCTGGAGCTTCCTCACTCTTTAAGGTACTGTGTTCTACCTGGCCTCCCTTTCTTCGGTTTGCCCAAGGTGACCCTTAAATCCTTGACTTACCAACTGGGTTGGCTCCCAGACCTTCTAACTTTGTCTTTTGAACCACCCCAACCTCTTTTGAACATTTCTACAAAGACTTGAACGCATTGCTAAACCGTGTGATCTTGGGCACATTTCGCCTTGCTCCATTCAAAGTGGGCCTGGCCTATGAACTTTGGCTCTACAGTATACCCTGCCTTCAGTAACTTGATTTTGTCTCTTAAAAGTGTTGGGAACTGTTTTATTTTTATGAGCTTCCTTTTTCTCTCCCTTTAACCTAATTATTGGAGTGCCATCTGAGTTAAACGCTCACCTCTGTTTTGACTAAAAGTGGTGTTTTAACTTAGACTTGTCTAGTAATTGCTAAGGGAGGTGTAAATACTTTCGTGATTGTGTTGGAACTTGCTTTTGAGTAATAGTGCTAGTGTATTTTCTAAAGTGTGTGTTAAATAAATAATTATATACTTTTGATACAAAGCTCTGGTCAGTGTTTGCTTGTTCTGCTGTGTTTTTGGCCCTATTGTGTATCCTCTGTATACTGCCTCTCTCTTCTTGAGAGAAGTCTGACTGCTCAGCCACAGCTACCAGTTAAATCTGGGTGGTACAGACTGCTACCAATTGGGTTTCTGCTTACTCCTGTAGTATTAATTTTTTTGCAGTGTTCCCCAAGGGAACTGCACAGGATTCTACCTAATGAAAAAAGTACCACTTCAGTTTTCTACATCTCAGGCGCCTATCAGCTAAAAAAGCATATGCAGCAGGTATTGAAGGGAGGTTGGGCAAGCATACAAGAAAACAGTTGTGAATTAGTTGACAAGTTAGTAATATTGTTTGATTATCTTCTAGGTCATCTACAGAACAGTCCATATCGAGGATAGTTCTGAAGGCCAGGGCTATAGAAGAAACCTGCATTTAATTTCCCCACTTCCCCTTTCCCCTTGGGTTTGCCAACTTGATAGTTGTAACTAAAAGATTGTTGGGTCGGCAGGCTTGGGGGTCTTGTGGGCTATCTTCTCTCCTGCAGGAATTCTCGAGCTGGACCTGACCGAATTAAAGGCCCATGTAACTAATCCTGCCTGAGTGAAGATGGACCCAGAGTTGAGTTTGCGTGCATTAGGGAAAATGTTGATGGAGAATATGAAGGTGGCTAGAAAGTAAACCTCGTCTTTAGGTGCAAAAATGTAGGAACTAAGTAGTTTTGTACACAAGTCAGATTTTGCAAGCCCCTCAAAGTTGAGCAAGGAAATTGAAAGGGAATCCCCAGTCTTGTAACCAGAGGGATGTATAGAGTGGCAGATGAGTGCGTCTGGGGAAAATAAAAAGGTTCATATTACTACGGGAATATCTTGAATTACCACATCTTTAGCGCCTCCCAAAAGATTTGTTGGGGATTTGAGGAAATACAAGTCATTCATAATGCAATGCGAGTTGCACTTTGTGTAGACTAGAGTTTTTCCCACAGGAACTTCTAATGTGGCATTCCTGATTTCCTATTTATTGGGGGAAGCAGCAGCATGGTTGGTTCCTTTGGTGTTAATGGGGGCTGCCGAGTTACACAGTTGGGCTGAGTTTAAGAGTGAGTTTGGTAAGATATTTGACAGGAGAACGTCATCTGTGTGTAGATGGAGAACTACTGGAATTACGTCAGGGAAGTAGAGAGCTAGTGGCTTATATCATTCATTTCAGGGCCTTTGTATTGGAGAGTGGGTGGCCAGAGGAAAAAGGAGCTTCACTTTTTTAAAGGGTTTACATGAGGAACTCTTTGGCAACTACAGTAGAGACCAACCTAGTGAAGATTTAATCTCGTTAGTCATACAACTAGATGTTTGATTAACCGAAAGCAGGTCATTAAGGCGATTACTTTTTTCCCTAGGTAGGGTTTGTAGTAGGAGTGAGCGAACTAAGACAGATCAGGTAGTGAGAGAGGTAAGGGGTCCTCTGCGTGAAAGTCAAGTGAGGCCACCCCTGACCAAGGAGGAGAAAGGCAGGAGGTGCAATGAAAATCTGTGTTTCATACTGCAGGGACAGTACTAATTTCGTGGATAGATGTCCACGCACTCCAAAGTGGTTCACGCTGTTTGCTGGAAGAGGTTAACTGGTGGCAAATACCATTCAGACTCCTGTGCCGCATATCACTCTAAATGTGTCCTTAATCTGGGAAGGTAAGCTTAGATGTGGAGGTCCATCTGTGATTGACTCGGGAGCAAATGGGAATTGTATGGATCTTACATTGGCTAATAGACTGGGAGTGCCTGTGGTTAAAAAGGGAGTTCCTGAACAAGTGAAAGCAGTAGATGGCACACAACTTACATCAGGATTAATTACACAAATGACTAGTCTGTTGGAATGAGGATTGGAGAAGGGCATAGTGAGGACAGTCTTTGAGCTTATAGATGCACAACAGTTAGATAATTCTTGGAATGCCCTGGCTTACTTTATACAATCCCATTGTGAGGAAAAAGGGTCTAGTTCTAGTAAAACGGCAGCTAAGAAAAGTTGCAGGCAGGAAAATGACTCAAACGTTTCCTATGAGCCTCCTGCCAGTTGGAACAGGTGTGTGTAATTATGAGGGCACTTAAGCCTCTCCCCGGCCCGTCCTGCTTGTTGGTGATTTTGTATGCAGGCACGGGTCGGAGGAGGCAGGCATTGGCTTTCATGCAGAAGACTCGGTTCCGACGGTCATACTGTGCTGTGCTGCTTTATCCCTCATGAGGCATCTGTACTGGTATGCTATTGTTACTGCGGTCGGGCCCAGGCGGTGAAGGACGTTTCCTTCTCACACTCCCTCTCGAGGCGCATACGGTGGCGGGGCTGCCAATGCTGGATTCCTCATTGCCTGGAGGAGGAGCTGGCAAGCCTCCTCAGGCCTTAGTTAAGTCGAAACCTGTTTCTTTGAAGTTCATGAACACATTTGTTGTCGGGTGCAGACACACCGTTTCTATTCCTTTATTTGCATAAACTTTGCTGCACTGTTAGTGCAGGTGTCTATTAAGGGCTACGAAGGGGAGCATGTGCATGTGCAGTCCTTTTGACTATTGATCTTGCTGGGCAGGTTCTGACCTGTCGTTTGGATGCCCCATAACCGCACACGTTGATTGAACTTAGTCACAGAGAAATGGGAGCTTGCTGAGTTGTTTATGGTTGCTTGCTTTTGTTGTAAATGTATTGTGACCAAGTCAGTTTAGGGCAATTTACAAGCACCTTCTACTGGCTAACTGGGCAGGAGGGCAATTCTGGTGGTTATTAATTTGCTCACTGAGCTTAAGTGATGTGCTGTGACCCACACCTATGTTGTATGTTTCCTATGTTGTTGCTGCACGTTATCTATGGCCATCAATAACGTTCCATGTGCTTATGTTTGTGGCTATGTCAGGGGTATCTAGGAATACAGGAGGCAGGTTGAATCCTAACCAAGAAGGATTCATGTTCAGGTTGTGCAAGATATGTTATGTATGTTTTTTTCCCCTACTCCCCTTCCCCATCCATATGCAAGTTTTCCTAACCCTCTATCCGGTGACCCCAACACCCCCTACCGATGCACAACCCCTCCTTAACCCACTTCCCCCCTTCGGCTGCTCTTGTGGTACCTGTGCTTATGAAGACCAGGGCCCTATGCCAACCAAGGTTGGAGGGGTCTACTTCTTTTGGCTTCCGTGATACTCCAGGGGTGTGACACCCATGATAGATTGGGGGAAGAGAACAGTGGAATTTAAGTCTGAGTTTTGTAGAGAGCAATGGACAGGGGAGGTAAAGGAGGTGGAACAGGAAAACGTTTCTGATGTTCAAAGGTTTTGTTTGGCTGAAGGTGTAGTAGTGAAGGAACATATTGTAGGAGCAGTAGCTGCAGTCTTGCCAGAAAGTGATCAGGAATTCCAGGATGCGTTCTGCAAACAAGAAGCCTGTGGATTACCCCTGCATCACCCATATGATTGCACGATTGACCTGGAACATTCACAGTCGCCAGCGGCTTCTCCATTATTTTTTGTGCCTTAAAAGGATAAGACTTTGAGGACGTGCATCAATCATCGAGCCTTAAGTAGGATTACGATCAAAAATGTGTGAATTCCCTCCACCTTAGAGACTCCCAGCAACTTTGCTGGATTTTGAGGACTTGATTTTTTTAACCTGAAGAGAGCGAGACCCTTTTCCCACTCTCATATACTGTAATGTGATTTCTGAGCTCTGTATTTCTTTTGGTTGTGGAGTCAGACAAACTCCATAGGCATCTTTTGCATTGTGTCACCCAGCACCTTCAGTGCAGTGACACAGGGAAGTCTTTCCGATTTCCCAAGGTTTAAAGTGAAATTGACTTTGCTTACATTTGTAACTTTCTAGACCCAGCCCACATTTTACAATAGGGTGCTAGAGGGGTTACCTAGTGTGATGCTCGAAATGCATCGGAGGTACAGGGCCTCCATAGCCTTGTCCTTTATTGCCTTATCATGTATGATCTGTCTTGTTTTCCGCGCAGGAGTTCATGTGGGACTCCTGGCGGTGCGGCTCTTCCTCTTTGGTTTGGTGTACAGGCCCTTGCGATACCCTTATGGCACCCATGGGTGGCAGTACGACCCTGTACTCCTAGTGTATGTTTCTGGGCACTTGTGTATGGCTCACAGAGCAGGGTACGGGTTGGTGGCAGATCCGTGTTAAATTTGACAGGTGCTCTGAGGATCCTCCATGTTGGGATACCCAGGCCCTGTCATTGGAATAAGTTGATTCCTGATAGGAAACAAGATGGCCCAGATGGCCTCTTGCTTTCTATTGCCTGTTACCTTGTATTGCCGATGTTCCAGGAACCCCTGACTCTGTACCTTCCCCCTGACTGGCTGTTTGGTGGAAGTTCCATATACAGTGTTGTGGGGCAGTCCTGCCCAGACTGGCTGGAGCCTTCCCAATGGCTGTATGTTGTGGGTACTGTACCAGAGGGCGGAGCAACCTCTGACGGGCCCATGGGATCAGAGCTCACCCTCGAGTACCTTAAAACGAGATGGCTGAACCTTGAGATGGATGGGTGCTGGATTCACATACTCCAACACCAATAAATAGAGACAACTCAAGGATTTGGCAAAGAGACTGTAAAGTTCATCAAGTTTTATTTCATGCCATGCTGACACAGAGCACAGCCAGCGTCGTGGTCAAGTGCATGGACTCGGCCACCCCAGGCTCAAAACTGAGCTCCTTCATATAGCTCTGAGGGACCATCCTACCCTCACCCTCCCTACACAAGCATTAGCTCACTGGGCAATTATTTTTTAATTGAACTAAACCTTCAAAATGAAATACAATCTGGCGCAAATTCTTACTTTTTCCCGATGCTCTGCCCAATTATAGTTGATGCAGCTGGACCCTTTAGACAAGTTTTCCAGACATGCCTAATTAAATGTCTGGTTTCTGCCCATTCGTCAAATCTCTGAAAGCATGGTATCTTTGACTGTTTCAACTTTAAAATTACCTCATTCTACACACTCATTACTTAATTTCTCTCATTTTAGCCACATTTTCAGTTACATGCATTTTCAGCAAAAGGCATTGGTCAGCGCTCTTTTCTGTCTGTGTACAGAAAACGTTATTTATCCATTCTGTGCCTTGCCACCTTACCACATCATAACATTTTCGACCTTATAAACACGACGCCCTTTTGACTACTAGTATATACTAACATTATGAATACCATTTTAACATAATTACAACACCAAAATAGTCCGTACGAATTTCTCTACTTAGTTTTAAGTGGGGGGGGCTGCCCTCCTGCATTCAGTTGTTGATTCCCTAGCTTTATTTCGGCTCCTCCAGTACAGTACACACGTGGGGTGGGACCTGGATGAATGGAGTGTGTCACAAATATGCTTTTCATGTTGTGGGTGTCTAGTATCTTGTTGTTGACAAAATGACTGAGACAGCCCTGCCCGAAACTGGTATGAATGCAGTGCGGAGTGTTGAATGGCGCAATACTTGTCCGAATCCACATTCCGTGTTGTCAGTGTCTGGATGGAGAAGAATGTTCTGAATGCACTGTGAGCCTGACTGGCTGAATGCCCTTCTGAATGTTTGATTCCATGAGTGTGACCCAGTAGAGTGAATGGGAGATCAACAGTATATCTGGGGGCCTCCCACTGCTAGCAATCGTTCAGAAGCTGAAGTCGAAACTGATGCTTAACCTTGAAGCCCACTGGAAGAACTGCTGCTGCTGTCATTTGCTAATCTGAAAGCTGCGTGACTGTAAAGGAACTGATCCAAGAGAGACCTGGTTAGGAGACCTCTCCCTGAGCTACGAGGGACCATTGTGCACCAGCTGATCTTTGCCAAAGCTCCCTGGCAGACAGACCTACGAAAGGCTGCCGACCGGAGAAGGGAACCGCTGAGGAGAACAAAGAGAAGCACTGGACAGACGTCCACCATCGCCGACCGGCGCCGCAGTGCTCCCTTTGCCTAAGAACATTTGATCCAAGGACTCCCTTGCTTATCATCGTCGACCGATTTCGTCCTGCTGGAGAAAGTTAAGGCCGCTGACGACCGAGAAGAATCCGCCGGTGGGTTTTCCGCCACCCGAAGACCTCAGACGCTGACGAAGCTACTGAAGCCAGCCGTGGTCCCTTTCGCCGACGCCCTTGCTGGGCTAAAATTCTTCATGGACTCTTTGCGGCAACAAACTATCGTCATGGAGGTGCATTGCATGCCTCTTCACAGGACGTTCACAAGCTTTCGTCAACTAGCACCGCAGAGATGGAAGCTGCTCCCTCAACAACACCGTTCACCTCGATGGCCCGCGGCTCCTGCCTGAAAGGGAATGCGCTCAAGAAGGGCCTGTCGACGACGCACCGAAGAACTCAATGAAACCAGGTATTTTGGGGCAGTAGAACTTTTATAGAAGGAGATAAGACTCTAATAGACAATACATGGACTGGGCTTGTAGTGTATCTTCATTTACAGATTGCCCAGGTGGGGGGGATCCTCATACAGAACTGTGCCTAGTGATAGGGGCCATTATTCTGCCTGTGTCTAACCAACTTGTCTTCCTCCGAAGTCTATGGTTGCTATTGTTTTGCTGTGTTGATTCTTATGCTATTTGGGGCTGTCAGCCATGGTCGCTTTTTTAATGGAATCAGAGTACTAGTGGTACCACCTAGGACTGTATATATTTACCATTTTCAAATTGTCAGAGCACAAAATGTGGTGTTGTGATTCTGTATTTAACGGGAACCTTATTTATATAAAGACTGTTTTAATTAACCTACTGTGTGGACATTCCTTTGTGGGTGCTTGGGGACTACACTGTACTTAAGAACCAGCCTGCATCAACACCTGAGAGCTAGGATTTGATTACTCGCCCACGTTTTACCAATAATAGAGAATCTTGGCTAGGGTCTTTGTGCCTCTCCTCTACCATATAGAGAGCAGGAGTACAGATACCCCCTCCAGTCTTCACACCTAATATCCCCTTTGTCTAGCTTATTATGTAACATTTTTTATGTTACCCTTTCCTCACTGAATGGCTGGTGGCAGTGGTTTACGTTTAACTACTATGGGCTGCATCTGCAGATGGAGTAAAGCACCCAATGTTGCAATTTTTGTCAAAATGGCCCCATTCGTCTTTTTTCACCATTTCTTTGTGGAAAGGTCCTTCTTGAGATTTACTCTGTGCGCCAATCCAGGTTTGGGCCCTTTGTTCGCATTGCCTTTGACAGGATTCACAAGGGAAGCCCGCCTCTCGCTCCATGGTGTCTGGGGTGGGCAGGAAATGAGGGAGGTGCCCGAAACTCCCTATCCTTAGTCTCCTAGGAGACCCAAATGCACTCTGTGGTGATTGGCCGGCTGACTGTCCGGCAAGAACAGCCACCCTGCTGGGTGACTGACAGCGAGGCTGGAATGAATGGGAGAGAACTGAATAAAAGGCGAGGCTTTTTGTTTGGAAGGCAGAGTCAACCACTGGACGAAGGAACCGAAGAAGAACTTGAAAAGGACACCTCCTGCAACTCCTGGACCGTTGGTTGCCCGGTGAAGCCCTGCTGCTGTGCTGAAACTCAAAATTCGTATTGACAGAGAAGCCCCTCCAAGGACGACTTCCCCCCCACCACCCCAACCCCCCTGAGAACCAGGTGGGACCAATCAACTCCATAGTAAGCCACTTGGACGTGCTCTCGGAGCTGATTGGCTTTCCAGAGTTGCTGCTGGAAACCGTATAGCGAGGTAGAGGAACACCAAATTGTGTGTGTTGCTTTTAAGTTAAGAGCTCCAGGAAGATCCTCTGGACTCCCAGGAGGCAGGACTGACCGAGCCTGAGCCCCCTCAACAGAGTCCGGGACCCCAGAAACAAGGAAAGTCCATCTCGGCAGCCAGAAACCACAGTGTTGCTATTTGCGGTAGACGCAAGGAGCTGAAACACCAACAGCCACTGATTTGAAGATTGCCGGTTGCGAGCGGTGACAGTCCCATTGCTGTGCAGGAGTCTCCATAAGTCCTCCCTCTTGTCCCCACGACTGAGGCAGAGGAACAGTGAAATCTGCAGAACTGCCCAGGAACAGAAGTCCTCTGCTGCACGTTTTCTTCAATACAAAGGTACTGTAAAGTCTGAGAGAACTTAGTTCTCATTGTAGTGTTGCTTGCATCGTCTACTTTTCACAAGTCTAACAGCTTGTGATTCTAAATTCAACAGTGATAGATTAATGTTCCCAGCACCCTAGCTACTGAAGTCACCTGAGGGTGTAGGTTGCGTCTGTGGGCCATCCCAAAAGGGTACTTACTGATTTGGCAACAATAAGTTATATGAAGTTTATTTGAGTGCTACTGTTATATTGTTCTCTTCTGAAGAAGGCTATTTCTAACTGACATATAAATTAATAATTGTTTATTCGAGAAACCTTGTGTGTAAGAGTTTATTTGAATACTTGTCACTGTAAATCTCTGTGCAACTCCCCTACAGCTCACATTGATCCCTCTTGAGATAATCCTGGCTGGTCAACACGCTACCAAACTGTGTAGTTCAAGCTTATACCAAAGGTTTGGTTTCCTATTACTTGTAGTCAGGGTTGTTTTAATGCACCCAAAGGGTACTGCATACAATCTTGCCTAACAGCTACCATTGATATCTGTTATGCTTGATAGGATCCAGGGAGCCAAAATATTTACAAAGTTGGACCTTAGAGGAGCTTACCATTTGGTGAGAATTCAAGAAGGCGACGAGTGGAAGACTGCGTTAAGAACTCGCTACGGATTATTTGAATATCAAGTTATGCTTTTTGGCCTTTGTAATGCTGCGGCAGCTTTTCAATTTTTCATCTATCGGGTGCTTCATGAATTTTTAGTTCTGATGCTTGTGAATCTGCTTGGAATCACATTCTCTGCATATAGTCCGACATCTAGTAGTAACCACGGAGTATTGAATCTTGTCTTTCGAGGATCGAAAGCAGACATTGACATGGGCGTGCCTGTAACACTATCCGTAACGTGACGTGTAGTGTACCCAAAATCCCTCATGTGTCAAGGTCCCTCATATTGTTTTTTTTTTCCGCGATAGATCATATGATGTGCATACGCCGACATCTAGTGGAAGCTGCAGAGTATTAGTTTGTTTTTTCGTAACTCTAAAAGGGGCGTCGAACTAGGGCGTGCCAGTAATACTATCCCTAGTGTGACGTCCACTGTACCCATGATCCCTCACACGTGTAGGACCCTCTTGTCGGAAGCATAGTTCCTTAGCTTTTAGCCATTTATCATAACATTATCAAAAAATTGCCCGTTCTCTTACCCACGTCGAAGTTCGACGAAGACCGACGCTGTTACCTGAGAGCAAGGACGAATAGCCGTCGAGACTACACAACAGACTTTGGGCCTCGGAAGGCCTCTGGCCTCGGCCCGTGCCTCGGAAGGCCTCTGGCCTCAGCCCCTGCAAGTAGGGAGAGTGGGGGCTGGACATACTCACACGTTTTTCCTACTTTTACCCGCCCGCTGCCAGGTTTTAACATATGGAGAGTACTCCATTTGAATTCTGCCCCAAGTGCAACCGTAAGTTCCCCATGGTAGATAAACATAACACCTGTAACCTGTGTCTTCCAAAGGACCACCCCAAGGCGAATTATCGAGCTTGTAAGCTCTTGTTTGTTTATTTTATTTATATAGCGCTCCGGACCCGGGATTAAAGGGCGCTTAGGACAGTTTACAAGGCACAGTAAATGGTAATTAGCAGTGGTACATTAGCAAAGGTTATATACAGACAATGGTAGTAAATGCATACAATAAAGACATAGGTAAGGCATGTACAATATAAACAGATTATGGCTAGGTCTAGCTTAAGGTTGACTTTTTGTCAGTAGCCACCCAATGGCAAGTTTCCTGAAAGACTGGAAGGAATTGGACGATTTGATGTTCAGGGGCAGGGTGTTCCAGAGTTTGGAGGCGAGGACTGTAAAGCTCAAGCCTCCAGCTCTTTTAGAGATAAATCTAGGCACTGTGAGGCATAAAGTGTTGGAGGATCTAGTGGTTCTGATGGACCGTTTCATGGTGAATTTGTTAGTAAGGTAGGGAGGGGCTAGGTGGTTGAGGGCTTTGTAAGTGAGGCAGAGAGTCTTTAAATCAATTTGTTGAATGGAGAGCCATTAGCATGTGATTCTGGTGGCGGAAATATGCTCCCGCCTAGGGATGTTAAGTGCTGCTCGTAGCGCCTTGTTTTGAAGAACCTGTAGTTTATTGATTATACATTGGTTGCCACCTTAGTTAGAGGCTGTTACAATAGTCTAGCTTAGATTGTATGAGAGATCTAGCTAGCGTATGGCAGCTATTAGTGGAAAGAAAGGGTCTGCAAGCTCTAATTAGTTTCCCTGTATAGGCTTTGGCTGAGGCGGTCGAGTTCACTTGTTTAGTGAGGTTAATATTGGCATCAAGATAAAAGCAGAGTGATTTCACATTTTTGGCGACAGGGATGGTGTTGCCATCGATGATGATATTGGAGTAGTCGGGACTCAGTTTTTGTAAGTTGTTGGGTGAACCGACAAGGAGCAGTTCAGTCTTCTCGTCATTCAGGCAGAGGCCATGTGTTGCCATCCAGGCCTGAATGACGGAGAAGATTTCATTGATCCTAGTGACATCATCATTATAATTGCCGGAGATGGTGAGGAGTATCTGGGTGTCATCCGCGTAGTTTGTGTAGGTGACACCAGACAATCCAGTTTATCAAAGAGATGCTTTGTACAGATATTGTATAGGGTGGGGGAAACGCAAGAACCTTGTGGGACACCACAGGTGATGGGGTCTGCTGCTGCCACGGAGGAAAAGACCCTCATGGGTCTGTTGGCCAAGAAGGATTGTATCCACGTGACAGCAGAGGAGGAGAAATGGGCAGCAGAGGAGAGGTGGTTACAGAGTATTTTATGGTCAACCTGGTCGAAGGCTGCTGAGAGATCTAGGAGGAGTAGGATGGCCGACTTACCCTTATCTTTAATGTCATCAATCTGACTTTTGAGATCAACAAGGGCATTTTCTGTTCCATGTTGAGGTCTAAAGCCAGATTGACGCAATCCAAGTAGTTGGTTGGACTCTTAAGAAATTCTGAATGTGTTTAGGTAAGCAACTCTGTCAAGCATTTTTAACAGGAAGGGATCGGTGGTGATAGGCCTGTAATTAGTAGGAATGGCTGGGTCCAGGGTCTGTTTCTTTAGGAGAGGGAGGACCCATGACTGTTTCAAATGGTTAGGTACCAAGTTAGTGGAGAATGATAGGTTTATTAGCTTGGAGATGAATGGGGAGAGGTCTCTTGCTGCATCTTTTATAATCTGTGCGGGGCAACTGTCCCCTTTGCAGTTTGACCGTTTGAGAGAGGTTATGATTTTTTGCACTTATAGTATACCTTTTTGAAGGTGAAGCCATGGTTAGTGTTAGTGGTGGTGGGTGAGCTAGGGGTAAGGGGGGGTTACTACTGGAGAGTTGTAGTCTTTTGTTTTCAATTTTCGTGTGCAGGCCAGTGATTTTGTTCGCAAGGGCATCTTGGATGCTCGTGCACCATAATTGGTCTTTCACGGACGTGTCCGTCGGTGGATTGGGGTTTTCTAGCTCCTGTAAAATGGTGAAGAGTTCTTTAGTACTGGAGCTTGCATTGTAGGATTCCTTTTTTTGTACGGATTATTTCTTTTTTTATAGAGTGAGTATGCGTTTGTGAGATTAGTTTTGTGTTCCTCTGATGGATTAATTTTCCATAGGGTTTCCATTTTGTTTTTATTATTTCTTAGTATTTTAAGTTCAGGTGTGTACCAAGAGTTAAGAATGGCTCTGGGTTTACCTTTCCGTAATTTTAGTGGGGCAACAGTGTCAATTGCTTTGGTCATGGCGTCATTGTAGGTGTCTACTAGTAGGTTGCAGTCCGATGTGTCGGGGATCGTGTTTAGGATGGATAGAACCAGTGGAGTGATGGCTTCCACGGTAATGTTGCGCTTGTTTCTAGTCAGACATGCTGGTGCGGGGGGGCACTGTATATGGTGCGGGGTATTAGTGCTAATGTCAAATGATAGTAGGAAATGGTCAGTCCATATAAGTGGTTGGGGGTCCTTGCAAATGATGTTACAGTTGTGGTCAGCGAGTCAGTCTATGGTTCTACCTTTCTGATGGGTAGGTAGGGTGTTGAATTGTGTATAGTTGTGTTCGGAGAGGGCGTAAGCAAGGGAGGCAAGGGAGGACACAGGGATGTCATGAGGATCATTGTATCCCAGGTTCTTCGAAGCTAAGACACTAAAGGACCACTCGACCAAACATTGGGCCCACTACGCCAGGCAACTCGAGGCCATGGACGCAGTGGGTTCCTTCAGTGATGGCAGCAAGGCCGCCATATCGGACGGCGAGGGCACAGGGGTGTCGACACCCACGCGCGAACTCCCGACCTCATAGGACTGTCCGGCGGGTCAATTATGGGGACAACACCCGGCGGCAAGAGCGTTACCCACACATCTTCATCTAAGCACACAAACCCCACCCGAGATTCGACACGCGTGTCGAGTGATCGCCAGAAGAAGGCACCAAGAGAGCGGTCCGCAGAATCGGTGTGCTCTGGCCGTTCCAGGTCACGGTCGCCTCATGACACACGGCAACCGACTACGATTGCTACGAGTGCCACATTATCTAAAGTCAGAGAGGTAGGGTCGTCAGATGACAAATACCTCTATCCCCTGCAGCACGTTCGAAGGCTCTTCGTTCTGCGTCTGAGATTCTACGTCCCTCTTCTAAAACTACCGAATCTCTTGATCCTTCCTCCAAATCTTGACGCCAGGCGTCGAAAGATTCTGTAAAGTCAAAGGGGTCAGGTAAACACTTCTCTACACATGGGAAGGGGGAGAAACAACAGAAAAGAGCCTCTGAACACCAGATTCAGAAGGAGAAACACCCAGAAAAGTCCAAGGCCCCTGACCCTGTCACTAGGCCAAAGATTGTCCCTCCGACACCCCAGGATATGGAATTAGAGGAGGAACCACTACAGCCAAGGGTTATTCCCAGTTCCAAGGAATGGAACTCGGAGGACATTGACAGAGTAATGAGGAGGATGTCTTTTCTGGCAGATCTCTACGAGAAAGACCCAGACTACTTCCTTAGCTATACTCCTACACCCTCTACCCCTTCGGGATCCAAAGACCCTCCAACTCGTGCAAAGAGACTTCGCTCTGAGACTCCAATTCAGGGCCTCTTTTCAGACCCTCTCTATGTTGAACCTTACCAGCAGTATGGTGAGGATCCAGAAGTACAGATACTGGATGACCAGACCGGGGTCGATTATTATGGAGATGATGAGGATCAGCAAGAGGAGGAAGACGACGAGGCGGAGGCCTATAGACGTGACTCCCCTATTCCCAAGGACCCCCCAGCCCTTGCTCAACAAAGTTTTGGCCAAGGCTGCGGCCCATTTCCAGATTGACTCAGGGGGCACAAGAAGACAGGGATTTTGCAGAACAAATTCTAGGGGATAAAAGGTCCATTTCCCAGGCCATCCCGATTCTAAAGTCTGTTCAACACAGAATCGATCCTTCTCTGCTCACCCCTTATCTTACCCGGGCAGTTAACCCTCGAATAGAAAAATTGTTCAGGGCCGCTCCATCCGACCCACGATACATAGGGGGTCAGCTCCAACCCGACTCATTAGTGGTTACAACCATCCAGGAAAAGGGCAGGAACACCACTAGCATCTTCAGAAGCTTCCCCAGACAAGGAGAGCAAGAGAATTTACGGCCTGGGAAGGAAGGTGGATTCCACTTCAGCATACCAAGCACGCATTGCTAATTCCACCACTCTGCTGGCAAGCTACAACTGTCACCAATGGGAACAGGTAGCTGACCTCATTTCCTCCGCACCAGAAGCTCCAAAGAGCCAGTTGGCCCAGATTGCGTCGGAAGGGAGATCAGTATCCGGATGCATTCTCAAGGTTACCTTTGATGCAGCGGACAATGCAGGGAGACTGATAGCTGAAAGCACATTGATCAAAAGGCACGCTTGGTTGAGGCAGTCGGGGTTCAAACCCGAGACCCAAACCACCCTCATTGACATGCCGGTGGAACCCAACTTCCTGTTTGGAAAAGCAGTGGAGGAAGCTCTAAAAACTGCCAAGGACGAATATGACACCTTAAAGTCCCTTGGCCAGCTAACTTATAAGCCCACAAACCAGCGGGAAAATAAAAAATGTCGTCGCTCACGCGACCAAAACTCCCAAAGAGCGTTTAATTACTACCAGAACCAAGGAACCTCGTGGGACGGCAACCAACAAGCTTCACAAGGTTTTGCCAGAGGTCAAAAGAGGGGCCGTGGTAGAGGGAGAGACAGCCCAGGCAGGGGAGCTACGCCTCCCAATAAACAGCAGTGACGTTCGGCTCCGGGTCCCTTTCCAATGCATCCCCAGTAGCGGGGGCGCATTTCCACCTTCACCCACGCATGGGAGGGGATCACTTTGGACAGATGGGTGCTGTCCGCAGGATACTGTATAGAACTATTGCAACGCCCCCGCAACCACCCTCCAAGACAGAAGATCCACTCCTTGGAACACCAAAGAATCCTCCTCGAGGAGATTGCCGTTCTTCTTGCAAAGGACGCAATAGAACTCGTTTACCTGGTTGCCTGGGACAAGGGTATTTAATCAACTTACTTCCTTGTGCCAAAAAAAAAATCTAACAATGCGTCCAATATTAGATTTACGCCCTGCAAACAAGTATGTCAAGCCCGAAAAATTTCGCATGACTACACTTCAGGAAGTAATCCCCCTACTTAAAAAGGGTGATTACATGGCAACATCGGACATGACGGATGCCTATTTTAATATTTCCATGTCCCAGCGCACAGAAGATTCTTGCGCTTCAAGGTGGACAGTCAGCACTACCAGTTCAAGGTGCTGCCCTGGGGTATAGCCTCGGCTCCAAGGATATTCACCAAGGTACTGGTGGTGGCGGCGCACCTTTCCAGGGAGGTAATCCCAGTGTACCCTTACCTGGACGATTGGCTCATCACAGGGGAAACCCCTGTAATTTGCAGATCCAAAATCCAAAGAACAATCAACCTCCTCTTCCAATTGGGCTTCTCAATCAACGAGAAAAAATCAAGCCTGGTGCCAAGCACCTCCAAACAGTTCCTAGGAGCTGTCCTAGACACTCAAGATGGGTTGGCCTTTCCATCAGAGGAAAGAATTCGGAATCTGTTACTTCAAATTCCTCAATATCAGTCCGGTCGCCAGATAAGACTGGGTTCGCAAAGCGATGTGTTTGCTAGGCATGATGGCGTCATGTATTTACCTGGTTCCCCACGCGCGCCTGCGCTTGCGACCCATGCAGGAATGGTTGGCGAAACAGTGTTCTCAGGCAAGTGGTCAGTGGGACGATCTAGTGGTCGTTTCGCCAACACTAGTACAGAGTCTTCGCTGGTGGACAAGAGAACCTTTCAAAGGGGAACCCTTTTACGATCCAGGAATACAGATGGTAGTCACTACAGACGCGTCCCTGTCAGGGTGGGGAGCACACCTCCTTCACCACACAGCTCAGGGCCTCCGGTCTCACACAGTGGCCAAGAATTACATCAACCTGCTGGAGCTTCTGGCAGTCTTCAGAGCGCTTTTAGCGTTCGAACCCCACCTATCAAACCTGTCAGTGCAGATCCTAACAGACAGCATGACGGCAATGTTTTGCATAAACAAACAGGGGTGGGGGGTACTTGTTCGCCAAATCTGTCCAAGCTTGCCCAGAAAATATGGATATGGGCACTCAGACGGAACATTTACCTGTCGTCTCAACAAGTTCCAGGGCATCTCAATTCACTAGCGGACACTCTGAGCAGAGATCCTCTTCCAGCAGAACACACATGGCGTCTACACGAAGAAGTCGTAAACAATCTCTTCTCTCAGTGAGGTTTCCCCACTACAGACCTATTCGCCACAAGCAAAAACAGACAATGCCCAGTATTCGCATCCAGGTTCCCCCAGCCAGGCTCCAAGGGGAACGCTCTATGGATTAACTGGTCAGGGATGTTTGCATACACTTTTCCACCAACCCCTCTGATGAGGAAGGTGGTCAACAAGATACACAGAGAATCGATGACACTCATTCTAGTTGCTCCTATGTGGGCGAGACAACCGTGGTTCGCACACCTGCGCAAACTGGCGGTGTGCAACCCCATCAGACTCCTGTGCTGGTACAACCTAGTCTCCCAGCACAAAGGACAAACAGTGCATCCTCAACCCAACTCGATGAACTTGGCAGCATGGCTCCTAAAGTCATAGTTTGGTCATCTCAATTTACCACAGAGATATATGGATATCTTGAAATAATCTAGAAAACCTAGCACAAGGCACTGTTATTTTGATAAATGGAAAATATTTGTTATTTGGTACCAGAATAAACAAATCAACCCGATTGATTGCACTCCTTCCAATATTGTGACTTACATGGTCCACCTGCTAGACGCAGGGTTGGTATTTAATTCACTCAAGGTACACCTGGCGGCCTTGTCAGCCTACACCACCTCCCATAACAAGGTGTTGTGGAAAGTGCCAGTTGTTAAAGCCTTTATGGAAGGGGTAAAGAGACTCTACCCTCCAATTTCTAACCCACCACCAGGATGGGACCTTAATGCGGTGCTTGCTAAACTCATGGACCCTCCTCCCATCCCCCCTTTGAACCCATACATAAAGCTAGTCTCAAACATCTGATTTATAAGACTGCCTTCTTAGTAGCCATTACATCCATAAGAAGGGTCAGTGAAATTCAGGTTCTGTCAGTGCAGGATCCTTTCTTTCTGATGCTTGTTAATCTGCTTAGAATCACATGTTGTGCATATGGTCCGACATACAATGGTAACCGCAGAGTATTGCATCTGGTCTTTCGGGGACCGAAACGGGACATCGGCATAGGCATGTCTGTAACACTATCCCTATCGTGACGTGTGGTGTACCCAAAATCCCTCACGCGCCGAGGTCCCTCAGATTGTATTTTTTCAGTCATGAGGGAGCCCAAGGCTATAGTGAGTGATTACATAAAGAGAGAAAGTAGTAAGACGTCCATGTTCCTTCCACCCCGAGCGGGGAGGTAGGGAGGGCGCATGTGAATCTAAGCAGATACAATCCTCAGAAATGCTATTACGGTAATTAATGCATGTCTTCTGATGCTTGTTCCCGCAGACTGTTTTTTTCCGCCCAGATAACGGGTTGCCCTATAACGGAGCTCTTACTAGAGACATTGTTTATCTTTACCGAATTGTCGGTTTATTCCCCGTTAAGTTACTTCGCCCAACAAGAACATCTTCGACAAAGACTACGGGGATTCGTCTACGGCTGTGGATTTCGGTGCCTAAGATCCGGCGGCCGGATTTTCCACATGTGTGGGCCCTCTGGCCGACCAATACAGTAGGGAGAGTCGGGTCGGGGTGGCCATGTTGTCGGTATGTCTTTCCTCCTTTCCCCTCTTTTCCCTGTTGGCCTGGTCATCCTTCCCTTTGGCTATGGAAAGGACTCCTTTTAGATTCTGCCCTATGTGTAGGGTCAGATATCCTTGGAAGGACGAACACAGGACGTGCAACGCCTGTCTCTCCCTAGAGCACGACGAGAAGCGGTGTGCAAACTCCTTCAACCTAAGACCCTTAAGGAGCACCGTGTGAAGCGATGGGCCGCGTACAGTATATCACGCGTGGATCCCCCACCGCCACACCCGCTGAAAGTAACTGGGTACTTCAGATGACCAAACATCCGTTTCGGATGTGATGGACCATGAGGCGGACGCTTCTAGTTCCGCTACGCCGGTCCCCGACCATTTAAGGCTTGACGCTGGTCTTGCTACCGGGACAACACCCGGCGACAGGGGCGTACAAGCGCATCGCACTAAGAACACAACCCCTACGCCAATTTGAACGTCTTCATCGAAAAAGGCGAAAGCACCAACAGGGCAGCCGAAAACTTTGCCGGTTCCCTCGGATCGTTCAGATCCAAAGCCTTCCCCGCATCCGCAGCAGCGTTTTGCGACTGAGCAATCTTAATCAGGTAAGGGCGCTACTCCGAAACCTACACACGTCGAAGCACGAGAGCCCGACGCTTCGACGGTCTCTAAGGCCTCAGTAGGCCCGAAAACTACGGCTAGGCCTCTACCCGGAAAACCGACTGCTAGGCCCTCTAGCGCCGTGGAAGGTATTACACCTGCCGATAAATCATCGGAGCCATTGTCTCGCGACTATTTGGCGACTATCGAAAGCAGCATCGGAAGAATTACGGCAGCGTTGAGCCTTACTCCGGTTCCGCCTAAGGTTATGGGACAAGCCGCAGAAAACATTTCGACGGATTGGGTTCCCGATTCTGATGACGCTTACGAGGATAGTAGAGAGCCTCTTTCCGACACCCTGAGAGACTCCTTTCGACGCCGCAGTGCTGAGAATGTCGTTTCTCCTCATGTAGGCCGGTTTGTGTCCTCTAAATGGACTACAGAAAAATTCGAAGGGTGTATGGATCGGCTGGAGCAGATTATCAGTTCTTCTGATCATCCTCCCCCGAAAAGGGCTCTTGTAGACCCTAACCTTAAAATTCAGGAAGATCAGTCTCATGTTTTCCAACAGGAAGACATGGTCCAGATGGTCACATATAGAGACATCTATAATGAAGAAGAAGCTTATTTTCTGCAAAACAGAGGAGGACCAACAGGATACTACGGACAACTGGGAGAAAACCCAGCAGGAAGGTTAGGAACCATGGACACAGCAAGATCAGGACTCTGATGCTTTGTGCCTAGACTCTCCTCTGTCCTCCCCGGCTCGCCAGGCCTCTCCTGTAGATGACCAAATGGCAGTCAACTCCATGTTGAAAAAAACAGCTGAATACTTTAAAATTGCCACTCAAGAGGCGGTACCTGAGCAGGATTTCGTGGAGGATATCATTAAGGAAAAATCTCTGGCGAGTCAATCCATCCCCCTCCTTAACTCTGTTAAGAGAAGGGTAGCTCCCTCGTTGGTGTCACCTGCTCAAACACGGGCAGTGAACCCGAGAGTCGAAAAATGTTGGCCCTTCCCCTTCCGACCCTCTATACATCACGCCATCCCAGACTCACTGGTAGTGACTACCACTCGAAGAGGGCAGGGGTAGCCCTTGCCACAGGAGAATCACCACCGGACAAGGAGTCTAAGCGGCTGTATGCCTTTGGCAAACGTGTCAGTCAGCAGCCGCATACACTATACTGGTTGCTAATAATACTACTCTATTAGCAAGCTATGCTGATGCCCAATGGAATTTGCTCCAGGAAGGCCTCCAAGAGGTTCCCGAACCCTCCAAGTCAAAGCTTCTCTCCATTGTAACGGAGGGAAGACTAGTTAACCAGAATGTGGTGAAGAACACCCTGGACACTGCAGAAACTGCAGGCAGTTCTCTTGCTCAAGGGAACCTACTGAAAAGGCACGCTTGGCTGCGTACCTCAGGATTTAGACCTGAGACTCAGGCCTCCCTCGTTAATAAACCCATTGAGAAGACTAACCTTCGGGAAAGCAGTGGATGAGGCTTTGGAAACAGCCAAGAAGGAGCATGAGACTCTAAGGTCTCTGCAACAAATTACACAGAAACCCTCCTCCCAGACGGGTAATAACTCTCGGCGGTCCTTACGAGGGCAAGCCTGTGCTGGTCAAAACAATTAAGACACGGGTAACTTCAACACAAATCAAACATCTGGAAGCCACACTTGCTACCCCTCAAGGGGTCAGAAACGCGGCAAGGGTAGATGCAGAGTCCCCAATCCCAGAGGAGCCACAGCCTCCGGTCAGAAATGACCACCAAGTCCAGGTCCCCTCCCATGTCACCTCGATAGGGGGGCGATTAGCATCTTTCCTCAGGGCATGGGAGGGGATAACTTCCGACCAGTGGGTCTTAAAGACGGTCACCCACGGTTATTGCGTGGAATTCCCCCAACCTCCACAGTTCAGACCGCCGCGCTCACGGCGCCTTTCACCAGACCATCTGGCGATCCTGATCCAACAGGTGGAAGCAGTGCTGGGAAAGGACGCAATAAAAGCCATCACTTTTCTTCAGATAAACAAAGGTATTTATTCAGTGTACTTCCTTGTACCCAAAAAGGATCTCACCATGCGCCCTGTTCTAGACCTGCGCCCAGCGAACAAGTTTATAAAACCCCAGAAGTTTTGCATGGTAACACTGCAGGAGGTGATCCCATTGCAGAAACAAGGGGACTTCATGGCAACATTGGACATGAAAGATGCATACTTTCATATTTCAATGTTGCCAGCGCACAGGAAATATCTAAGGTTCATGATCCAAGGCAGACATTACCAATTCAAGGTACTCCCCTTCGGCATCGCCTCAGCGCCAAGGGTGTTTACCAAAGTCCTGGCAGCGGCAGCAGCACACCTGCGCAGACTATCAGTCCCAGTTTACCCTTACCTCGACGACTGACTCATCACGGGGGACTTGTTCGACGCTTGTTTTTCAAACACCCAAAAAACAGTAGATCTCCTCTTCAGCCTGGGTATCTCAATCAACGAAAAGAAATCCAGTTTAGTCCCCAGCCAAGTAAAACAATTTCTGGGGGCTCTAATTCGGACAGAAGGCAGTCACGTGTTCCCCTCCAGCAAGAAGGTTCAGAACATGCTTTCTCAGATCCCTCAATATGTAGCCAGACGGGAGGTGACGGTAATCAAAGCCATGCATTTGCTAGGGATGATGGCATCATGCATATACTTGGTTCCCCACGCACGGCTGCGCATGCGTCCCATGCAAGAGTGGCTCAACAGCCAGTGGTGTCAGGCCAGCGGACAGTGGGAAGATCTGTTAGTTGTCTCGCCAGCCCTCGTTCTCTCTCTGCAGTGGTGGTCAAGAGAAAACCTCTTGAAGGGGAAGACCTTCGCCAGCCCTGCAGTGGAAGCCACTCTCACGACAGACGCATCTCTCACAGGGCTGGGAGCTCATCTGCTTCAGCAGACAGTACACAAAATTTGGTCTCCTCAAGTAGCGTCCAACCATATAAACTTACTGGAGCCGTTGCGGTGCTCAAAGCTTTGAAAGCCTTTCCGGTGCAACTGCAAGGGAAGACGGTGCTGATTCTAATGGACAGCACTACAGCTATGTATTACCTGAACAAACAGGGGGGCACTCACTCTCCAGGGCTGTCCAAGCTGTCCTAGAACATTTGGATATGGGCTCACAGACACAAGATGTTTCTGTTGTCCCAACATGTTCCATGGGAACTCAATCTTCTAGCAGACGTACTCAGCGGAGATTTCTCTCTGCCCGAAGAATACGAATGGCGACTGCACAAAGACATTGTGTCCAACATCTTCGCAGAATGGGGTTTCCCAGAGATCAACCTGTTCGCTACTCAGGAGAACGCCCAATGCCAAGACTACGCCTCCAGCTACCCCCAGAACCGATCCAAGGGGAACTGTCTCCGGATAACATGGTCGGGGAAATTTGTCTACGCTTTTCCCCCCAACTCCCCTTCTCAACAAGTTAGTGCACAAGGTGCACCAGGAGCCAGTGACCATGATACTGGTAGTCCTCATGTGGGCCCGCCAACCCTGGTTCGCTCACCTGATGGAAATGTCCCTCTCCCCACCAGTCAAGCTACCCTGTCCGTACAACATGTTGTCTCAGGACAGCGGGGGAGACCCTACACCCATGCCCACAAACTCTGAACTTAGCAGCCTGGCTCCTGAGATCATAGAGTTTGGACACCAGCAACTCCCTCAGGACATACTCCGGGAAGCGAGAAAACCCAATACACGTTATTGCTATGCCAGCAAATGGAAACGTTTTGTCATCTGGTGCAATTCCAAGGGCGTCAATCCCATTGATTGCTCACCCTCACACATTGTGCTGTATCTAACCGACCTGTTGGACACGGGGTTAGTCTTCAATTCCCTAAAGGTTCATCTGGCTGCTCTGTCAGCCTACACCACATCACAACAAAAGGTATTGTGGTGGAAAATAGCAGTGATTAAAGCCTTTATGGAAGGGGTTAAGAGGATTTATCCTACCATCTCTCACCCAACCCCTGGATGGGACCTGAATGTGGTTTTCACCAGGCTCATGGGAGCTTCCTTTAAGCCTATGCATAAAGCAAGTCTGAAAGACCTTACATATAAAGCGGCCTTCCTCGTGGCTATCACTTCTATCAGAAGGGTTAGCGAACTACAGGCTCTTTCTGTTCTAGAACCTTTTGCTACAGTCCACAAAGATAAGGTAGTTCTGCGCACACATACCAGGTTTGCGCCTAAATTCATTCCGAAGTTCCATGTGAACCAATCAATCGAACTACCCACTTTCTTCCAAAATCCTACTAACATGTCCGAAAGAAGTCTTCACACACTAGACGTGCGCAGGTCAGTCATGTTTTACCTGGGAAGAACTAAACCACTAAGGAAGACTAAACAATTCTTAGTTTCAGTGGCAGCTGGTAGAGAATAGGATCCTGTCTCTAAATCAGCTATCTCAAGGTGGATTGTCAAATGCATCACACTGTTACACTCTTGCTAAGAGAGAACTGCCCTTCAAGCCTGGAGCACACTCTACTCGAGGCACTGGGGCATCCATAGCATTCATTGCAAATGTTCCCCTTGAGTCCATTTACAAAGTGGCAACCTGGAGTTCTGTACACACCTTTACAAAACACTATTGCCTAGACACTCATTCTAGGTCTGATTTTCAGGTGGGACAAGAAGTACTAAGACATCTCTTCTCTACTGTTCCTTCTCACAACCCACCTTCAACTCCGGGTACTGCTCTCTAGTCTATGCACAGCATGTGATTCTAAGCAGATTAACAAGCATCAGAAGACATGCATTAATTGCCGTAATAGCATTTCTGAGGATTGTATCTGCTTAGATTCACATGCGCCCTCCCTACCTCCCCGCTCGGGGTGGAAGGAACATAGACGTCTTACTACTTTCTGTCTTTATGTAATCACTCACTATAGCCTTGGGCTCCCCCATGACTGAAAAAATACAATCTGAGGGACCTCGGCGCATGAGGGATTTTGGGTACCGCACACGTCACTATAGGGATAGTGTTAGACACACCTATGCCGACGTCCCCTTTTGGTCCCCGAAAGACAAGATCCAACACTCTGCGGTTACCACTGGATGTCGGACCATATGCACAGCATGTGAATCTAAGCAGATGCAATCATCAGAAATGCTATTACGGTAAGTAATGCATATCTTACTGTTCATAAGAATAAACTGGTTCTACGAACTCACACTAGGTTCTCACCTAAGTTCATTTCCAAATTCCATGTTAACCAGTCCATTGAGCTACCGGCCTTCTTCCAAGAACCCAAAAGCTCTGCTGAGGTGAAACTACACACACTAGATGTGAGAAGAGCGGTCCTCTACTACTTGATCAAGACCAGACCGCTAAGGAAGACAGATCAACTGTTCGTCTCCGTAGCTACAGGCAGAGAAGGAGATTGCGTCTCTAAAGGTGCCGTCTCGAAATGGATAGTCAAATGTATCCAGCTGTGTTACTCCCTTTCAGATAAGACTCTGCCTTTTGCGCCAAGGGCCCACTACGGGTGCCACTCTGACTTTCATTGCAAATTTACCCCTTGACACCATTTGCAAAGCAGCTACATGGAGCTCTATTCACACTTTTACTCAGCACTACTGCATTGACACTCATTCCAAGACAGATACTGAAGTGGGGCAAGCGGTTCCAAGATATTTGTTCGCTCATGACCCTTCTCACATCACACCTCCTTCTTCTAACACTGCTCGCTAATCTATGCACAGCATGTGATCTAAGCAGATTCCACAAGCCTCAGAAGGGATACATCACCGTAATCGTATTTCTGATGCTTGGATCTGCTTAGATTCACATGCGCTTGCCCTTCCTCCCCTCTGAGAGAAGGCGCATTGATGCTTGTAGTCTTATCTCTCTGTCTGCTTGGATACGCTGTACTCACGCTACTCCTCATGCTACCTCATGTCAGAAAAAATACAATCTGAGGGTCCTACACGCGTGAGGGATCATGGGTACAGTGGACGTCACACTAGGAATAGTATTACTGGCATGCCCTAGTTCGACGCCCCTTTTCGAGTTTCAAAAAACAAACTGTAATACTCCGCAGCTTCCACTAGATGTCAGCCTATGCACTGCATGTGAATCTAAGCAGATACAAGCATCAGAAATACGATTACGGTGAATAATGTATCCCATATTCGTCCCCTTCTTCGATTACTTCTCTGCCACCGCCGAAGACAGCGGAAGACATCCACAGACTTTGCCGACTTCTTCTCTGGTCGACGCTGTCGACCACGTGGCAGTGCCTTCTGGCCGGCCTTTACAGTAGGGAAAGTGGGGTGGGGGGGCTTTCCATTTCTTTCAAGAATGTTTTTTCTTCTCCCCTCTCTTTGCCCCTCTGGTTTTGCCGTTGCTATAAACCTGATCTATGGACAGGACATCCTTTAAATTTTGCCCTTCTTGTAAAGGCAAGTGCCCCTGAAGTACACACACCGGAGGTGCAATAAGTGTCTCCCTCGAGATCACCGCAAGGCGTCCTGTCGGTCTTGTCAGCTCTTGCGTGCTAAGATGATCAAACAGCGTTGAGTTAAACAGGCGCCAAGAAAACGACGAGGAGTTAAGCGACGGCTGTGGCTTTGATACGGATGCCATCGACCTTACATCGGAGCGTTTGCGCTCCGAACCGTCCGTCCCCTGCAGGCAGGACAATAGTTCTGCCATGGGGAATGTACATCCAGGCAACAGGGACGCACCCGCTACTCATAAAGGCAAGCACAGAACCCCCAGTGCCGCCTCAAAGGATTCATCGGGGTGGTCCAAGACACCAACAGGTACGTTGAGCTCCACGACGGCACCCGCCGGTCCACGCGGTCGGCAGCCCTCCCTGCAACCGCGGAAGCAGCATGCATCCGGGCATTCCACTGACAAGGGCGTCAGCACCAAAAGTCAGAAGGTCGTCGAGACACCCCTTAAGAGCGCACCGACACACAAGGTTGCAGCAACGTCGAAATCTACAGCGAAGCCGCCTGATCAGCCGAACATCCGCAAGAGTCTTGCAAAGATTGTTTCGGCTGCCAGTAAACCTATGCACAGATCGAAAGACGTGTCCACACGTCCAGAGAGGCAGGAAGACTATGCTGAGAGCCCCTAGCCTTTATCTAAGACCCTCTCAAATCTCGACGTTCTAAGCAGGTGGACCCACAGGTGGAGCCCTTTACCCCTCTGGCTCCTCCTTCTCGACCAGGGATAGGTTTGAGGGGTGTATGAATAGATTTGCAAAGTTTGTAGACTTCTCAGAAAGCTTTACCACGCCCAAGAGGCCTAGTGAGGACCTTTACCCCACAGTGTCTAAATTCCAGAGGACCTCCTTCCATGTTCATTAGGATGTCTTTGACCTGACTGATCAAGAAGAGGTTCCTCTGGACCCCTTTTTGCAAGAAGATGATCCCTTTGAGGATGCCACGGACCAGGCCCCTGATTGGGGAGATGAGACACCGGTGGATAACTGTTAGGAAAGATGCCCATTTATGTGTAATTTTCCCTCCAGTTGTGTACCCTCCAACTTTTTACTGATGTTAAACAACATAGTCTGACTTTGCCAGAGGGGCACAGCATTCTGCTGCACTCCTGGGCTTTTCGCTCACTTTTTATGGGGAAACTGACAAGCCCTTAAAACAGTCAATACTGGGAGACTTTGTTTCCCTTAGTCCTTTCCGATGTTTTATTGTGCATTGGAGTCCTAAATTGCGCTTTTACCTTAATAATTTTATGAGTTCTTCAATATAGAAAGAAATAACAGCTTGAAAGGTAGCTCAAATCTGGTATTTTGTATTAGTGGTTCCAATAGATATATAGTCTCTTGAATTGTCTTCATTCAACTTTCACCTTGTGTTATAAATTCAGTCCTTTCAAACAAAAAATTAAATGTGATTCTTATTTGGTTTGTCCCTTGATTCAGGTCTACTATATTAACATTTCTCACTGTCTTTTGTTGCTAATTCAGTTTATTCAAACAAAAGTAAAGTATAGTTCTTATTTGGTTTGCCCCAACACGTTTCCCCGCTAGGTCTCGCTGTTCTTCAGGGGGCACAGTTGCAAAAAGAGACAATGATTTGCTAAATTACATCAAAATTCTCCTTTCTATGTTAGGTTGTTCCATTTTTTCTGATGAGTTGGCTATTCATTCTAAAGAACAAAGACTAGACTGAGATATAGTCCAGATTTCATATATTTGTGAGCAATATTTATTAAATGATCGAAAATAGAAGGAAATAATTGTACTTGCAGAAAAGTTTTGTTTTGAAATTGAGTCGGAGGGGCTTGTGACTCCAAATTACTGATAATTGGGGATGTTACTGTTGAATATTGAAGTCACCCTAGGTTTAGAGACATATAATATAGACCTTATTATGGATGTAGTCTTAAAATACTAGGAGTCTGTATTTAGATATAGTGCAGTAAAAAGATTAATTCTCATTCTAAGCTTACCATTTTAGGGGAAAATCACGTGTTCCTGAGTTATCCTGTTCCTTTTCGCTCACTTTTTATGGGGAAACTGACATGCCCTTAAGACAGTCAGTACTGGGAGACTTTGTTTCCCTTAGTCCTTTCCAATGTTGAAGCTTTTCTGCAACATGTAACAAGTGCACAATGTACCTTCCATACAGTGCACTTGGGTCTATTAGTCATTTCCAAAGGCCCTAGATACTCCAGAAGGATTTATTAGGAGTAGTGCAGATGTGCCTTGGACAAGGCTGGTGGCAGCTTATCATTTCGCATATTTTTAACCCTTTCCTGCCAGGTAAACTGCAATTACCGCATTTGGCACGAACAGGTAGCCTGGCTCCAAAATGGCCATGCCACGAGGTTCTTTGTCCTGTCCTTTGGCCATCTCGCCCCTTCACCTTCCCCAGATTGAGCCGACCCGGGTCAGTCCTCATGCACTTTCCCGCCAACCTTTCGCAGGCTTCTGCATGCCTTGTGTGAGTGCCTCCATGATGTGGGCTAGAACGTCTGGGTCCGGTACACATCCTGGGTGCCCGAGTGTCTGGAGTGCTGTGAATGCCTGGGACCACTGTGGTTCGTGAGTGGTCCACATATGGTATGCCTGTATGTGAGCAGATCTCCCATTAGGTCCTCGTCATTTTGGAGCGAAGGAGATTCTGGATAAGAGAAGGCCCCAAACACCCATACCATGTAGATCTCTGGACTTCTCACTGAAAGGAGGATAGGATCCAAGTATCCTGAAACTAAGAAACCGAGTCAAGGACCCGCTGGTGACCCGCTGGAAGGTTTGGCACCCTGAGCCCACTGTCCCGTGGGACCTCTCTGCATCTGGTCGTACAAGAAGGTCTGCGAAGACGCTTTGACCCATTGGAATAGTGGGACCAACTATTCTCGGCACCTTCATCAAACCCTGCAAGTAAGCTCTCTCGGAAGTGTTCCTGGGCCAACCAGTGGGCTGACCAGCTTATGCAGATTCTTTGCCCTGATATCATCACCGTTTCAAGGAGGCCCTCAAAACTTTACTTGCTAGCTCTGTGTTCACAGCACTCTCGCACCGAATTTCTTACACTTGGCGTTCCCAGGTCTGAAGTGAAGTGAGTGCGCCAGAACTGGAGTATACGCGGTTACTGTGTCGCCCAGCCATGGTGACAAACTCTGCAGGTGTGCTGCATTGTGCCCCTGAAGCATGCTGCAGTAAAACTGGCCTGATCCATCCACCAGGAGCAGAGAAATCACCACTGTCCCATTTGGGAATCATCTCTGTATCTTCGCCACTGAAAGCCGCAGAGCCACCAAATTGCTGCACCTGAACCTGCAACCGAAGTGGACTTGACTGCCAAAGTTTGGTCCAGAGTGCACCGGCGGTCGTTGAGTAATTGCAATCCTAACCGGTGGCCCCTAGCACCTCCATCCATTTTAACGCACAAGTGGCCCCTGTGGGCCCCCTCTCCTTTCCACTGCTAGTGCGAACTATTCCCAACTCTTGGAATCGACTCTGCCCTCAAGTGGAGGCCCTCCTCGAATAGTGGGAACCTATTCTTCATCGGCTCCCCCCACCTTCCTGAGCTGCTACAGCACCCTGAAGAGACCCTCTTTTGTCCATTTGAACTACCGGGTCACGCCACTCTTATTAGGGATTGGACTTCCTCTTAGTTGGGAGTGTGTTGGATGCAGAAGGGGCTAAAGACTATTTGGACTGCCTGTTTCCTTCCCCTTTTAGATTGTGGACTCATTTCATGCATTAACCCCTTAGACCCCATTGGTCTTGTATGTATTTATTTAGATAGAATTGTATTGGCTTAGTACATTACTGTGATTTGATGTGTGTGTTGAAACTCAAAGGCCTTGAAATACATGTATTTGTATTTTTACTATATCTACACCTAACTGGAAGTGATTTGTAAGTGTCCTTTGCTCTGTGTGCTCATTGAGGTCTTTCAGTCACCCTCACCCCTCCTGAGACCTAGTCTTGGCCGCTGCCAAGATAACTTGATTGGTCTGGCTTGTCCAGAAGGTTACCCTGTTCCAAGAAACTAGGCTGGCCTTCTGAACCTCTGTCCACCATGGTTGTCACCTACCCATACCTCGGATCCTGACACAATATGCATGGATCCTCCCGCCTCCCCACCTCTGCGCCAGGCATCTCCAATTGATGACCAGATGGCATTTAATGCCATTCTGAAAAAAGCAGCCGGACATTTTTAAATAGCCACGCAAGAAGCGGTGCAGGACTCTGACTTTGTGGAGGATATTTTAAAGGAGAAGCCACCTGTCAGTCAGGCTATCCCTTTGCTAAACTCCATTAAGAGGCGCATCAACCCTTCTTTACTGACACCTTCACAGACCAGGGCTGTGAACCCACGGGTGGAGAAACATTTTCACTCCTCGCCTACAGACCCTCTCTATATTCGGGGACATGCCACCCCAGATTCTCTCATGGTCACTACAACAAGAAAGAGGGCATGGGTACACTTTTCCACGGGTGAGGCATCGCCGGACAAAGACTGCAAAAAACTGTATGCCCTAGTAAAGCGTGTCACTACTGCCGCAGTATATTCCACCAGGATTGCCAACAATACCACGCTGTTGGCCAGCTATTGCGATGTGCAGTGGAACATGCTACAGGAGGTCCCCAGACCAGTACGTTCATGCCTGCTCACAATCGTGTCAGAGGGTAGACGAGTAAATCATAATATCCTTAAGAACACCCTAGATGCTGCGGGGACAGCAGAGAGAATTCTGGCCCAAGGTAGCCTTTTAAAAAGGCACGCCTGGTTAAAAAACTTGGAGTTCAAACCGGAGGCGCGAGTCTCATCAACAAACCGGTGGAGGAATCTAACCTGTTTGGCAAAGCTGTAGATGAGGCACTGGAAACTGGGGAAAAAGATCATGAGACTTTGAAATCTTAAAACCAGGTCACTCAAAGGCCCTTTGAGCAGCGAGGTGGGAGTTCTCGCCGCTCCTTTTGCGGACAGTCTTAATCACTTCCCCACATAACCAATACGGAACGGGTAACCCTTAGTCCTCACGACAAGGGTCCGCAGCCTCAAACCAGTAGCCATCTAGAGGACAGCGCCAGGGCAAAGGAAGGGGTCGCAATGCCACCCCTAGAGGCTCACCGGCCTCCAGTAAGAAATGACTTCGCAGATCCGGGTCCCCTCCCATACCACCCCGGACGTATAACATCAGTCTTACACGCATGGAAGGGGATTGCCACAGACCAGTGGGTGCTCAAGACGGTTATTGAATAGAGTTCAGACGGCCACCTCGATTCAGACCACCAAAGTCCAGACGTCGAACACCTCAAGATCTTGCTTCAAAAGTTCGAGAT
Organism: Ambystoma mexicanum; assembly: GCF_040938575.1. Taxonomy (NCBI): domain Eukaryota; kingdom Metazoa; phylum Chordata; class Amphibia; order Caudata; family Ambystomatidae; genus Ambystoma; species Ambystoma mexicanum. The sequence continues at coordinate 940,630,549 of NC_090933.1, read as the reverse complement.
CCTGCAAGAAAAGGGCACAATGGAAGTCGTCGCCATTCTACAGGTAAACTAGGGTATTTCTTCAGTGAACTTCCTTGTTCCAAAAAAGGATCTCACCATGCGCCCTGTTCTAGACTTGCACCCAGCGAACACATTTGTCACACCACAAATGTTTTGAATGATAACACTGCAAGAAGTAATCCTCTGCTAAATCAAGGGTATTACAGGGCAACATTGGACATGAAAGATGTATACTTTCATATTTCAATGTTGGCGGCACACAGGAAACACCCAAGGTTCATGATGGAGAACAAACACTCTCAGTTAAAGTTTCTCCCCTTGGGCATTTACTCAGCCCCAAGAGTATTTACAAAGGTGCTGGCAGTTGCAGCAGCTCAGCTGCGCAGGCAATCTATCCCAGAATATCATTACCTCGCCGACTGACTCATAACGGGATTCCTACAGGACATGCCTGTCAAACACCCAAAGGACTATAGACCTACTCTTCAGTCTTGGATTCTCCATAAATGAGAAGTCGTCCAGCCTAGACCCCAGCCAGGTCAAGCCATTTCTCGGGGCCCTAATTCGGACAGAAGACGCCTCGTCTTCCCCTCCAACGACAGGGTTCAAAACATGCTGTATCAGATCCCCCAGTATGTAGCCAGTCGAGAGGTGATGGTACGCAAGGCCATGCGACTGTTAGGGATTTTGCCATCCTGCATTTATTTGGTACTTCACGTTTGCGCATGCACCCCATGCAAGAATGGCTCAACAGCCAGTGGTGTCAGGCCAGCGGACAATGGGACGATCTAGTGGTTGTCTCGGCAGCCCTCGTTCTCTCTCTGGAGTGGTGGTTGAGGGAAAATCTGTTGAAGGGGAAAACCTTCACTGCCCCCGAAGTAGAAGCCACTCTCACGACGGACGCATCTCTCATGGGGTGGGCGGGGGGCTCACCTCCATCAGCAGACGGTGCACAGCGTTTGGTCCCCAGCAGTAGCATCCAACCACATAAACTGGTTGGAGCTGTTAGCTGTTTTCAAAGCTCTGAAGGCTTTTCAGACACAGTTGCCGGGAAAGTCAGTACTGGTCCTCACGGACAGCACCACAGCCATGTACTACCTGAACAAGCAAGGGGGCACTCACTGTCCAGGCCTATCCAAACTGTCACAGAACATTTAGAAGTGGGCTCTCAAACACAAGATGTTCCTACTGTCTCAACATGTTCCAAGGGAACTCTATCTTCTGGCAGACGTGTTCAGCAGAGACTTCCCACTACCCTTAGAGTACAAATGGCGACTACACGAAGACATCGTCTCCAACGTTTTCGCAGAATGGGGCTTCCCAGAGATCAACTTGTTTGCAACTCTGGAGAACTCACAGTACCCAGATTACGCCTCCAGATACCCTCAGAACCGATCCAAGAGGAATGGTCTCTGGATAACATGGTCAGGGAAATTTGTTTATGCTCCCCCCCCCCCACTCCCCTACTCAACAAGATTGTACACAATATGCACCAGGAACAAGTCGCCATGATTTTGGTGGCCCCTATGTGGGTCCGCCAACCCTGGTTCTCGCATCTGATGGATATGTCACACTCTCCTCCACTGAAACTACCTTGCCCACACAACATGCTTTCTCAAAACAAGGGCGAAACACTTCATCCATGCCCACAGACTCTCAACTTGGCGGCCTGGCTCCCCAGGTCATAGAGTTCGCGCATCACCAAGTTCCTCAAAGATGCATGGATATACTTGGAGAAGCAAGAAAGCCTAAGACCAGACATTGCTACGCCAATAAATGGAAACGCTTCGTCATCTGGTGCAATTCCAAGAGCATCAATCCCATTGACTGCTCTCCTACTCATATTGTACTATACCTGACTCACCTACTCGACTTGGGTCTACTTGTTAATTCCCTGAAGGTCCACTTAGTGGCACTTGCAGCCTATACCACGTCCCAGCGAAAGGTGTCGTGGTGGAAGATCCCAGTAATTAAAGCTTTCATGGAAGGGGTTAAAAGAACTCATCCCCCCATTTCCAACCCTGCTCCTGGATGGGACCTAAATGTGGTATTAACTAGACTCCTGGGATCTCCCTTTGTACCTATGCACAGGGCAAGTCTCAAAGCAATCACTTACAAGACCGCTTTCTTAGTGGCAGTCACCTCAATAAGCAGAGTCAGTGAACTACAGGCCCTTTCATTTCTAGACCCTTTTGTCACAATTCAGAGATAAGGTGGTTCTGCGCCCTCACCCACGGTTTGCGGCCAAATTATGTGAACCAATCAATAGAACTACCCACGTTGATCCAGATCCCCAGTAACATGGCGGAAAGAAGCCTACACACACTGGATGTGTGCAGGGCAGTCATGTACTATCTGGGCAAACAACTAAGGAAAACAAACCAATTTTTCGTTTCAGTGGCGGCTGGTAGAGAAGGGACCCTGTTTCTAAATCGGCCATCTCAAGATTGATTGTCCATTGCATCACACTTTGCTACGCTCTTGCCAAGAGAGATCTGCCCTTCAAGCCTAGAGCACACTCTACTCGAGGTGCTGGGGCTTGCATAGCATTCATTGCAAATGTCCCTCTCGAGTCAATTTGAAAAGCGGCAACCTGGAGTTCTGTACACACCTTTACAAAACACTATTGCCTAGACACTCACTCTAGGTCTGATTCTCAGGTGGGACAAGCAGTACTAAGAAAAAACACAACCAGAGGGACCTCAACGCGCGAGGGGCTTGGGTACACTACACGTCACTAACTAGGCAGCAACAAGCCAGCATCAATCAACGCGCCCCTGCGCTGAAAGCAGGACGGAGAGCACACTTTCCAAGAAAACAAGGTCCAGTCTCCAGTCGAGTAGACTCCAGGGAAGGTTTCGAGGTCGTAAGAGGATAGAACAGGCTGAGTGACGTCCCCGTGGATACCAGGTGAGCGTTACAATGCCTCTTTCAGATCCAGCCAACCTGAGCGGGCTTCTAAGTCCTTTGAGGGTGCTCCATCGGTGGGGGCCCAAAACTAGTCCAAGCACCTGTTGGGGAGAATTCTCTCTTTAGGCTGAATTTCCTAACCTAGTGAGTCCCCCAGCAGCTTTGCTGGATTTCTGGAGTTTGTTTTTTTCCTCCTGCCAAGAGTGAGACTCTTTCTCCCACTCTTGGACATGATTTATGGTATTCCTTTGACTGGTAATGTGTTTTATGGGCTATGGGGTCCTTTACTCCATAAGGTCTCATGTGTTTTTACTATGTGTGTTACACAGCACCCTCCGTGCAGTAACACAGGGGTGTCATAGTGACCCCCCACCATAGACTCCATACCCTGGGACTGACTACTGTCTCCGAGGGCATGTAAAGTCACCATTGGCTTTACTAGTCCCAAATTTTTAACAGAAACCAGTACAAACCATCATTTTGTGGCCGTACTGGTCGGGGCAATTCGATTGCCCCAGGGTCTGTTGTTCGAGGGGGCACGTCTGGCTGGTGGCAGTGGAAACTACTTTTTATATTCGACCGCAAATATTTTCCTATGGGATTTTCCCATTGTTCGAGGCTACCAAATTTAATTATTTAATTCTCATAGCCTTGAACATACCGCCGGTTTATTTAATTAATATTAATTCTCCGGTTGGTATTTTTTGCCAAGACTCGATTCTAAAATGGCGTTTGTGTTCTCTTCTGTAACTCCAACCCAAGTCGAGCCCTTTGTTCCACTTTTTGGCGGGCTTCTCCACAGAAGCCTCCAAAAGTGGTGCCACTCTGTCTGGGTACCACAGGGGATGTGGGAGGGGGTTTAGGCACCCTGGACTGAGTTACCTTGGTAACTCAAGTCGCACTCTTGTGTGATTGGCCCAAGTGGTGAGCCGGCCGGCTCACCACTTAGCATGTTTGAGTGACAGCTAGGCTGAGTGAATGGGGGTTTTCTGCATAAAAGCAGGGCTTTGGGGACTGGAACTTCAGAAGTCGCCACAGGACCTGAGAATCCGACGAGGGAGAAGCTGAGCCGACCTACCACGACGAAACCACCGGTGGAGCCCTGCAGAACCGACTCACCACTTCCCATGCAGTGCAGGAGTGCCCCGACGTCCTCCCTTTTGTCCCCACGACTGAGGCTCAGGAACGGAGAGATCTGCAGGGACTGCCAGGAACAGACGTCTTCAGCTGCATCTTTTTCTTCATTTTAAGGTACTGTCAAAACCCGACCGAGAGAATTTACTTCTCACTGCGAAAGTGCTTGAAACTTTGGCAACTTGCAGGCCTAGTCAGCTTGTGACCCAACATATTAACCTTTCTTTTAAAAAACGACTTCTGAGAACTTTGGCAAAGACTTTTCTCCAGCATGGGGTCTGGCATGGATTCACATGCTCATGAATATTCCCCGTCGTCAGGCTGGGAATCCTCGGTAAAGAAAAAACCAGTATCAGTTTCGTTTCTGATCTGTCTTTCGTAGTAGTAACCAATCACTGGTCTCTGCGTCATACTGACCACAGCCAATGACTGCCCTCTACCTAAGCACCGCCTCTGGCAGCCATCTTCAGATTTTTACCGCACGTTCATGTGTTGGGATCCTCGTGCTATTGCTCTCGAGCGTTAGTGCTATTTTTTCACGTTTTTTGCTCAAAAACTTTGTTTTTTCGGTCAAAAGAGCCTCTAGCTCCACCGACTCTCTATCCGATCAACGGGGACCCGTGTCGGATTCGTCTGCGCCCCTCAAGGGTGAAGATTTCGTCGAGCTACGCTTTGGAGGACTCCAGAAGCTTCTCAGGCCCGGACATGGCCCAGGAGAAGGGAAGCTCGACGCCCGGAAAGCTGTTCAGGGTCTGCCCTGGATGCCAGCTGCAGAACGTCTTTAAGGAGGACGAGCATTCCTTTTGTCTCTACTGCTTACATGAGGACAGGACGCACGTGGAGAAGGACTGTGCGTTTTCCAGCAATATGTCGGAGCGGACCATGAAGGACCGCCATCAAGGTCTCGCCAACTGGCTGGAAGGGAAGAGCCCGTCAGGCGAGAAGAAGAGGAAGAAATCCGAGCGGTCTTCTAAGACCTTTGAGGACGCCCCGGCGACGGGGGTCCAACACCAGGCCAAGCACCGCGAGTCCGCTGGCACCGGGAGCGCCGAACGGTCGGGCTCTACGGGCGCCAGGCAGGGCGCACCCTCCCCGGCACCATCAACCACGAGCCAACGCTCTGGGTCGGGTAAGAGGAAGGGCGAGCACCCGGCAAAGCTCCTGGAGAGGCCCCGGTCGAGCTCGAAGGCCCCATCGGAGGGGGAGCGAGGCAGTGTCCCCCCCCTCAAGGATAAGGCGGTGAGCGCACCTAAGGTGGTGAAGGCCTTAATCCATCTGGCCAAGCCCTCTATCGATACTGTCGCGGCGACCCTGGCTCAGCCTGTGGAGGCTACACAAGTGGTGGCGACCTCGGGGCTCAGAGTCTCCCTGCCACCTCGGAGGGAGACCTCTTCTGTGCCCATCGATAGGACCCCCGTGAAATCCCCGGCGGGGAAGAAGGGGGGGCAGGGCGTCGTCGTAGATTCGGCTTCAACCTCGGAGGAAGAGCTGATCGAGGTCTTAAGCCACGGCCTTGGCGTGGAAGAAGACCGGCCCGTCGGGATGGATCCCGACGCAGGTGACGACGACATCGTCGAGGGTGCCGACGGGGCCCCTGATCGCCCGTCGGATTCCCCTCTGCCAGCGCCGCAGGACAACTCGGCGGCCATTTTGTTGGCTATATAGTATGTATGCTCCGAGATAAGGACGAGACTACCGTTGCCGACGGAGGAACCTCTCCCGTCGGGGGAGCCTGAACCGGGACCTTCTGGCGTTCCCCCGCCCAAGAAAAGAAGGATTCACCCTCCACCTCCTTTTCAGCCGTCGCGCACCGTCCAGCCCTCCTCCCCGTCCACCCGAGGGGATGATACGGGGACCGACACGGCAGCGACGGGTACGGACGACGAGGTATACGACGAGGATCTACCGTGGTCACCTCCCACCAGGGCTTCTCCGCCCGACGAGATTGGTTCGTTCCACTCCATGATCGCCAGGGCATCCGAGCTTTTCCAACTCTGCCCTGAGGAGAAGAAAAAGGAAGGATTCCTTTATCAACGGCGCGAGGCCAAGAGGAAGACGGTCCTCGCGGTGCCTCTACTGGACGACATTTGGGATGAGGGCCTCGCCCTCCTCAAGAACCCTGCCACTACGCCAGCTAGAAGAGACCGGTATGAGAAGTACCGGGTCCCGGACGCGGCCCCCCTGTGCCTCCGGGCGCAGCCTACCCCGGACTCCGTCGTCTCCGCGGCGGCCAGGAAGAAAGCGGGGGGGGGGGGGTGCGGCCTCCACATCGACTTCCCCACCGGACGGCGAGGGAAAGAAATTGGACACTATGGGACGCAGGGTCATCTCGTCTGCAGCGACGACGATTAAAGCGGCCAACGCCTTGGCTATCGTGGCCCGCTACGACAGGGAGCTATGGTACAAACTGGCTCCCCTGCTGGACTTCCTACCGGACGACAAGAGGGCGGATGCCCTGGAGATCCTACAGGAAGGTGAGGTGGCGTCGGACCACGCCATCACTATTGCGACGGACATCGCCGACACTGGGTTTCGCCAGTTGGGCAACGGCGTGTGCCTTAGGCGGCGTGGATGGCTGACGTACAGACCAGAGTCCTGGACATGCCGTTAGATGGGAACAACCTGTTTGGGAAAACAGTGGACGATTCCCTTCAGGCCATTAAAGCGGACACTGAGACGGCCCGGGCCCTTGGGGTTCTGCAGCAACGACGGACGCCCTTTCGGAGCAGCGGAGGCAAGGGCGCCTCCAAAGGTTCCGGCGGCGGTTTCTCCTCCTACCGTCAAGCGGCCCGCTCGTCGTCTCAGGAGGCCTACAGAGGACGAGGCAAGTCCGGCGGACCCCGCCGTCGTCGCCAAGGAGGTGAAGGCGGCAAAGCCTCGTCGAAACAGGATTGAACCGACCGTGGGGTCGGGCCCCCACCGATGCACCCCGGTGGGAGGCCGGCTGGCGAGCTTCGTCAGCGTGTGGGAGTCCATCTCCACTGACCGTTGGGTGCTGGACGCCTTAGCCCGGGGCCACGCGCTCGAGTTTCAAAGAAGGTGCCCGCGCGTCCCCCCCCCGTGGCCAGGACAGAGCTTCACGTCCCTCAGCTTCTCCTGGAGGTAAGGGCGATGCTCAGGAAGGGCGCCATCGAACTCGTCCCAAAGAGGCTTCGGGGCTCCGGAGTTTACTCGAGATACTTCCTCGTGAAGAAGACGGGAGGATGGCGCCCCATCCTAGACCTGCGACGTCTGAACAAATTCATCAAGGCGCAGAAGTTCCGGATGGTCACCCTCCAGCACGTCCTGGGTCAGCTGGAGGAAGGAGACTTCCTGTCGTCTTTGGATTTGGAGGATGCCTACTTCCATATTCCCATCCTAAAGGGGCACCGAAAATTCCTCAGGTTTGTGGTCCAAGGGCGTCACTACCAGTTCAAAGCCCTCCCCTTCGGACTACGGTCGGCACCCAGGGTATTCACCAAGTGCCTTGCACCGGTGGCGGCGCAGCTGCGCCGCGAGGGGATCCACGTCTACCCCTACCTGGACGACTGGCTCATCCGAGCCAAGACGAGGGAGCTCGCCGTGGAGCACACGGCAAGGACCGTCCAACTTCTCACGGACCTGGGATTCTCCGTGAACTACGCCAAGTCCCACCTGGTACCCGCGCAAAACGCACTGTTTCTGGGAGCGAAGCTCGACACAGTGTCCCTTCTGGCCTCCCCGTCGGAGGAAAGGACCAGGTCCATCCTGGGCAAGGTACAGCGGATGTTGGCTTCCGACGCGGCCAAGGTGAGGTCCATCAAGTCCCTCCTCGGTATGATGTCTTCTTGCATCTACCTCATTCCCATGTGCAGGCTCCGGATGCGCCCGTTGCAGGAGTTCCTGGACGCGCGCTGGATCCAAACGACGGGCGGCTTCGAGGAGAGGATCACACTCGACGAGAGTTTCCGCCGAGCGGTCCGGTGGTGGGGCACCCGCGCGCATCTGACGGCGGGCATGGACTTCCAGACCCCAGACCACCAGGAGACAGTGACCACGGATGCCTCCCTGGAAGGGTGGGGAGCGCACACCGAAAATCTGCACGCGAGAGGCCTTTGGCTCCCGACGGAGAAGTCCCTCCATATCAACGTCCTGGAGCTCCGTGCAGTGTTCTGGGCCCTCAGGTCCTTCCTTCCGTCCCTCAAGGGCAAGGTGGTGAGGATCTTCACCGACAACACCACCACCATGTTTTACATCAGGAAACAGGGCGGAACCAGGTCCCCAGCACTGTCCAAGGAGGCGCAGGACCTGTGGCATTGGGCCGTCGCCCAAAGGATGTTTCTGGTGCCGTTTCATCTGGCAGGGATAAAAAACACCATCGCCGACTCACTCAGCAGGGAGCTGCGCTCGTGCCACGAGTGGGAACTACGGCAGGATCTAGTGGATCGCCTCTTCCGACGGTGGGGCACACCCCAGATCGACCTGTTGGCGACGGCGACGAACTCCAAGCGCCAGAGGTCCGTCAGCAGGTTTCCCCAGGCGAGGAGCATGGGCGATGCTTTCTCGTTCCCCTGGGAGGGCCTGTTCCTCTACGCGTTCCCTCCTTTGCCACTGCTAATCCGGCTCGTCAACCAGCTCAAGCGGTCACGGTGCAGGATGATCCTCGTTGCACCTGCGTGGCCGAGGCAGATATGGTTCCCGGACCTTCTGGACTTGTCAACGTCCCCGCCAATCAAGCTGCCGGTGGACGCGGATCTACACTCCAGGGAAGGAGGCGCCATCCTCCACCACGATCCGAAATCGCTGAACTTGCAGGCCTGGCTCCTGCAGCGCTAGAGTTTGGGAGGATACGACATACCGGCCGACTGCAGAGAGGTTCTTGCAAAGGCCAGGGCGTCCTCGACTCGTAAATGCTACGGACACAAATGGAAGAGGTTCTCTGTCTGGTGCCACGCACAGAAGATTAACCCTCTACGGATTACGACTCCCCAGGTACTACCGTACCTGCTGACGCTGGCCAAAGCTGGACTGGCACACGCGTCCATCAAGATTCATCTTGCTGCGATCTCCCGATAGACCAGAACCACGGGGCGGACGTCCTTGTGGTCTCATCGTCTGGTGAAAGAGTTCATGAAGGGACTGTTCAGATCGTTCCCGCCGGTGAAGGCTCCGGCCCCGGCGTGGGAGCTCAACGTGGTGCTGACCAAGCTCATGGGACCTCCGTTCGAGCCTCTGCACTCGGCCCCGTTGAAGTTTCTGTCGTGGAAAACAGCGTTTCTTGTGGCCATCACCTCCGCACGACGGGTGGGAGAGATCCAGGCCCTTTCCTGCAAGGCCCCGTACTTGACTTTTCACGACACGAGGGTAGTGCTCAGGACGCACCCCTCCTTCATGCCCAAGGTACCGTCGGACTTCCATCTCAACAAACCCTTGGTGTTGCCTGTGTTCTTCCCGTCGCCTTCGTCGCCGGCTGAGAGGACTTTGCACTCGCTGGATGTGGCTAGAGCGCTGAAGTTCTACGTGGACCGCACGAAGTGTTTTCGGAAGACGTCACAACTCTTTGTGAACTGTGGACCTGTCAATCAGGGGAAGGCTCTCTCGAAGGCTTCCATTCCCAGATGGCTCTCCGGCTGTATTATGTACTGTCATCGGTTGGCAAACCGACCGCTGCCTGGCCGTCCGAGAGCCCATTCCACCAGAGCGATCGCAGCTACCACGGCGTTCCTTTCTGGTGTGCCCCTGCTGGACATATGTAGGGCTGCTACGTGGAGGTCGACGCACACCTTCACGAAATTCTACTGCGTCGATCGGGATTCCAGGGAGGAGTCCAGGGTCGGCCAAGCAGTGCTGCGCAACCTGTTCGCCTGAGGTGAGCCTGGTGAGGAGGTAAGATGCTTAATGTTGAGTTTGATGTGATGCTTAATGTTGAGCCTTTGCCACCTCCCGTGGTTGTGCATGTGTGTACTGCTATGTATTCTTTATTCATGAGCATGTGAATCCATGCTGGAGAAGGAACAAGTTACTTACCTGGATTCACATGCAAACCCTCCCGCCTACCCCTCTGCGGCTCTTCACTTGGTCATACTGCCACTTCACGTGCTACCAAATCTGAAGATGGCTGCCAGAGGCGGTGCTTAGGTAGAGGGCAGTCATTGGCTGTGGTCAGTATGACGCAGAGACCAGTGATTGGTTACTACTACGAAAGACAGATCAGAAACGAAACTGATACTGGTTTTTTCTTTACCGAGGATTCCCAGCCTGACGACGGGGAATATTCATGAGTATGTGAATCCATGCCAGACCCATGCTGGAGAACAACAGTTACAGGTAAGTAACTTGTTCCTTCCTTTTAACTTCCAGAACTGCTTTATCCTGTACAAGACTTTAGCCCATTGACTTTGGCCTAATGTATTGCATTGAATCAACTCCTCTGGGGAACTCTAACTATTTGGACTGTGTAAGAGTAACTGTAATATTTGTTTTTATTACCTTATGCCTTTTTGCTCCTACTTCAGATGCTCTGAATGCCATTTTGCTCCTCCTTCAAAGTAGTTTAAATGCCTCAGAACCGTACCGTGTAAAGCACTGAAGTATATTTTTGTGTGATATAGATTGCCTCCTTCTAGTGAATGTTTTATAACTGTGAAATAAATTAATAAGTGTTTTACCAAGAAACCTTGAGTATAAGAGTCTATTTGAATACTTGTAAGTATAGACCTCTGTGTAACATTCTTATAGGTCACATTCCGTCTTGAGATGAGCTTGGCTGCTCAGCAACGCTACCACAAAACTATGTAGTACAGACTTATACCAAAGGTTGGTTTTGCTTACATCTGTAGTCCTAGTTGTGTGTGGTGGGCCCAAATGGTACTGCATACAAACTTTGCCTAACAGACGGACCTGTGGTTCTCAGTGACCTATGCAAAGTCCTGCTTGACTCCATCGCAGGACGCACTGTTCCTGTGATCCATGCTCGACAGTGTCCTACCTGGCATCACCGTCGGAGAGGATAGCGGCCACCTTGGGCAAGGTGCAGCGGCTGTTGGCACTGAAGATCGCCACTGTAAGGACCATCAAGTCCAGCTTGGCATGATGTCATGCATACACCTGATTTGGCTCTGCAGATTTCGTATGCGTACGCTATAGGAGTTCCTCTACGCCCGTTGGGTCCAGGTGTCTGGAGGCTTCCAGGACCGCGTTGTGCTCGACGAGGAGTACTGTCGAGCGATAAGGTGGTGGGGCGTGCGCTCCAACATTGCCAAAGGCATGGATTTCCAGAGCCCCCCCATATCAGGAGACAGTCACAACAGACGCTTCCCTGGAAGGATGGGGAGCCCATACCGGACGTCTTCATGCCAGAGGCCTGTGGCTGCCGAAAGAGAAGACGCTGCGCATCAATGTACTGGAACTACGGGCAGTGTTTTGGGCCCTCAGGTTGTTTGACGTCACTCAAGAGCAAAGCGGTGAGGGTCCTCACTGACCATACCACCAGAATGTTTTACATTCAGAAGCAGGGGGCACCAGATCCCCAGCACTCACCAAAGAGTCTCAGGACTTGTGGCACTGGGCCGTCGCTCAGGGGATGTTCCTCATTCCGTTTCACCTGGCAGAAGTAAAGAACACCGTCGCCGACTCTCTCAGCAGGGAGCTTCTCTCTTGACACAAGTGGGAGCTTCGGCAGGATCAAGTGGACAAACTTTTCCTCAAATGGGGCAGTCCCCAGATTGATCTGTTTGTGACAGCGATCAAGTGCCAGAGGTTCGCCAGCAGGTTCCCCCAGCTTGGCATAGTGGAGGCATTCTCCTTCCCTTGGGAAGGCCCGTTTCTGTACGCGTTCCCTCAGTTGCCACTACTTCTTTGAGTCATCAGTCAACTCAAACGGTATGCTGTAGGAGGATCCTCGTCGCACCAGTGTGGCCGAGGCAGATCTGATGCCCGAATTTTCTCAGCATGTCAACATCCCCTCCAGTCAAGCTGCCAGTGGTTGCGGACCTCCTCACCAGGGAAGGAGGCGCAATTCTGCAACCCGACCCAGGATCGCTGAACCTGAAGGCCTAGCTCCTGCAGCATTAGAGTTTGGTGGATACGAGCTTCGGGTGGACTGCAAGGAGGTGCTCGCCAAGGCCAGGGCGTTGTCGACTTTGAAGTGCTACGTACACAAATGGAAGCGGTTTTTGTGACTTGGTGCCAGTCGCAGAAGATCAACCCTCTGAGGGTCCTGGCCCCTCAAGTACTTCCATGTTTACTGTCATTGACTGAATCGGGGCTTGCACATGCCACCATCAAGGTACATCTGGCGGCTATCTCTCGCTATACCTGATCTCCGGGACGGTCTTCTCTGTGGTTGCACCGTCTAGTCAAAGAATTCATCAAGGAACTATTCTTTTCGTTCCCGCCGGTGAAGGCTGCGGTCCCGGCGTGAGAATTCAACATGGTGCTGACTAGGCTCATGGGGCCCCCATTCGAACATATGCATTTGTCTCCGCTCAAGTTTCTGCTGTGGACGACCGCTTTCCTTGTGGCCATCACCTCTGCAAGAAGAGTAGGTGAGATCCAGGCCCTGTCCTGCAAGCAGCTTTAATTAGCTTTCCACAAGACGAGGATTGTGCTGCGGACGCACCCCTCCTTATGCCCAAGGTTCCGTCTGGATTTCATTTCAACGAGCCCTTTGTGTTACCTGTGTTTTTTCCGTTGCCTGAGTCTCCGGCTGACAGGACTTTGCACTTGCTGCATGTGGCTCGAGCGCTGAAGTTTTTATGTGGCCCGCACAAAGAGTTTCCGGTAAACTTCCCAGCTTGTTTTGAACTTTGGTCCTGTGAACCATGGGAAGGCCTTGTCCCAAGGCTTCCATTCCCAAGTGGCTCTCCTCACTCATTGTCACCGGTTGGCAAACCGACCGCTCCCTTGTCCGTCCGAGAGCCCATTCTACCAGAGCTATCGCTTCTACAACGGCGTTCCTGTCTGGTGGGCCCCTGGTGGACATTTGCTGGGCTGCTACGTGGAGGTTGACGCACACCTTAACGAAATTCTACTGCGTCGACAGGGATTCCAGGGAGGAGTCCAGAGTCGGCCAAGCAGTGCTGTGCAACCTGTTCGCTTGAAGGTGATCCTCGTGAGGAGGTAATTGTTTGCTTCTGTTGAGCCTTGCCAGCTGTCACGACCCTCGCCCAAAACCACCTCTGGCAAACCCGTTGGCCAGGTGGAGTCAGGACTCTGGCCCCTAGAGTCTGGCATCCTCTTCAAAAGCCCTCATGGGGCCAGTCCTGGCGCCTATGGCGCCAGGCTCATACACCATGAAAAACAATGTGCTGGGAACTACTTCATTGTATTGTCAGCCAACATGGAGGCATCCACATAGCTTGGTTCCTAAGAACCAAGCTATGCGGTCTAGTGTTTTGGGTGTGGCAGGCCTGGAAGTACTTTCCCTGGTACTATTTTACCTGAGCTATATAAACCACATCCTGACTGCAGAACATGCTTTGTGTTACTTTGCAGCTTGCAACGTGACGCTCACTGTGTCCAGCTATTCCCTCGAACCTCGGAGAAGCAGAACCTGCAAGGAGACAAAAGGAACATCATTAGCAGCATGTTACCTGCAGTCTTCATCTTTAATCACTCGCAGCTACTGAGAACAGCTTCCTCGAATCTGCACGCCTTGCGGACAGAACGACCTGAAAGAGGAAGATAGAGGCAACATCAAAGAAAGCTGTAGAGACATTTACAAATGACGAACTGCTCAAAAGGCTTACCTGGCTGGTTGCCTCTCAGCTGGCACTACTCCGGACATTCCACTCGTGCTGAAGAACACCGCGACCTACAAGGAAGGCAAACACAGGTTAGAAAAGGCAAGACTTTGCAGCGCTGCGCATAGCGCTTACTTACTGCATCATAGCACTCTTAATGCGCCATCATTTACCAGCGGGGCTCAACCAAGCCAGTTCGCCGCGCTGAAGCTCTGCATACCTAAGTGAGAAAAAAGAGACATTTTAAACAAAGAAAGGCATGCAGGATAGCAACAAAACAAAAGAACAGCATTAAGACCTACCTGAACAATATCAAACGGGCCGGCGTCGGTGAACTAACTGGACCACACTCACCCATGAAACACAACGCGCCCCTCCAAAGAAGGCAGGACGGAGAGCACGCCTAACTCTACCACAAGGTGAGGAGAGGGCGCCAGAGGGACTGAAAGCATACGGGGGTGGAGGGAGGATACTTACCCCAGTCAGTCAGTCTTGAACACAGTCGTCCTGTATTTTCAGGCAGAACCTTCCCCGCAGACCACATCAGGGCAAAGCTGAGAAGCATACCAGCATGTAGCCCAGCTGGGTGCCGTCCCTGTGGATACCAGGTGAGCGTAACACCAACTCCCGTGGTTGTGTAATCATGTACTGCTGTGTATTCTTTATTCATGAGCATGTGAATCCATGCCAGACCCCATGCTGGAGAAGGAACAAGTTACTTACCTGTAACTGTTTCCCAGCATGGGTCTGGCAAGGATTCATATGTGAACCCTCCTGCCATCCCCTCTGTGGCTCTACTCTTAGTCCTACTGCAACTTTACGTGCTACCAAATCTGAAGATGCCTGCCTGGACAGTGACTTATGCCACAAGCTGGTGACCACTGATGTTCCGACGACAAACGTGCAATGGTGACATTTCTACCAAGGTAGCCCACTGGAGAGCAGGTCAGTCCACCATGTTGTCCAGGTACAATTCTGAAAGCTCCGGGCGGCTGGATCCTCAGGAACGCATAGCGACTGATTGGTCCTACCAGTCCAAGGGTTGAAGCATCGCTCAGGGCCTTCATAGATCAGGTAGTCCAGCAGTGCTTCACCAGGCCAATCACAGGAAAGGATGCTGGGCCTCTTCGGGAGTTGTCCACATATCTTCAGTCATCTGCTTGACTACACAGGATACTTGGCTCCAGTGCTGATCTGAAGAAATAGCTGCAGCAGTCCTCTTCTTATCCTACTCCCGGCTGGAAGCAAATCCAAGCCCACCAATGATAAGTATCTGCACCATTCAAGCAGCCAGCAGTGGTCATGCAGGGCCCACTGTGGGGTTCACTCTGACTTTCTGGCATCACTGATGTGGAGTGGGACCAGACTGTCCCACGTTTTCCTCAGCC
The DNA here is from genome assembly GCF_040938575.1 of Ambystoma mexicanum. Taxonomy (NCBI): domain Eukaryota; kingdom Metazoa; phylum Chordata; class Amphibia; order Caudata; family Ambystomatidae; genus Ambystoma; species Ambystoma mexicanum. Next base: position 940,615,416 of record NC_090933.1, on the reverse strand, counting down.
AAGCGCACACAAAGGCATCACTAGCCTGCAAAAGCAGAAGCTTTCCTGGGCAAGGGCCTGTCCCTTATTTGGGATTTTCTGACCTGAGAAGGAAGGAAGAAGGGCAAACAAAAATATGGGCAAAATCATGCCAAAAAACATATGCTATAAACACCACTTGCAAACTAGAAGTAACACAAACATGGTAAAAGAATTGCTGCCACCAGCTTGTCTTTAGTTGCATATTAAAGTTACCAAAAATCCCAAGTGTAAGAGACTAGGGTGGTTGATGGATCTAGTGAAGTTGTCCCTTCTCCCCTAGGGGGAGATACCCCCTCTGAGGCTAGGGAGGTGAGCCCGCTCTGCATCAACCTCCCTAGGGGTTGAGGCAAGTGGGACCTCACTGGGAGAGACACGCCCTTGTGGACAAGGACTCTGTTCCTAAGAGGAGCTCCCTAATCCAGTCCCTGTGGTGCCATATATGGGATCACCCAATATGAAGAACTGTATACAACTCAGAGACTTGACTAAGGATCATGTATATTGGTACGGACAAGAAAGGGGAGATCTCCATTAACTGGGATGAAGAAATAAGAGGAGGACACACCTAGCCATGGGGAAGCTGAGAGGTGGGCAGTGCTCCCGTATAACAACGCTGAAACCACTTGCCTGAGGAATCCGCAAGAAAACTGGTTACACACCGTGATACTTGACAGCCAAAAGTGATCCAACAGAGAGACACATTGGCAGAAGCATGAAGCCGCAGAACAGGAACGAACAGAGATGACCTGAGCAGGCTCCGGAGACGTTCTCCCGTAAATAGCAAGGTAACTGGAGAACAGGGAGGCCAATGGGGGATCGTTACAAATCAGGAAAAACTCATCAAAGTGAAACCGATGAGAAGTGGAATATGAGGTTAATGAAGTGGAACTGTAATATTATGAGAGAGAACATCTTTAAGCTTGAAAGACACTATTGAAACTGAGGCACAAGTACCCTGAGAGGAAGGGAAAATACCAAGTGCTGAAAGGCTGATGAGCAAGGTGAATTGGAGGGAGAAAATACTCCAATAAGAAAGAGAATTCCATGAAGTAAAGAGAATTGAAGCCTATAAAAGCGAAGAGTTACCCACCAGCCAAATCACCCCAGGAGAGGGAGAACACGAACAGTCATGAAAGCATATATCCCACAAGTGTCTGTTAAAGAATTGCCAGCCTAGGACAAAGGATAAAACAGAGCGCCAAGGGATTCCTGGAAATTAATGCTGAAGGAAGAAGGAAAACCTAACGACCATATGAAAGAGTTGCAAGAATGTGTACTGACAATACTATGGAAATATAGCCTACTAGCAATATCCTTGAAGCAAAAGAGAACTGTAAGAAAAAGATAACCAGGAGACGGAAGACATTCTCCTGGACTTATTTTGTTTCAGAATAGTGTAAGGGTCAGTTAGTATTTGTATTTGGACAGCAGACTTTTTTTTTTTGGTTACATCCTCACGACTGACGAGCACCTTAGTTATTTATATAGTCGGCGTAATCCCCATAGCAGTAGGTAAGATGGGCCTTTTCATTTTTTTTTATAAAACCAGCTGAAATGGCATCACAGTGCCTTCATCCTTCTGATCCGCCCAGGCCTCCAGATAAGGTGCGTATCTGGCCTTTTTACGCATGAAAATCCTGTAAATACGACAGCTTTATTATTTTCCTGTGTACATTTACACACAAGTTTAGATCAGATGGCAGTGCAAAGGTCAGGTTACTTGACAGAAACCAGAAAGCTTCTTTTGATGTTTATCAATATGGATGTAATTGCAAGTCATGGATAAAAACCTCTGAAACCGAATGTACTTCTCTGAAGCCTTTCAAAAAAAGAAATGCACACTGTGATAAAAGGAATGGTTTATTTCCATTCAGCTTCTGCAGAGGCACTGTGCATATTAATTTTCCTTGCATTTTAGGATTGTAAAATTAATAAGATAGAAAACAAAGTTGCTATTGAGATTTAATATTTTGTATCCAATTATGTTTGCTCGTCCCCACCCCCCTACCCCCCTCCCCCCGTGAAAGCAAACCAGTATTGCACAATTGTATTTTTCAGCGTTCCTGTGTGGTGTGCATAATTAAGCTATGGCAGATACTTTTTACACTTCTAATTTAATTTACACGCTAATTATAAAAACAATGTGTACAATTATGACATTCCACTATCTAGTTACATCTATTCAACCTTGCAGTCAATGGGGTACATTACTATAAATGGTGAGTGGCAGCACAGTCTTTGCTCAAGGGTGAGTGATTGTCATTACAGCAATCACAGGTGTTCTAGCCTCTCAAATCTTCAAGACTATAATTAAAACATCCAAAACCTGACTCTCCTGGAAGTGCAAGCACTGTTAAAAAAACACAAAAAACAAATAAAAGTTTATTTTACTTTATGTAGCGCTGCATACATGGTTCGTCCAACATCTAGGCATTATGATGATTATACCTCAGTCGATACTATGTTAACCGATCTCTGAAGGATGTTGGCCAATAAGATAGCTCAGCTGGTTGAGCACTAGCTGCGAAATGTTCCTTTCAAGGTCGTTAAAAGGGTACCGACTTTGGTTTGGTGATAATTGTGATAGACCTGTTCTGTGTACAGCGCTTTGCCAAAAGCACTATATAAATGACCATTTGACCATGAGATTAGATGTAGAATTCAGCATGGAGTCCTTGCTTCTCTGCACTGTTGTATCATAACATTGACAATACCATTAGGTAGTAATAAGTCCAGAAAATGAGGACTTTCATTAAACATTAAAAGACAATTCTGCTATCAAACCTCAAAACACACAATACAGTTCATGCTTGCTTGACTATGTAATTGGCTAGGTTTTTGTGTTTTCAACATTTAAATATATACAGGAGAGATCAAATGGCCAGACCTTAGAGAATTAATGAAAGGTGCATTCTGTCACAACGCAGAAAGCTGCTGCATAGTAATAATTCCCATACAGTTTTTGCACACGTCGGCTGGATGTCACATACATTTTACTCTCTTGCAAAGGAGAAAAGTCATTTTTACTCTTCAAATCACGTTTACTCTAAAAGTTTAAAAATGAGGAGTAAAATACTCCCACCTCAAAATCTTATCTGGAGCACTGGATCCGCCAGATGTGATGCAAAAGTATCTTTATTGTACTGCATTGTAAGATGCTGTATGCATTGTTCAAAAGTTACAAAGCGTACAAAGTCAAAAGGGAAACAGTCTCCCATTACTGATGGTCGGAAGGACTGGTCAGTTTCCCTATAACAAAAAAGAAGCTGATGGCTTCACTTAACTGTAAAAAGTCAGGACCGGTTCAAAAGCAAAAGGTTTGGGGGCACATAGAATATGGAGGGAAGTTGCCTAAAGGGAAATCTTTCCTAACAGTAATTTTTATGTTTGTTTTGTTTAATCTTCGTGTGCAACAGTGGAACCATTCTTTCCAGGGCAAGTCTCTATTGTTAATCTGATGATATTTGCATGCCTGGTTGAGTACAAATAATGTGAAATATGTGCTGATTAAATAGTTTGCCAGTAGTCAGATGACCTAAAACTCTTAACTTTCCTTCCAGACCTCATTGTAGTTTTATGGGTATGGTGATATCTCATGATATGTTACTGGGACGTTGGCGTCTATCTTTAGAGTTGTTTGGTAGAGTGTTCATGGAGGATGTTGGAGCTGAGCCTGGTTCGGTATGTATTGCTTTTCTGTTATTTTCTAAATATCGTTGGTAATAACCTTTGATGCACAAACGGGTACTTCCATGAAGGACAGACCGTATGGACATCAATGTTCTATTTAACAGGCAAAATGTTACATTGCATAGTTACATAAATTGTTGATCATGCAACCTTGTCAGATCTAGTAAAGGGTGGTTGCTAAATACTTCTAATGTATGTAGTGGAAGAGCATTTGTTTGTATGTTGTAGTTTTAGTGAGGAAAAGGTTGGACTAGTCTTGTGTCATCAGAAAGTTCCAATAGATGTGCTACTGAAGTGCACACATTGATGACTAAACTTGTTAAAAAAGAAAGTTCCAATAGAGGAATAATGACCATGGTGTCCCTCTCTGGTACGTGTCATGTAGGATTCCTCAAGGTGGCTGCCAACGGAGTTCAGATAATCTTCAAGAGCTCTTGTTATTTATGGATGGGTTTCAATGACCAATTTTGTATGTGGAAAAAAGATATTTCCAGGCCTAAAAATTGGTTCCAACAACTTTTAATCTGAAGCCCAGTGTCTCCAAAAAATGTCCATGTTTTTTCTGAAATATCTTTTGTACTTTTATTAGATGCGCCACAGAAAATGAAACTTAACAATATAAAATGTGAGAATCTGCTACTTTATTCTAACGTAAGAATATGTTTGTATGATAGGACTGAACTGTTAAAATTACTAACCTTGAATTAAGCTTATTTGAATGGATTGTGTCCTCGCACGTATTCCTCATTTAAAGATATCTCCTTCCAGTGTCTGCTGCTTCGGAAAAAATGTTTGCACTAAAGGGCACTGTCATCGAGGGAAATCAAGTCGAAGGCCTTTGTCCCCTCTTGAGGTTGATGTCATCGAATGTTTAAATAGCATGCACTGCGCCCAGTATAGAAGTTCTGTTTTTCTGCTATCGCTACGGTTGTTTCTGTCAAAACTATGACGTTTGTCGACAATGTCCATTTCTCCAGCATGGGGTTTGCCATGGATTCACATGCTCATGAAAATTCCCCGTCAGGTCGAGAATCCTCAGTAAAAGAAAACAGTTTCACTTTCACTTACAAACTGTATTTCTCCTCTAAAGCAATCACTGAGCTCTGGGTCATACTGCCCCCAGCCAATGACTGCCCTCTCCCTAAGCAAGTCCTCTGGCAGCCATCTTCAGATTTTTACTGCACATTCAAGTTTTAGGAGTCCTTGAGTTTTCTCTTGCTTTTTTCGAAAAAAAGTCTTATTTTTGTCAAACTGAGCCTGTGTGCTCTTTCTCTCCATCAGCCGACAAGCGAGGGATCCGTTTGCTGGTGAATTTAGACTCCCTTCAAGGGCAAGGATCGTCAAGTTTTCATTGAAAGTTCCCGAAGGCCATCGGGCCTACTCCGCACTCTGGATCATTTCGGAAGAGAAGAAAGAGGGAAGCTCCCTTTTCAAGCTCTGTTCCCGCTGCAGACTGCAGAACATGTTTGAGGAGGACAAACACCTTCTGTGCCTCTACTGTCTCCATCCAGACCACCGAATCAAAGATTGCTAGATCTGCCTCAGGTTCACCAAGAGAACCATGAAGGAGCGTCACAGTAGACTGGCAGCGTGCGTCAGCGCCAAGGCATCTACCCTGTCCCCCAAGCAGGGGCATGCCTCACCCAGGACACGCCGTTCCGAGGAGTGGGCTTCTAAGTCCTTTGAGGGCGCCTCATCCGTGGGGGGCCCAAGACAAGGCCAAGCACTGCAAGTCTGTTTCCAGGCCAGGGAGCAATCAACCTCACCATTTGCCTCCATCTCCAGCCATCGATCCAGCTCCTCTAAGAGGAAATCGGCCAACCTGGCTAAGCTGCGGGAGAAGCCAGAGAAGCCTAACGTGCAAGAAAAGGTGACCGACCTGCCTAAGAAGGCCCAGCCGGCACATGAAAAATCGCTGACGATCGAGATTATATCGGCCTCTCTCTCGAAGCCCAAAGGGGCTGACACGGTCAATGAAGCCCCAGCTGTGCCCAGAGTGACCCTTCCCCCGGTGCTTGGCTGTGCAAGGGACACCGGAAAAGAGGATGCCGGCACTAAGTCCAAATCCTACCCCTCGGGATGCAAAAAAAAGGGGGGGGTGGCGAGGAGGCCTCAGAGCAGGTCATATTCAGAGAAGCGGCTGATTCTTCCTCGGACAAGGAAGTTCCGGAGTCCATTTACACGATCCACAAGAACGTGCGGGACGCCGACGGTGGAAATGCTGACAGGGACGATGGCGGAAATGCTGACCAGGACTAGTAGGCCTACTGCCCCAACTCCAAGGGATGCATCGCTGGACATCCTCTCGACCCTACACACGTTGGTGTCAGAAATTCAGAAAAGGATGCCCTTGATACTGGTGGTCCCAGTGAATCTGGTGGCCACGGATCAACCTCCGGTGAAAAAGAGGAAGCGCCACCCAGCGCCGCCTCACCAACCTCTGAGGGACCAGGACAACGACGGACGACATTGTCACGGCGGTTGGCTCACCGCAGCCGAGGGACCACCGCAGCCGAGGGACCACCGCAGCTGAGGGACCACCGCATGAGGTGGAGTCGTTTCATGCCATGGTCGCCAAAGTTTTCACGCTCTTCCAGCCGATGCCCGACGAGACCAAAAAGGACGTTTTCCTCTAACAGAGGCGTGAGGCACAAAGGAAGACAATCATGGCAGTGCTCCTCCTGGATGAGATTTGGGAGGAGGGCCTGGCCCTGATGAAGGATCCGGCCATGGCCCCAGCCAAGCGAGATAGGCTAGAGAAAAATACTTGGTGCCAGAATCCGCATCCAGGTGCTCACCAATTTCCGCCAGGAGTATCAAACGAGGGTACTGGACATGCCCTTCGGGGACAACCTCTTCGGGAAGACGGTTGACAAGTCTTTACAGGCCATCAAGTCTGAGACAGAGACGGCTCGTGCCCTGGGTACTCTTCAGCAACACTGCCGTCCTTTCACGCTTCCGGCAGAAAGTCCAACAGATCGACAAAGGGCTTTGGTGGAGGTTCCTCATCATACCGTCAACCCACGAAGTCCACGACCCAGGAGGCCTACAGAGGCTGTTCCAAGGCTTTCAGTGGAGGTGGCCAGCGCCGTCATCGCTCCCAAGGCAGAACACGGGCGCCAAAGCAGGACTGAACCAGCCAGGATGTCTGGCCCCCACCCATACATCCCGGTGGGAGGCCAGTTGGCAGATTTCGTCAGCGAGTGGAAGATCATCTCCATCGACAGATGGGTCTTGGACGCTCTTGCCCACAGACGTACCCTGGAGTTTCAGCAAAATTGTCAGCGGATCCCTCCGGTGGCCCGGCAGGAGCAGCACATCCCTCGGCTCCTCCAGGAGGTAAGGGCCATGCTACGAAAGGGGGCTATAGAGCTAGTTCCAAGATGACTCCGAAGTCTAGTCCAGATACTGCTTCTCAACATGTACCTAAAGTGCCAAAAATTCAGGATGGTCGCATTGCAGCACATGCTCGACAAACTGGAGGAAGGAGACTTCTTGTCCTCGCTGGGTCTGGAGGATGCATACTTATACCACCCCATTCACAGGAAGCATCAGAAGTTCCTCAACTTAATAGTGCAGGGAAGACGCTAATTTAAGGCCCTCCCTTTCGGCTTGAAATCGGCACCCAGGGTGTTTACGAAGTGCCTGGCACCAGTGGCAGCCCATCTACGTCTACAGGGGATTCACCTGTACCTCGTCGTCCGGGCCAAGTCAAGGGAAGTAGCCGTCGAACACACAGAGGACCGTCTGGCTGCTGACGGATCTGGGGTTCTCCGTCAATTATCCAAAGTCCTGCTCGATGACATCACAGAATGCACTGTTCCTGGGTGCCAAGCTCAACACGGTCTCCTGCTTGGCATCGCCCTCGGGAGAGAGAGAGTAGTAGCCATACTAGGGAAGGTGCAACGGCTGTTGTCACTTAAGGCAGCTGCGGTGACGACCATCTAGTCGCTGCTCGGCATTTCGTCGTGTATCTACCTTATCCGACTCTGCAGGTTACGGAGGCGAACTCTTCAAGAGTTCCTGGACGCTCGCAGACAAGATCCCTCTCCAAGTGGACTTCCGTCGGGCGATAAGGTGATGGAGCATCCACTCCAACATTGCCCGGGACACATGTTTTTAAAACCCCCGATACCAGGAGATGTTCACAACGGATGCTTCCCTGGAGGGCTGGGGAGCCCAACCTAGATGTCTGCTCACGCCAGAGGCCTGTGGCTGCCGGAGGAGAAGGATCTCTACATCAATATCCTGGAGCTGCGGGCAGTGTTCTGGGTATTCCATCCCTGAAAGGCAAACTGGTTAGGATCTTCACGGACAACACCACCACGATGTTCTACATCAGGAAGCAGCGAGGCACCCAACCCGCATCGCTCTCAAGAGAGGCGCAGGAGTTGTGGCACTGGGCCGTCGACCAAGAGATGTTCCTCATGCCTTGCACCTGGCGGGAGTCAAGCACACCATCGCCGACTCCCTCAGCAGAGATGCACTCCTGCCACCAGTGGGAACTTCGACAGGATCAGGTGGACCGCATCTTCCTCAAGTGGGGCAGACCCCCAGATCGATCTGTTTGCGACGGTGGCGAACTCCAAATGCCATAAATTCACCAGCAGGTTCCACCAGCCGAGGAGCATGGGGGATGCATTCTCCTTCCCGTTAGGGGTCGGGGGGGGGTTGTCCTGTTCCTATACATGTTCCCTCCTTAGCCTCTCCTGCTGCCAGTCATCAACTCAACTCAAACAGTGCCGATGCAGGATGATACTCCTCGCCCCAGCATGACCGAGGCAGATTTGGTAACCGGACCTTCTCGGCTGTCAACGTTACTTCTGGACAAGCTGCCGGTGGTCGCGGATTTGCTCACCAGAGAAGGAGGCGCAATCCTGCATCACGACTCGGGATCATTGAACCTGAAGGCTTGGCTCCTGCAGCCGTAGAGTTCGGAAGATACGAGTTGCCAGCACACTGCAGGGAGGTCCTTGCCAAGGCCAAAGCATCATCGACTCTTAAGTGCTATTTGCGCAAGTAGAAGCGTTTCGCTACGTGGTGCTGTTCACAGAAGACAACCCTCTGAGGGTCACGGCCCCCGCTGATTCTTCAATACTTGTTGTCCTTGGCCAAGGCAGGGCTAGCGCACGCCTCTATCAAGGTGCATCTGTTGGCTATCTCCTGCTACACCAGTTCTTTAGGACGATCTTCTCTTTGGTCCCATCGGCTCACCAAGGAGTTCCTCAAAGGACTGTTTCAATCTTTCCCGCCAGTGAAGGCTCCTGCCCCGGCGTGGGAACTCAATGTGGTGCTGATGAGACTCATGTGGGGGCCCCCTTCGAGCCTATGCATCAGGCCCCTCAAATTCCTCTCATGGAAAACTGATTCCCTCGTGGCAATCGCCTCTGCCAGGAGGATGGGTGAGATCCAGGCCCTATACTGCAAACAGCCATATCTGATTTTAAACAAATCAAGGGTGGTGCTACGGACGCACCCCTCCTTCATGCCAAAGGTTATGTCGGAATTCCACCTCAACGAGCCTTGGGTGTTGCCTATGTTCTTTCTGAAACCTTAGTCACCGACTGAGGGGGTCTTTGCAATCGCTGGACATTGCTCGTGCTGTGAGGTTCTACATGGCATGCACATGTCTGGTGTGCCCCTGCTGGACATCTGCAGGGCTGCTATTTGGAGGTCCACGCACACCTTCACAAGATTCTACTGCGTCGACAGGGATTGCAGAGAGGAGTCCAGTGTAGGTCCATCAGTGCTTCGCAACCTGTACGCTTGAAGGTGAGCCTGTTCCATAGGTAAGAGTAATTGCTTCTGTTGAGCCTTGCCATGTCCCATGGTTGTGTAATGTTGTACTTTTATGTTTTCTTTATTCATGAGCATGTGAATCCATGCCAGACCCCATGCTGGAGAAGGAACAAATTACTTATCTCTAACTATTGTTCTCCTGCACATTCACATGTGAAGCCTCCCTCCTGCCCCTCTGCGGCTCTTCTTGGTCATACGGTCACTGTACGTGCTTACCAAATCTGAAGATGGCTGCCAGAGATGGGGCTTAGGGAGAGGGCAGTCCTTGGCTGGGGGCAGTATGACCCAGAGTACAGTGATTGGTTTAGAGGAGAAAGACAGTTTGTGACAGTGAAACGGTTTTTAAAAAAGAAAAAAAAAATTGAGGATTTCCTGCTTGACAGGTAATATTCATGAGCATGTGAATCCATGCCAGACGCATGCTGGAGAACAATATTTATAGGTAAGTAACTTGCTCCTTCCTCTACCCCGAAGACTGGGTTCAAAAAATGCATCTACTCTGGGTGGAAAATGTCCATTACTGACCCTCACCGCATTTGTTTGCGGTGCCTTGGCACCGAACACAGGACGGTTGACTGTGGATCCTTTCAATCCATGACAGGGAAGGCGCTCCAGGAACAAAATGGGAAGCTCGCTGCAGGTAGGCCCTCCTCAGAAATCCCCTTCCACAACACCTTGCAAGATACGTTCGTGTCGAACGAATCGAGGAGTGAGTCGCCACTGAGAAAACATTCCAAAAAACGTTCACGTTCTCAAAGCCGTTTTCGCCATTCCTCTTTGTCATTGAAAAAGGCAAGAAACAATGTCATAGTCCCCGTCCTCCAACTCCCTGCCTGAACGCAGAGTAGCCTGCCCAGGTAAGTCAGTTCCGAAAGCTGAATGGGAGGCTTTCAGGCTTCAAAAGTTGAATATATTCGTGAAGGCGGACCCGGCCCATTGAAGGAGAAGATGAAGAGCCACAACCCTGTTGTGCTTACCAAGGCCGATAAGGAGATGAAAAATGCTAAAACGTCCGTGCCCTCAAGCCTGGGTGAAAAACCACAGACCCACCGAGAGGCCTCAGAAGAGGCTCAGCCCACAACCCTCAACACTGAGTAGTGGGTCGAGTCTGTCGCGGCCCGTGCTGCTGACGTCAAGTGTTGAAGCCTTCGACACCCTTGAAGGAAATCGAGAAATCTTTGAAACCCTTATCAAAAAAAAATGAGTCCCTTGCCTCTATATTCGAGGAACATGAACACTCAGACCAGGATACTCTGCCCTTTGACCTTGAATACGGGACACCCAATATTCCTGAAGCATTAGTATCTGAGGAGTCAAGGATACAAGACTTGTATAAGTGGCTTGGACAATTCCACTGAAATTTAGTTTAGCAAGTTTGAGCACGCTGATGCGTCATACAGACAACTCATGATAGGATAACTGAATACCTGGGTTGATGGAGACCAGCTTCAGCCTATAAGCAGGATGACCTGATGGACATTCTGGACAATGGTCCGCAAAAAGACCCTGTTTTACTGTTTCATTTGGCTCTCCAAAAAAGGGTCGAGGCTAACTGGGAGTCCCCTGATAAAAAACCTTGCCGTCAGTAGAAATCGGACCAAAAATACAGACCCTCAAGCATTGATAATAGCTTTAGAGGCACCCTAGCCCGGAAAGCCTTGTGGTACAGTCCTCTACATCAAGACATGCAGCTTACCCTACCATACCTCCAGACGGGGAGGACAAGCATTTTGACGCACTTGCTAAAGATGTTTTTCAGCCAGCAGTATGGCTTTAAAGTCTATCAATGCGACTTGCGCTCTAGCAAAATGTACCCGCACCTGTGGGACTGTATTTCTTTGTCAGCTGAGCATATCCCTGAAGGAGTGGAGATGGAAGGATTCATGAACATTGTGAAAGATGGAAAAGACGCTATGTTCGATTCTCTCCAGTCAGGTTTGGGCTCTGCCAATATTGTTAGCGCAGCCATGGCGGCGAAAACAGTGATGCACAGGTTTGTGTGGTTGAGGAAGTCTGGCTTGTATCCAGATCTGTAGTCCAGATTTCTCAGCATGCCCTTTGATGCCACTCAATAGTTTAGCAGCAAGGTTGGAGCCTTGAGAAATCAGACCTATAAAGCTACAGCCAATTCACTCAGTGTCCCTATCAGACCGACTCAACCTTCTCACCCCACAGCACAGGCTTCGAGGGGTAGGTCCTTTATAGCTATTATTCCTCATTTGGAAGAGCGAGAGGGCTATCCAGTCAGTGGCCAGCGAAAATTCCCTTGTAGTGGATGAGGAAGAGGCGCCCAAGCAACTGATACTTTAACCTCAGCCACTGCTTCAGCTGTCTCAAAACCACTGAGGCCTTGTTCCACAGGACTGTGGTGGGATGCAGACTCACTCTGCATCTGGAAGAATGGTGGGACATTACTTCTGATGCTTGGGCCTTGCAAACAGTAGCCCAGGGTTACTGCTGCTTATTTTTAAGAATGCCTCCGGATCATCCATCCGGGGTGCCACTGCCACAAAATTCCAGATCCGTTCCTCCTTGTGGAAGATTTCCACTCTTCTACAGAAAGGTGCTATAATTATAATTTTTCATTTATAATGTGCTTAATACCAACAAGTGGTTTCTAAGAGCGGTATCGGGATTCAAACTTGTTGCGCTACCTTCCAAGACAAACGGGTTGCCTTAGAGCTATCCTTCCTCCCCCTAGAACCAGTACCTGTGAAGGAGAGGAACAGGTGCTGGTACTCCCCTTACTTTATGATTCCCAAAAAGGACCGAGGATTGAGCACCATTTTGAACTTGAGATACTTAAGTTCCTCTGCAAGGACATGTTCAAAATGCAAGAGTACTGCGGTTTGGCTGGCTGACAAGGTGCTCTGAACTCCTCACTTGGACTGCCGTCCGTAAGAGGAAGACCCCTCTGCTCCAAACGTGGCGCAACACTGAAAATCCATCGTCAATGGCTCCCACTGCCTTCCTGGCCCCCTTCCCTCCCAGCAAGCCTACAATGGTGCTGTCCCCGCGCACCCAAAATGCACTGCAAGTGTACTGCTGTGGGGCTGGCTGACAAGGTGCTCTGGACGCCTCACCTGGACTGCTGTCTGTAAGAGGAAGACCTCTCTGCGCCAAACGTGGCGCAACACCGAAGATCCATATACAAGTAAATGCAGGTTTTGAGACTGTAATATAATCTGAGTCTTTGCTGTGACTTTGCTGCTCTGACGCATTACGCTAACAAGTCCTTTCTATCTGAATTTGCAGCGTCTCCACTTCCTTGCTGGCCCCGCCCCCTCGCCTCCCAGCAAGCCTACAATTGCGCCGTCGCTGCGCACCCTCACCCGCACCCGAAGTGCACTGCAAGTGTACTGCTGTTCGGGTGTGCAGTGGGTACGTGGTTGCCCCGGGAGGAGTGCACACGACTGTGTGATTCACAATCATTTTCACACAGTAAGTAACCCGATTTTCTGGCGGCGTAATTATTTGCATCCACTAAGCTGTCCAGCCTGGAACGGCGTCACTGCACGACGTGGCTAAACTTCCTACCCAAGACTGCCCTGCCTGACCAGGACTGCGAACACAATTCATCCCCAAATTAGAATTGAGTGAATCAATCGTGTTATTACTTTCGCAGTCTTGGCACCATAGGCGGAATGTGACCGAGCTACTACTTTTCTACCTGGTACGCAGCCCAATGTTGAATGACACGCAGAGAGACTAGCGTGCCACAGGAACAGAGTGTGTATTCTACAAGCTCATTGCTCCATTAGAAATCCCGGGCAGGCTCTTGGCTCCTTAGAAATATTCTTGTACAATATTTACAGAGATTCTCTCCTAATAGGCAGCTGATTGAATGAGTATATTTAAGAATAGTCTTGAGTTTGATATTGAAATGCTGTATAAAGTGTGTGACTACTTAGGGCTCCTATTGGGGGGCTCTGAATAGGCCATACCCATAGTATGGTGGGCACTTAAGACCTACTACCGACTAAAAGGGATATGCTATCCAACAATATGACTGGTTTCACAAACCCCCCCACTTCTGACGTTAATATTTGTAATATAATACTACCCCAGTCAATACCAACTAGCCTGAGAATGGACGACTCACCCATCGTTTGCAACTCGAACAATAAGCATGAAATGAATACTCAAGACTTCACGCTGGTATATATGCACGTCCAGGTCCATGCCCTCAGGATGATCCACGAGATAAGTATTCCTTTCCACGAAAAGCTGCTCATGATCTGGATCCGTCAATCCAGCAGAGCTTTTTGAGTATGCATCGAAAAAAGCTATTCGGTTTGTGAAGCGGAGTACCCATTCACACTACTATCCGATACCTCAGTGATGGCACCGGCAGTAATGGCCAAACTCGATAAGACGTATGTTTTTCTCTCCCATCTACTACAATAAGTGCGAGGGGGGGGGGGGGGGTAGATAATGTTCACTTCCACAAATTCAAACATACTGACTCTGGGCTGCCCTCCCTTGGTGATCTGCAGGTAACTCCACAACCAGCTGCGACACAGGGTACCGGCAACTTGGTGACCCTAGGCACTGCCTCAATCGCTTGCCCTGTATACACAAACAAGCCACAGATATGATATAGCCCAGCCCTCCCGCTTCAACTCCCACCCTATATACATGAAGCTTCCCAGGTTGCTTCACCACCCGACGTGTTTGTCACACAAGACCTATTGACCTCCGAAATGTCTTTCCCAGTATTGACACGCATTCTAAATCTCTTAGATAAGGGCCACGATAGAACCCACTATTAGATGAAAAAACGACTTCTACATAGAACCTCCTAAAACCATTGGGAAAAACGTATGCTCCGATCTTAGCCAACGGTTCTTTTGACCCATTTGGACACTAAGACGAATTGACACAGTTGAAAAATATTGTGAGCCTCAATACAGCAAACGTTGATCAGCTAGAGTGCCTACTTAACAGGAATCAAAAGACCCTTTGTCTGGAGAAACAGAAGCTGGCTCTCCCCACCTCAGACTCAGACCCACAATAAATTCTCAACCCAGATAGTCCATCCGCACTTACTGGCATCATAGAACAACAAGCTAGAGCATCGGAGGTCCACGTTTAAGCCCAGGGGGATCTCCGGCACAGTTGGAGGTATACCACACAGACCTTTTTCATCCCGTAGGGAAAAACAGACGTTTGCGAGAGCTTTGAAGAGAAGAGCTTTGAGACACCTGCAGTTCGATTTTGGGGGGGTAAAAATACAAAAAATCTAGCCTCACCCAAAATAAAAAAACATATGTCCAGCATAAAGGACATCTGTGGCTTATCCCTGGAAGAAGGGGTGCTCGACTTGACTCAATTAGACGAGGAAAGCAAAGCAGCCCTTGACCTAAAGCAAAATCCAACTAAAACAGCTGCAACAAACGATATACCCAACAGGACTACGAAGCAAAAAATAAAAGGAGCAAATAGAACCTGCTGCTCTGGAAGAACTCGAAAGGGAAGGCCATAAACTGAAGGGTGAAGCCGCGCTTGATTGCGCTTCGATTTCCCTAATAGATGCCCAGACGATGAATAAACAAACTCACTTAATGTTTTTTCCACTTACTAAAAGCTTGAAGACATCTATCAATCGTACAACCCGACACTGTATGACAAATCCTCTCAATCCAGTCACTCTTGACAACTTGAACTGCCCCCTAAAAGGAATTGATATCGATAAAACATCAAATCCACCTATCCCAGTTGCTCTCGACCCCTTGAACTGTCCTCCTAAAGGAACTGATGCTAATAAAATTGCACAACCATCACTTCCAATCTCTCAGCCGGTAATGAACACGCAGACTCCAGCTAATCTTTCCACGGACATGGCAGTTCAGAACGCAGTGGCATCTGTCTCCGGTAAGGAACCAGGCTCAGAACATACTGGTGTGGACAAGCATGGCTTGCGTCGAAGCCAAGATTGATAGTAATACTGTAGTTGGCTGGTTGAGTGCCACCCCAACAACTGCAAAAAACCATATTAATAGATACATGCTTCACATATTCAGAGAAATACCTGAGCTCAGAATTTTAAACACTGATATTGACTGGGTCACCATCACTCAGCAAATTTCACTCTATTATCACGAAAATTATATGGATTCACAGATCTGATTTCATCCAACTTGGTCTGAAACACCACATATTTGCATCTAAAGAAGCTGCAACCAAATTTCTTGAGATTAGCGACAAAGAATCTACAGTGATGACTATACCTGCTGTCGCTAACCAAATAATAAATTCTGACAACATATCCGCTTTAGAGCAACTTGCTTCTTTATCATCAGTCATTAAGGATTGGTTGTGGGTTTCCACTCTGGCAAACAGTTTGAAACCCACCACCAACACTGCCGTTCCAACGTAGCTTTTCTAACATATTAATAACATCATGGAATTTGTGTGGTTACTCAAACCTGAAGGCGTGGTTAAATAATTCCCGACTTCTCCATCAACCTTCAGTCATCCTATGTCAGGAAACGATGATGTTGCATGAATTCAACACTAATGGATATACATCTTTCTCAGAAAAGGCTAAAAGGAGGCCGGTAGGTAGACCTTATGGAGGGGTATCCATTTTGGTTAACAATGCTTTGGACGCACAACATTTGAAGACATCATGGTCATCGAACTGGTGACGTCAAGGGGAGCGCCCGAGTCATATTTAATAGTATCTTTATACTGGAACCCGGCGACGAAACCAATCAACCATATATTCCACCAATTAGATTAGATTCTTGGAAATGCTATTGCACATAATCCAGAATACATGATCATTATAGGGGGTGATTTTAATGCTAGTTGTAACCATCTCGTCAGCTCACATGGTAATGCTATAACCTTTCTGGGTGCTACAATAGCACAAAAGAGAGGTGCCAAATGGGTCGACTACTTGGCACTCTGGGACATATACTTTGTGGCCTTCGACCCAACAGCCTTACACTATACTTGGCATAGCAGAACAAAAACTTCCTGTATTGACTTTTTTGCAGTCTCGTCTAATCTCATCCTATTTTGCGAACCTGTCACAACTATTCACCCATGCATGGGTGACCCCATAATTATCTCCATGCTAATTGACCGATCCACCCTACTATTACAGACGGTTCCCAGCCTGCAGTTAGCATCCATAGATCGTCCCAACATTTCAATTTGGTGGAACTCCCACCTATGTCATAAATTGAACAAAATTATATTTGAAGAGCTCTCAAACTGAAACCTCACCGCCCCTAGCCATGCAAATCTTCCAGCATGTGAGGAAATGTACAACCAAATCACAAAAAGAGCATTGAAAAATCGGACTGAAATGGAACTTAAAAATAGAACTCCCTGACCACACCAATTCAATCCAATAGTAAGCGGCCTAAAAAAGCTTAACAATAGAATGCTCCGCGAGATTAAAACTCTGGGTCTATCAAAAACAAACTACCTACAAAGGAAAAAACAGATATATAATAGTTATAGGAATAGATGTCCTATTGCGACCATGAATTCACTAATCATGGAAAATCAAAAAACTGTGTATGACCTTAGCTGTAACAGAAGAACTTTTTGGTCCATGCTTGGGCAAGGAGTATCTTCTAAAGAGGACTCGCTCGCGACCTCGATCTCAGCCGAAAGGTGGACTGAATTTTTCTATGAAAAATATAAATTGCCCAACAATCTCAAAGAAATAACGGTTGTCATTGAACCGCATTCGCACAGCAGTGTCTGTAATTGGTCGTGTGAGGATGTAGAATGGGCAATCTCGAGAATATCCATCTAGAGCAGCAGGGCTGGATGGCATCCCGGCCTGCGCGATCAAGAACGCGCCATCTTTCTGGGCTCCAATTCTGAAGATCAAATTCAATAATATCTATGGCTCTAATACGATTCTGACATCATGCCTACATCATGGCTAAGCGCTATTCTAGTTCCAATTTTAAAAAAAAGGCAACCATGCAGAATCAAACAACTATAGAGCAATTGCTCTCATAGATGCTTCAGTAAAAGTATTCTCTATTCTAATACTGAACGAAATCGACCACCACATGAGGCTCCACTGCACCCTATCACGTTTTCAGACCGGATTCAGATGCCAAATGGGGACAGCCCTGAGAGCCACCATCCTAGCACACATCCTCGCAAGGAGTAAGGTCTGCAACACAGACCCGGTTTACATGGCCGCACTCGATCTGTCATCTGCTTTCAATTGTGTAATTCAGAACTTGTTGTGGAAAAAGATGCTGATTGCTGGCTTTTCTTCACAACTACTATATCAAATAATCAAACTTCATGAAAACAATACCCATTCGATTAGGGTAAATCAACAAGAGGCCCTAACCTCTCCAATTCCAAATTTTGATTGGTGTCAAACAAGGTTGCAATCTAGCTGTGGTATTATTCAATCTTTACCTATCTGACATTGACAAACTATGTATGCACTCTGTCACATTCTCAGTGAGATTTGGCAGCCTCCATATACACTGGCTAGCATTCGCTGATGACATCTTAATGTTCGATAGAACCCCATTCGGCCTACAGAAAAAATTGTAACGATTTGCCAAAATGCACAATATAACAATCTTCTGTTGAACCCCTCAAAATCTAAGATTATTGTGCTTAACAACCTAAAGAAAAGAAAACCTCATCATACAAATGGACACTCGATGGCTCATGTATCAAACGAGTCACATCGGTAAGATATCTGGGCTATGACTTGGGTGACGTGCTCGGTTAAGATGTGGAAGAAGTCGCTTGAGCACAAAACTAACTCGGCTATTTCACAAATGACGATAATGTATAAAAGATTCTGTAAATTCTCCATGATACCACTCAGAGTTCTACTCCCTAAAAGTTGAAGCTACTATCTTATAAGCGCTTTGGATGAAAGCGCTATATAAACAAATAAATAAAAATACAAATATGTCTGGGATATGTGCTTAGTAAACATCGACGTAATCCTAGACCAAATCCAAGGTAAGATCTGGGAACAGACTCTTAGGATGGCAAACTCCTTACCCAATCCATTATCACTTCATGAATTTGGCTTGACTTCATTATCGGCTAGATATAAATGGAGGCAACTGAACAACTATGCAAAAATGTTAATGCCTCCAACAAACTCCTTATACGAAGATGTTTCCACCATTCGCAGAGAAGGAAATGTTAACTCAATTAAAATATTTTACAGAAACATGAATCCGCTGCTGGATCAGATTAACACAGATTCTAAGGACCTCTGTATAAGACCTGCCTTTGTAAAAAAAAAAAAAAAAAAAAAAAAGAGCATATGAACATGATTGGTCCAAAACGATACAGTATTAGCAAATATAAATGCTATAAAGAAATAGCACAAATTATTACTAAAAGAACACCTGGCCAATCAGATCTTATGCGATTTCCATGTAACAAAGCCCGAGACTTGTATATTCGCTTTAAATTCAACCAATTTCATACCCATTTACGGACCAAACACTGGACATGTGCATTTCAAGTACAATCTCCCCATAATTGCAGATTTTGCAAAGAAAACGAACAAAGGGAAACATTGAAACATCTATTAATTTACTGCACCCACTTCAACATGTATAGAAAAGAACAATTTGGTCAAGTTAACATTGGCTCTTCCGAAGCCTCAAGGGATTGGTTATGGGCCCGGTGTATGTGGGGCACGAATATAGCTCTAGTGCTATCAGTCACCAGGTTAATGGTGATAATAATGAATTCCAACAGAAATCGCAAGCAAGATAACAAATTAACATCTTAATCCCCACTGACTGTCAGAACGGTAGAATAGACCAAATGTGAGTTGTACAAGATCATGAACGGATGTGCATTACTTAGGGGAAGAAAGGAATCCATCAACATGAAAGTTCAAACCCCTCTCTGTCATCTTATGACTACTGAATAGAAACTCCTATTCATGGAATGACTCCTAAAGGAATTAAATGTAAGCAAGCCAACACTGTAAAAGCGGCTCTCTTCAACAAAGAGACAGGTTGACAACTTATTCCATCGATGATGACATCTTTACCTTAAAGAACTATTGACTGGGGCATCTCACATATTACATTCTTGGTATATCTGGCATGATTGTTTTGGGAATATTACCTGTTAACTGGATTATGAAACTGTTATGCAACTTGGAGAAAGAATTACTCTACCACAATTCATTTATGTTGCAAAATTGTATGTTGGAGTGACCAATTCAGATATGTTCTAAATGTTTCATTGGTGAATGATAATCCTAATATGAAAGAACAACTGACAGACATATCAAAGATGACTGTGATTTTGTATTTTTTCGGAAATTGAACTGTCAATTGGGTTATGAAATCATAGAAAGCAACAGGGTGAAAGAACTGTATTGTACTATGGCCGATTTTTAAAAATGTTGTAGAATGAACTTTTATGTTATTGTGACCACATTTTAAATATGTTGTAAAAGTTTGACAAACTATACACAACTATTAATAAAAAGAAAATTAAAAAAATGGTTACCCTTGCTCAGATCATACAGCTCCAGGATTGCATGGTATCATTGGATCTTCAGGATGCTTGCTTCCCTGTGCCTATTCCTCACAAACACAGGAAGTACCTAAGGTGCGCTTTTGGCGGTTCTCGCTATCAGAGAGGGAATTACCCAGTATGCTGTGCTGCAAATGAGAATTATGTGAAGTAGCTGCGAGTCGCACTGGAGACTAGTTGGGTGTATTTCCCGACACACCACCAGACATGAGCAATATACAACAAGTACAATGTCTCACTAGACGCCTCACTCAATAAGTCAGAAGGAAGAATTGTATGTTTTTATTAAAGCAGTTCTCGATGGGTTAGTAATATGATGAAAATAATGTTATTCTTCTCAAGCATGAGTTAATATTAGGGCATAAACCATGAATCTAAACATTGTAACCAAATCATACAAATTGTTTGGTTATGCATGTCTCAAAAAACTAAGGAATATTCACAATGTGATGATGAATGCACATATTGCATAAATTGAGCAATGCTGCTGTCAAATCTACGGTCACATAAGTTTGTACTATACTCATTTGTGTTCAAGGAAACAAATGGCAAAAAGACATGGATACCCTAGCGCTTGCAAAAACAATATATGTAGTCTCGAAGGGCAGCGGGTGGTTGTGAAGTGTGGGTATTTTGCCAAATACGCCACCGAACAATAGAAGCTTATTTACAAGGTACACAATCACACAGCCCCACAATCCACCACATTTATCACATTTTTTGGGGTTGCGTATTTGCAGAATTGTTTATTCTTGTAATGAACCGCCTGACACATGTTTCGAGCAATCAAAGCTCTTTTTCAAAGGATGTGTACAATTTAATCATGGGTGGTCATTAATTCACCATATCATTTCAAAATATTGGAGCAAATGTGCACAAAACCGTGGGACCACAAAGTGAGGAAAACATGTACATGTGGACACATAAAACAAATTCATATTAAATGATAATACATCACCACGGGTTTCAAACGGAGGTTACAAAATAAATACAATCTATTATGGTAAATAACACATACATAGACACATACGAGAGAGAAGGGAAAGATAAAGCACAATTAGTATCGACTTCTGTTCGATCTGTGAAAAATGTATTACTAAGTAACGCCTGATGAGGTGTGTGCCTCACAGACCAATGCACCATGGGTTAGAGTATAGGCATATTTACCTTGAGTTAATTCCTTAGTGGTATTGTACCTTGAAATATGAAAATAATACTTTTTGTTACCTCAACACTCTCTGTTTAATCACTATTACATAATTGTTTCTTATTTCTGCATCTATTGATATGTACATATGGATAATAGTGCCAGATCACTTACCAAATGTTTGAGAGGCTGAAGTGCCACAAATTCTAATTCGTCTGCCTAAAGAGAAAACCAGATATACGGGAAGTATAACCGTAAATATTCCACTGCCATTATCCTTACAGCTGGTAAATAATGTGTAGATGCGCAGCATCCATTGACTCGAATAATCATTATTGCGAGCTTCAATATGTGTAATCATACGTGATTAGGCTTGCGCTGTTGCCTCGTAACTATTTAGGGCTTGATTGTATGAACAAACAACGTTGAGATAAAACGACAGCCACCCGAATATGACCGGCAGTCCGATAGCAAGAAAAATTGGGACAAAATAACCCAAGAATAAGCAACTGCATTCCATGTACTGTCAGTTCATGCTGTCATTCTCACACGTGCCATATCCTACGACCCTAGGTTGCTATCAGATCTTGAATAGCAACCCCACACAAGAATTTATTCAACAGTTGACTTCTTTGATACAAAAATGGTACATTAGGGGTAATTTAAAAGAGGTGGAAAAACTCTTTCTAAAAGTAGATTGACCAACTATGTTGACGGCGTATTTTTTACCTAAGATACATAAAGTTTTTGAAAAGATACTGGAAGTTAGGCCGATTATCAGTGGAAGAGGGTTTTTCTCTTTTGGAACACCTCACGATCTATATCAATGAATGTTTATTACCTTTGGTCCTTCAAACACCAACTTTATATAAGGGATACAATGCATATCTTACAGATTCTTGAAGACCTAACATGTCATCCACAGATGTTATTGGTTACGCTTGATGTAAAGGCACTTTTATACGTCAATAGGTCATTCTAAAGCAATTGAGTGTTAATTTCAGTTTTCGTACAGCATCGGAATCATTCTACACACATGTGGAAATGCTCAAGGAATTCTTGTTGTTTGCATTACAGAACAATATATTTCTCTTTAACACCTATTACAGGCAATTACAGAGACTAAGAACAGGGAGTTTCAGGCACCTCCCTCACTTCCTGCCTACCCCAGACACTGTGGAGCCAGAGGCGGATTCACTCGTGAATCCCGCCAAAGGCAAAATGAACAAAGAGACCAAACCTGGTTTGGCATGCAGAGTAAATCTCAAGAAGGACCTTTCCACAAAGAAATGGCGAAAAAAGACGACCGGGGGCCATTTTGACAAAGATGGCTCCCGTGGGTGCTTTACTGCAGCTGCGGACGCAGCCTGCGGTAAAGGCACACCATGGTAGTTCAAACAAAACCACTGCCACCAGCCATGAGAAGCTAGACAAAGGGGATACTAGGTAACCCCTCCAGCACTCTATTGTAAAATAGTGTGTGCTGGGTCTAGGAAGTTACAATGATAAGTAAAGTCTATTTCACTTTACTGCTCTGGGAAAAAGTGGTTTATCCCAGAGGAGGTATTTAAACATTGGGGAAATCTGAAAGACTTCCCTGGGTCACTGCACTGAAGGTGCTGTGTAACAAAATGTAAAAAATGATGCTTATGAAGTTTGTCAGGCTCCATAACCAAAAGAAACACAAAGCTTAGAAATCACATTACAATACGTGAGAGAGTGGGGAAAAAGGGGTCTGTCTCTCTCCAAGTTAAAAAAAAAATCAAGTCCTCAAAATCCAGCAAAGTTGCTGAGGGTCGGTCTCTAAGATGGAGGGAATTAGCACATTTCTGAGAATTTTCCCTAACACACTTACAAACCCTGAGGTATCGGGGCGCTGTAGAGGATAGACATGCAGGCACCCGGTCAGAGTCCCGGGACACGAATGGTAAGTACATGGGTGATACGGATACAGGTGAGTTGCAGGAGCAGAAAAACGTTTAGGTGAACAGCCATATTTTGAGAGCCTTCCAGAATGCCAGTAGGATTGCTCTGCTCTTAGCGCTTGGGGGAGGGCGTTTCACGTCTTGACTGCAATGACTGGGAAACTGCATCCTCCTGCTTTGGCAAGTTTGTACTTCGTCTGAGAGAGTCTGTGCTTATAGGGAGTCCTCATAGGTCTATGGGTGGATTATGGTTATTTTTTGTGATAGTTAAGGCGGGGCAGTTTTGGAGGTACTCCTGTGAGTAATGGTCTTGAAAGCAATTCTTTCTCTGATCGGAAGCCAGTGCACTGTTTTGCGGGCAGCAGGCTTGTGTTCTGTTTCGGTGATGTTTAGGGAAGCTCGTAGGGCATTATTTTGGATAATATGGAGGTTTTTTTTAGCTTGTGAGCCAAAGTTTCCAGCGAAGAGACCATTACAGTAATCCAGTCTTGCACTGATTACTGCTCAGGCAATGGTTGGGTAGCTTTCTGTGGAGAGGAAGGGTCTACCCGCGTTTAGCAGTTTAGTTAATTAGTTGAGTAGGCTGCTCAGCATGGTATGGCGTTAAATTGCCGGGTTAGTGATAGTGTTGCGTCCAAGTAGACTCCTAGGGTTTTGACCGCAGGTGAGACTTTGATCATGGAGCCATCAATGCTGAAGGCAGCCAAATCAGGATCTACATTTTTTAGCACAGATGCAGGCCCCACGAGGAGGAGTTCCTTCGCCTTATCATTAAGGCAAAGGCTGTGGGTCACCATCCAAGCCTGGATGGTGGCATAAGTGGTGGTCAGGGCAGCGGCATCAATGGTGTAGGTGCTAGAGAGCGGGAGGAGGATCGGAGTGGTGTCTGCATAGTTGGTATTTATTATGCCAAAGGAGTCCAGAAGGTTGAAGAGTGGCTTTGTGAAGATATTGTATAGAGTCAGTGAGGCGCAAGATCCTTGAGGTACCCCACAGCAGGTGGGGCGGGTTCAACACTGGCTAGTTCTGAGAAGATTTTCATAGTTCTGCCTTTTAGGAAGGAGGTCAACCATGAAGCCGTTTCTGGGGAGAATGAAGCTGCTGATGTAAGGTGTTGGCAGAGTATATTGTGATCAACTAGGTCGAATGCAGCAGAGAGGACAAGGAGGAGTAGGAGTGCAGGTTTTACCGCGTCCCTGATCGCGTCTATTAGGTGTTTTTGGTCCAGGAGTGCTGACTCAGGGGCATTTTAGGGCTGAATCCTAATTGGCGGGCTCCTACGATGTGGATTTGTACGTATGCAGCTCTGTCAAGAATCTTCAAAAAGAAGGGGACTGTGGTGATAGGCCGGTAATTGTTTGGAATTGCCGGGTCAAGGGGAGGGTTTTTTTTGTTTTTGTTTTAAGAGGAAGGCCCTAAGCATCTTTGAGGCAAGCAGGTACTGTGCCGCTCATGTAGGAGGAGTTGATGAAGGTAGTGATGAATGGGGCTAGCGTTTCTGCACCTTCCTTAATGGTGCCAGACAGATGTCTCCTTTACATCTGGAAGGCTTCAACCCTTTTATGATGTGGAGGATTTCCGGTTCAGTGATTTGACTGAAGCTCAATGGAGGGCTACAAGAGTATTGGGGTTAGGGGAAGCTTCCATAAACTGACAGGAGGGCTTTATGCTAGCCCATTTGGCACAGATTATTTTGAGGAGCAGGTCATTTTTGTGCAGCATAGCGTTTTGTATGCTGGTGCACAAAGCTGGGTCTTTGGTGATCCTAGTGGCCGGTGGTGCTGGGGTTTCTAGTTCCGTAAGGATTGAGAAAAGTTCTTCTCTGTCAGATTTGGTGTTGGTTATTCTGGAATTTAATTTGGAGGCTTTGGCTTGGGGGATAGCTTGTTTATATTGTTTAGATAAGATGGTGAATTCCTGTTTAGTATCCTCAGTAGGAGTTTGCTTTGACTGAGTTTCGGCAAATGTGTTTCTTTGGTTCTGAGGATGCGTGAGTGTACCAGGAGATGTGTATCTGTATTATTGTATACCTCTATAAAGTACTCCGTTGCTTCTCGAAGCTAGGTCTGAGCTGAGTAAATATCACAATAATGATGATAAAAGCGACATACATACACATGATCTGGTCCTGCCCAGAATTAACAAAATTCTGGAATGAGGTGTCTAACACTCTTGGGAGGATCATTGTACGTTGCTTGCAGCCTTGGTCGGCTGTATGTTTGTTTGGTCTATATGATCGTCCCGACACTTCCCCCTCGGAAACTGTTGAACTATCGGAATCCTCTTGGCAAAAAGATATATCCTACTACGATGGACACAACAGTGGGCCCCTACTACAGAACAATGGCTGAAAGATGGTACTTTGTCTAATAATTTGGTGGAAATGTGGATTTTTATGTCGCCAATATTCAACCGACCCACGACTATCTGGCCCAAATATAGGATGTACCTGCTTAATGATACTGCCATGTCTCAGTAGGCATATCATGGCTAATGACTCTATTTTACTACCCTGGAGATGAAAGCTACAATGCATTGTATGTACGCTTGCTCTCGAGCTTACGGGACAAATGTTTATTATTTCCTTGCGTTTTATTTTTCATCTCCCTCTGCTTCTACATGTACATGTAGCCATGCCGAATCATTTTGGCTGTTAAACTGAGTACTAATAAATATAAGTTTAAAAAGTCTCAGGTTTCGCCATGCTAGTCCCTCCGGTTCATCGTGGGCAGTCTTGGACTCGCCTGGGCAGGACTTTCCCATCCCAATGATCGAGTGGCGAACATCTTTTCGATGGTCAATGCCCTCCAATCACAGGAACATGTCCGTGCCTCTGCTTTCCTGCGCCTCCGGCATCCTTGTTGTCCTGGAGCCACGAGGCTGCGCATGAGATGACTTCAGTTGCTTCTCCGTTGCCAATGGTTGCAGTCCAAGGCCACATGTCTGACCTTCTGTAGGTTTCTGAAGCCAGGTGGCTCAGGATTGCATGTCGTGGGACTGTGGTCTGCCACAGTCTCTCTGGAACACATCAACTTGCTGGAGTTGAGGGCGATCAGGCTGGCCCTGGTAGCTGTACTCCCCTCTGTGAAACACAAGACTGTCCTGATCCTGACGGACAACACAGTGGACATGCACTACCTCAACAAACGACGTGGAGTGGAGTCCTTGCCTCTGTGCAGAGAAGCAATGTGACTGTGGTTCTGGAGAATAGTGTCTCTGACGACTGCTCATCTGGCCGGACGAGAGAATGACAGAGCGGATGCCTTGAGCAGACAGACATTGGCCTCCCACAAGTGTGAGCTCTGTAAGAACATTCTGAATCTTCTCCTGTTGGGGAACTCCCCAATTGGACGTCTTCGCTTCCAGTGTCAAGGGGGAGTGCAAGTTCTGCTTCAGGAAATGTCCTCGCCTGGGAGTTCCTGGGGTGCACACTGACTATCTAATGGACTTTTGACCTCCTTTGTGCATTCCTGACGATCCCTGTCATTTCACTGGTTCTCCGGAGATTGTGCCTGTTCGGAACCACGATGATCCCGATCACCTCAGACTGGACCCAGGGAACGTGGTATCCAGAGTTGCTTGACATGTCCACCCGCCCTCCCTGCCGCCTCCGGAGGAGAGTAGACTTACTCTCCCAATCAGACAAGCTGGTCCTCCACCTGAACTTCAGCAGCCTGAACCTTCTTGCTTGGCTACTGAGAGGCTGAGATGCAAGGAGTGGGACTTGTAGGACAACATCCTTGTTCTCCAGCATTGGATCTTTCATGGAGTTGCATGCTCATGAATATTCCCCATCAGGCTGGAAATCCTCAGTAATAATAAAGTAGTTTTGCTTTAAACTTTAAAAAACTGCTTGGTACTTGTAAAACCTAATGCTGTCACTTTGGGTCATACTGCCGCAGCCAATAACAGTGGTCCTCCTTGGCTCCAAACCTGGAAGCCATCTTCAGATTTTTCCTGCACATTTAAGTGTTGGGACGCCTCGTTTCTCTCGTTTTCCTTATTTTCATCAACGGTCACGTCTGTTACTGTCAGCAGAGATCCGTTGTCGGTGACAATATGAACATCTGATGATCTTCTGAACATATGACTATCTACAGAGAGGCCCTCTTCTAAATTTTCAGGCCCCCTCCACGCAGGCATTGTAGATGCCAGTATGAAGAGACTTTTCAAGCCCTGCTCTAAGTGTCACTGCAAGAACATTACTGTGGACGATCGATACGGGAAAAGGATGCATTGACTGCACCCACACGATGTGGAGGACTGCTCCATTTGTCAAGCCTTCCCCCCAAAGTCTCAAAAGGATCACCAGATAAGGTTGGTGGCTTGGTTGGAAGAGGGTGCCAGGGGCTCTGACTCTGCGTCGGTCCGGTGTAATGCTTCTGCCAGGGTTGTCCGACCCATAGATCGCACTCCCTCTACAAAGATGTTGAGATCCCATGATGACACTTCCCGAGGGAGGAAACCTAAAAGGTTTTGACTGCCTCCCCATCGATCACCTTGGCAGCGGCCTAACATCCGTTCCAGTCTACAACTGCGTTGTCTACGATCACAACTATGGCGATAACAAAAAAACACTCATCCCACAAAACACTGGTCCCAATCTTTGGAGACGAGGGGTCCCTTGACGATCAAGATGCCTACCCAGTCTACGAGCCACAGGCGAACATCTTTGCTGATGCCAGTTGCTGTAACCAGGATTGATCTGCCTCCAAGGCCAGCATCTGCACTCTTGTCTATTCCACAAGCATCAGTGCTCACATCATTTCCTAGCAGCACGAGTGTGCACAAGGAGATATCCTTGCCTCTGTAAAAAAAACTGAACCACTCTTCACCCTGGTGCCAGCGAGACCTGCCCCGTTGATGGAAGTGTGTGTGTTGTCAGGAGATTAAGAGCCTAGGGAAGCTTTATTCTCCAGCAAGGGGTCTGGCATGGATCCACATGCTCATGACTATTCCTGTCACCGGACTGGGAATCCTCGGTAAAAGAATAAAATGTGTCACTTTCGCTTTAAAATTGTATTTCTCCTCTAAACCAATCACTGTCCTCTGGGTCATACTGCCCTCATCCAATGACAGCCTTTCCCTAAGCTCCACCACTGGTGGTCATCTTCAGCTTTTTACTGCATGTTTCAGTGTTGGGAGTCCTCTTAGTGCTCTCTGAGCTATTTTTCTAATATTTTGAGTTTTTGGTGAAATTTGAAAGTTTTTTTGACCGATTTTTGGAATCATTGATCGACGCAAGGTGTCATGATTCCTGCCCCTCATGTCCCCAGCCCTCCAAGATGTCAGGCTGGAGCCAGGCCACGATCATCTACATGGCCCTCAAGGGCCTCTCCATCCCTCCAAAGACCCACTTGGAGTCAGACTTGGCGCTTGTGGCACCAGACTCACTCCCGTAGGATAACATTGGGGATTGGACTTGTAGTGCATTGATGGGGACAAGATGGATGCCCCCACATATTTCGGTTCCCAGAACTGCATGTGCGGTCTAGTCTTTTGGGTGTGGTTCAGCCCAGAGACACCTGGGATACCCAGAGACTATTTAAGCCACACCCAGGCTGAGAAACATGCTTGCGTTTTCTGCACCTGCAGCGTGACACTCACCGTGTTCGGATCGGTCTCCAGTAGGCCTGCATCTTTCTTCTGCGCTCAGCTCCTGCAAGAACACAGTTAGGAACAGCCTTACCTTGCGGCACTTCTGCCCATCATTCATCGCTCCTTCTGTTCTGCAGGCATCTTCGGCGTGTCATTCCCATCCCGGCACGCCGCTTCAAAGGGAAAAGAACAGAAAAAAGGCATTAGTAAGCATTCTGCAAATCTTCGCTTATTTTTAAATACTGTACGAGCTTCAAATGCTTACCTGAATCCCAGCCGCTCTGGGGGAACTCTGTCTCCGGAACTTCTCATCCATCTGCAAGAGGGAAAAGACACTCCAGGTTAGCGTGGAAACATCTAGAGGCGCCGCATACCGCGCTTACCCACTGCATTTTTTGTTCATAACCGGCATCCACTCTGAAAATGTCGCGGCACCTAAAAGACACAGAAAAGAACTCAGTTCAATGCAAATACGAAAGGGATGCATCGCGCTCTCACTCACCTTCAGCGCTACTCATCTCAGCAGCACGCCGCCATCCCCGGACACCAGCCATCAGCTAAGGAAGGAAAGCAACGAAGTTAGAGAACTGTTCAAAAGACTCATTATACTTACCTGTCGGACTCTTGCCAGTGAAGTAACTAGGCAGCAACGGGCCTGCATCAATCAACGTGCCCCTGCGCTGAAATCAGGATGGAGAGTACACTATCCAAGAAAACAAGGTGAGCTGTGGATCAAAGGGAAGGGTTGGACCCCGGCGGAAGAGGTTCAAGCACACAGAGACAATAGGGAGCTAACTCTACCAATCCTGTGTTTCAGGCCCAGCGTCCAGTCGAATAGCCTCCAGGGAAGGGTTCGAGGCCGTAAGAGGTCAGAACAGGCCGAGTGACGTCCCTGTGGATACCAGGTGAGCGTTACATAAGGCCGACTCCCGGCAGCGGGGATCCGCTGTTGGTGAAGATCTTCCTACATCGATGATCTTTCATCAGGTCAGAGAAGGCCTAGGCTTGGGCCTACTTCATGCTTTTTCGCCATTGATATTGATATTTTATTTCTATCAAGCTCGCACACATGTGTTTCAGAGCGCGACTAAGCAAGGGAGGGGAACAGGGGTGAACAAAACAGCGATCTTACTAGGCCTAGTGACCTTGAGAACGCGCAAGTGCATGGGAGAGGGGGCTGGAGGAGTGCATGGAAGAGGGAGAAGTGGAAAGTGCGAAGCAGAGGAGAAGCAGATAAATAATAATAAATAAATAATAAAGGCAACAAACAGTGGTAATGCAGCCAGCAATTTGCAAGTACTAGGTTTAAGGCAGCAGACAGGGTAGGTCTGATAAGTGCAGGAAGAAAAAGGGGGGCTGTATGGGTACAGATACAGACCCCCAGTGCAAGGATTGGCCGGAGGCATTGCAGGAGGGTGGCAGGGTGAGCAGGTACCTGGGCCTAGAGGACAGAGGGTGGCCAGGTGCATGGTGCCAAGAGAGAACAGATCAGCAGGGGAGAGGGGGAGCGAAGGCAGAAGAAAAGAGGAAGGTCTTGATGTGCTTCCGGAACCAGAGAGGGTTCTCCTCAAGTTTTAGAGTGGCAGGGAGAGTGTTCCAGAGGTAGGCCCCAACCGTAGACGGGGATCTACCCACAACTCCTTAATTTGAAAAATGGCTGACCCTGAGGTAGTTGGAGGTAGAAGAGCGAAGAGCTCGAGAGGGGAGGTATTTGCAGATGGATAGCTGAAGTTATTTTGGACCCAGGCCCCAGAAAGCTGTGTGAACAATGTAGAGGGTTTGGAATTTAATCCTTTCATCCACTGGGAGCCAATGGAGATATTTCAGAGCTGGAGAGATACGATCCCAGGCCTTGAGGCCAAGGACAAGTCTCGCAGTCCTGTTCTGGATTACTTGCAGAGGGCGGAGAGTAGAGGCAGGTAGGGTTTGGAAAGAGGCTGTTAAAATAGTCCAACCTAGAGAGAACCAGAGCTTGGGATACCATGAGCTTCTGGGGGAAGGAGAGGAAAGGCAGAGTACCCCTGAGGAGGTGCAGTAGGAAGTTTGACTTTATAGAGACCTCAGAGATGTGTGCAGAGAAGGAAAGGGTGGAGTCAAAGATGACCCCGAGGTTCTTAGCCTCGCAGGTGGGGGTAGGAGGAGTGCCAAGGGAAGCCGGCCAGAGAGTGAGGGGAAAGGATGGCGAAGGTGTGCCCTTGAGGATCTCCATCTTGCTGGCATTCAAAGATAATTGGTGGCACACCAATCTTGAATGGCAGTTAGGCCATCAGAGATGAGAGAGGGAGAGGAGTTGGCCGAGGGCAGCCTGAAAATGAGTTGAGTGCCGTCAACATAGCACTTGAAATTTGAGCAGAAAATGGCAATGCAGTGCGCAAGAGTTGCCAGGTATTGGTTGAAAAGCCAGGGCGAGAGGTTAGACCCCCCCGACCTTGGCTTTTCAACCAGGGACTGAAAAGAAGAGATGCCTCCTCAAACTCTGCACAAAATGTGTGCTCAGGAATGTTTGTGGATGATCGACACCACAAATGTCTTTACTACCTGCATCCAAACCATGATGAGGAGGGATGTGAGGTCTGCCGTGGATTTTCAAAAAACCCCAAGAAGAATCGCTACAGCAAGCTGGCGGTGTGGCTGAAATTGGCTAAGGCCTCTGACTCAGCTCCTGGGCATGGCCATGCTTCCCACAGGAATGGCCGGTCCCATGATCATACTCCCTCAGAAAAGAGGTTGAGGTCCTTTGAGGATGCCCCGCCCGTTTCCAAAAGAAGGAAAGGATGCATGCCACTGATCCCACTGGGTTCACCGCATCTGTGGGTCCCGGCTCCGTAAGGTCAAAGTCACCATCACGAGCACATCCAAGGTGAGCCTACTGGAAAGGGGTACCCCTCTAAGAGAAAGTCCTTGACTCCATTGTCGAAACTCTGCTTGCCATCAGCGGACACGAGGACGAAGGAGATATCCAAAGTGGGCCCTTCACTGCCTCCATCAGCCTCTCGACCAGCCAAGGCAACACCATCATCGATGGCCCTGTCAACTGTCTCGTCTATGACCACTACTTCATCAAAAGGAGGGCAGATCACAAAGGTGTTGCCCACAGTCACAACGCCGGTTGCTCTGTAGGTGTCCCTGCCAGCATGGTGTGAGGTAACTGCTGCAGCTTCAGCGAAGACCCCTCGAAAGGGGGACAACGGCTGCTTACCCCCAGAATTCTCAGGAGAAAAGGAGTAGTGCTACGGCGACCCTTTAGCAGGGTTACTGAACAAGGGGCTGAGCCAAGTGTGCCGGGCACATTTATACAGGTTCCGATGAGGGTGACAACCTGCCGGAGGACTAGTATTCAGACCACGAAAGGGGCCAAGCGACCCTTGTTGGAAGGTGGGTCATGGCGGGGTGAAACCTCTCGTCGGTCTCCACAAGAGGCGTTCCTGGCCGGAGCCTCCCCCTCGCATTCCTCGTACACCTCAGCCCAGGGATGTTTCAATGGACATTCGGACCATGCTGCACTCACTAGTATCAAAAATTCAGCAGAGACTGCCGCCCACACCGGGCCCTGCTCCATCTGGAAGTCCTCCAAGACCTCCATCCGGAATCCCTTCTGGGCGCAAGCGCAAGTCAAAGGACCCTGCTGTTCTAAGGCGCCAAACGACGACACCACCACCGCCGCCTCCAACACAGGATTTCACCCCGACAGGGGATCCTGCCACGCACACAGACACAGGAACGGCGGCTACGAATATTGACGCCATGACTTGCTGCCAGCAGATGGAGAGCCAACAGGTGCGGATGACCAGCACACAGCCTCTCCCCTACCCTGGATGAGGTTGGCTCCTTCCACTCAATGATGTCCAGGGCCTCTGATCTTTTTCAACTGGTGCCTGAGGAGATGAAAAAGGAAGGTTTCCTTTATCAACGTCATGAATCCAGGCGAAAGACTATCAAGTTGGTCCCCTTGTTGAACGATATCTGGGATGAAGACCTAGCACTGTTGAAGAATTCGAGCACCGCCCCTCCTAGTCGGGACAGGCTTAAGAAGAAATGAGAGTCCTGGACTCGGCCCCCAAGTGCCTGAGGTACCAGCCTTCACCTGACTCTGTGCTTTCAACCGTGGCCAGGAAACGCTCTGCGAACCCGTCATCTTCATCCATGGTACACCCGGACCAGGATGGAAATAAACTGGACACAATGGGGAAGAGGATTATCTCTACGGCTGCCAGCACCATTAAGGCCACTAATTCCCTGGCCATTTTTTCCCGCAATGAGTGGGAGCTATGGTAAAGCTGGGCCCGATTCTGGACTTTCTACTTGAGGACAAGAAGGCAGAAGCTCTTGAGTTGTTCCAGGAGGAGGATGTAGCTTTAGACCACGCCATCACAATGGAGGGGGTCCTCGCGGACACCGGATTCCATCTGATTGGAAACAGAGTGTCTCTTCGCCGACCGGGATGGCTGAAAACCACCATCCTCAGGCCGGGCGCTCAGTAGAAGGTATTGGACATGCCATTTGACGGGCAAAACCTGTTGGGCAAGACGGTCAACAAGTCTCTTCAAATCATCAAGACTGGCACAGAGACAGCATATTTGCTGGGTAAACTGCAGCAATGTTGCACGTTGCATTTTCATTCCTCAAAGGGCTACACCACTCCTTATCAGCAGCCTTCCTGCTCCACGACGAGGCATACAGAGGTTGCTTGCAGGTATACGGCAGCAGAGGACAGCGGCGCCCGCGTGGCAGGGCCCCTGCACCGAAACAGGCATAGACCGGCCATGGAGTCTAGGCCCCCACTTGTGCACCCCAGTGGGAGCCCAGCTGGCGAGGTTCGTCAGCGCGTGTAAACCCATCATCATCGACAGATGGGAGCTGGACTCTCTCGGACAGGGGCACATCTTGGAGTTTCGACGCAGGTGTCCTCGTATTCCCCCTGTAGCTCGTCAAGAACAGCATGTGGCGCAGCTACTGCAGGAGGTCCACGCAATGTTCAAAAAGGGTGGGATACAACCTGTGCCCCAGCACCTCCCGGGTCCTGGGTGCAATCCAGGTACTTTCTGATCCCAAAGAAGACAGGAGTGTGGAGGCCGATCCTGGACCTGCGACGCCTCAACAAGTACTTGAAGTCCCAGAGGTTCAGGATGGTAACGTTGCAACACGTGCTCGGCCAACTGGAGGAATGCGACTTCCTGTTGTCTCTGGAGGATGCCTATGAACTTAGGGCACTTTAGTAACGTGCATGCAATGGATGGGTTCACAGAATAACTCGAAGTCCAAATAACCAAACCAACTCAGGAAAATGGCAAAGTATTGTGTTACTATCAATTATCTAAAACAGGAAGTTACAAAGGGCATTCACGGATGTTCGCTCAATTTATCTCAGCGATTCTTTTCATAAAACAAAGACTTTATACAAAAAATACATCAGGGGTGACGTCATGCTAGGTGGTAAATAATGAAAAACCTACTAGGGATTGTGATAAGCTTAAGGGGAACATCTACGTATGCATTGCATACAAACTGGAATTGTGATTGGCTGCCCACTGTCAGGTGCCTACCTCTAAAACATGTCATCTTCAAAACCATTAAGTACACGGTTTTCAATTGGTCTTCAAACTATAATGTCCTTCATTATACAGACCTCTACAATTGATTGGCATGCTTTTGCCATGTCTGGAACATTCGGTTCACTTGGCTCATATGCCCAGACCCAGGTGCAAGGAGTTGTACCTGACTCCATCTCCCCACCCAATTAGCCCAACATTACATTACCCAAGCCTTCTGCCATGAAGATTGTCTTTGAGCTTGGCCTTGCAAAGTGTCCTCGTCTCTGAGAATACGAGCACTCAATATCGTTGTTCTAGGACTTCAAGTTCAACTCTATTTCCATCTTTGGCTCATGTGACCGGAGACCACAATTTGGTACATTTTGCAGGTTTTAAATGTCTGAAATGAATAAAACTTGGCACTCTTGGTGTTCTTTCTTTGTACCTTAACAAGAGAAGATTCATCCTTTGCATGTTCACTCCTTTCAACAATAGATAACCGACCTTGGCTGCTTCAGTTTTGATACCAGGCCAGACAGTCTTGCCTTGCAGCTCTACGATTTCAGCTTATTCTTGCTGCCACACAATTCTCCCTTTCTTATTTATGGTTCCTGACTTTACTAAAATTCATGATAGCGATGTCCAGCTTCTATACAGTGGCGGCTTTGTCTGCATTCTATCTGATACATATAGCCAGCTTCTATGATGACTTGGTCTACCTTGCGTTTCAGCCTCTGTACAATTATTCAACGGTTGATTCTCTGCAGCAATTCGTGCATGTGTAATCTTCTTTTTCGCATTTTAAAAGTTCACTCGATTCTTCACTTCGCCATTAGTTTCTGTTGGATCCATGCATCCTCTTCAGTCAATATTTTGGGACGTTGCACGTGTCTCTTGTGATGTCACTAGCTTCTTTCTATGCTCTTTTTCAGATTCCTTCAGGGTGTTCCTCCCTCAGATTCTCGTCTCTTCGGGGATACATTCGATAGGGTTGTTTCAATGGGTATCTTCTTTCGAATATATGCTCTGGTATTGGCAAAACTGCTGCTGTCAAACACGGCACAATCTCAGACTTCCAACATATAGGAGGCAGGGGGGGGGGCGGTGGAGATTTCCTGCAGAGGCCTGCAACTGCTCCTCTACACCTACTTCCACATTCCCATTCATCGGAAACGCTGCAAAGGTCCTGGGGTGACCCTATCAGTTCATCACTTCCCTTTGGCCTGTCACTTCCCTTCGGCCTGAAATTGACCCAGAGGGTCTTCACGAAGTGCTTGGCTCTGACGGAGGCGCATCTTAGTCTCGAGGGCATCCATCTCTACCCTTTCCTGGACAATTGGCTAGTTTGAACCCGCTCCCATGCTCTGGCGAGCCAGCACACAGCAAGAACTGCATTTGCTGACGGATCTGGGATTCTCCATGAATTATCCAAAGTCCTTCTTGGAGCCATTGCAGAACGTTCTGTTTCTGGGAGCCCGGCTCAACACAGTGACCTGCCTGGCATCTCCCTTGGAAGAGAAGGGTGGTAGTCGTCCTAGGGAAGGTGCAGCACCTGTCGTCGGCACGGTCGGCTACTGTGCGAGCCGTCAAGTCGCTGTTGGGCATAATGTCCTCCTGCATCAACCTCATCCTCCTTTACAGACTACAGATGAGGCCTACCCAGGAATTTCTGGATGCGATGTGGCTGCAAGTCTCAGGGTCCTGGATGGAAAAGATCACCCTCAATGAGGAGTTCCGCCAAGCAATACAGTGGTGGGGCTTGCACTCTCATCTCATGCAAGGGGCTCCATTCCAAGTACCTCCTTACCAGGAGACAGTCACAATGGTTGCTTCTTTGGAAGGTGGGGGGCTCACACCAGACAGTTGCACGCAGAGGCCTCTGGCTGCCGGTAGAAAAGACACTTCACATCAATGTCCTGGAGCTCTGGGCCGCCATCTGGGCCCTCCAGTCCTTCCTGCCATCGCTGAGGGGTAAGGCGGTGAGGATCTTCACGGACAACATCACCACCATGTTCTACGTCTGGAAGCTGGGCGGGACGCGCTCTGTAGCGCTCTCCAGGGAGTACGAGGATCTCTGGCACTGACCCATTTGTCAGAACATGTGCCTTATCCCTTTTCACCTATCGGGCACTAAAAACACCATCGCACACTCTCTCACCAAGGAGCTACCTTCTTGCCATGAGTGGGTGCTTCGCCATGACCAGGTGGATCTTCTATTCCACTAATGGGGTAACCCCAGATCAACCTGTTCATGACGGCAACAAATTCCAAGTGTTCGAAGTTCACCAGCAGGTTCCTGCAGCCGAGGAGCATGGAGGATGCATTCTTGTTCCTCTGGGAGGGACTATTCCTATACGCTTTTCCAACACTCCTACTACAAGTGATCAACTCTCAGACCGTGTCACTGCAGGATGATGCTTTGGTGTGGCTGCGGCCAATCTGGTATTGAGACCCGCTACGTCTATTGGTGGTACCATCCATCAGACTGCCACTACCTAAGGACTTTCTCTGCAGGGAATGAGGAACGATTCTGCACCACGACCCAGCGTCGCTGAACCTCAGGGCCTGGCTCCTGCAGCCCTAGAGTTTGGACATTCTCCAGCATGGGGTCTGACATGGATTCACATGCTCATGAATATTCCCTGTCGTCAGGTCGGGAATCCTCGGTGAAAGAAAAAAACTGTTTTGCGTTTGTTTATAAACTGTCTTTCTCATAAACCAATCATTGCGCTCTGGGACATACTGCCCCAGCCAGTGACTTCCCTCTCCCTAAGCCCCTCCTCTGGGAGTCTTCAGATTTTTACTGCATGATCAAGTGTTGGGAGTCCTCGTGTTTCGCTCTTCTGGCTTTCTGTGTTTTTCGCACTTTTTTTGGTAGGAGAACTTAATTGAGCCCGTGTGCTCCATCGCTTATCCATTCGATTATTGGGGATCCGTTTTTCGGCATCTTTCATCGCCCCTCAAGGGCAAAAATCATTGAGTGTTTATTCTTGGAAGTTTCCAGAAGTCCATCAGGCCTATACCGCGCCGGATCATGTTGGAAAAGGACAGAGCTTCCCTCTTCAAGCTATGCACCAACTTCGGTTTGCGGAATGTTTTCACGGACAAGCATTCCCCGTGCCTGTATTGTCTACACCCGACGCACAAGGAAGAAGATTGAGATCTGCCGTGGCTTCTCCAAGCACACAATGAAGGACCGACACATCTGACTGGCGACGTGGCTTAAGGCCAAGGCCTCTACCCCGTGTGGTCCACAAGGGCATTCCTCATTCGGATCCAGCCAGCCAGAGTGGGCTTCTAAGTCCTTTGAGGGAGCTCCATCCCTGGGGGCCCAAGAAAAGGCCAAGCACTGCGAGTCCGCTTCCGCCGGGGTGACTGCACAAGCGGTCCCACCATGGTCGGGGTGCATTCTCCGTCTCCATCAACCTCAATCTCCAGCCATCACTCCCGCTCTTTGTCAAAGAGAAAGTCTGCTGCCCCGGGGAAGCTGCGAGAGAAACCGAAGGCCAAGCAGGACAAGGTGTCCGTGCTGCCAGCCAAGGCCCAGGTGGTCCAGGCCAAGACGTCCTCTTCCATAGAGATGGTTGCTGCCGTAAGGGGCTGCCCTGGCCCAGGGTACCCTGGTGGTGGCCAGGATGGCGCTCCCACCCAGGTGGGCAGCATCGGCCAAGCCAGTGGATAAGACTCCAGAGAGGAGGATACCGGACTTCAGCCCAAAGCCGACCCCTCAGAACGCAGATAAGGGGGAGTGGGGTGAAAGAGCTAGAGGGCACAGAGAATTCTTCATCCGACGAGGAAGACATTGCTTCCGTCCACACCATCCCGGAGGAGATGGGCGACGAGAACATCAAGGGGTCGCCCGCTGGAGGCGGCAGCGATGACCGTGTAGGGAGCGACGACATAGGCGCTGGGCCCAGTGGCCCTACCCCACGGGCACCACTCAGAGACCTGTCGCAGGATTTTCTCTTGACCCTCGACACACTGGTGTCAGAGATTCAGAAGAGGATGCTGACGGCACCACCAGCGACGACCCCATTGACCCTGGGGCCACCACTGCCGAAGAAAAGCAGGAGGCACCCTACCTCTCCACTCCAACCGTTACTGCCTTTGCCCCCTAGGGACACAGGGACAGACACGGCTACGACGGACACAGAGGACTGTGGACTCTCTTAAGACACAAAGGCTTGACCGCTGGGTGAAGTGGGACCCTTCCACTCCATGATTGTTAGGCTGAATCCTGTGCAGTGCCCTTAGGGACCACTACACACAAGACTACAAATGGTAATAAAAGTTTACCTTTGGTCCAAGCCTGTACTACTATGTTAAAGTGGTAGCAGTAGCAGAGCAGCCAGGCTTATCGCAAGAGTATATGAGCAGTAGCAGAGATTACACAAAGGGACTACAATTACTGTGACTCAAGCAAACACTGACTCAAGGTTTCAGGTAAAAAATAGAAGTACATTTATTTTTTAAACCGTTTGTTATAAACACATCACCTCTATTGATTCAAAACCACACGTAAAATATACTACAACAAACCAATTCACTTTGTCTGGTATAACTCAAGGTAAGTACCCTATGTTTTAAGAGACCGATGTTGTGAAACAGAAGACGTTAGAGGGAATACATATACGATAACTTTTTGACAGTAATGACAGTTTGGTCTTACTAAAGAAACGCGTATCCGCGGCATGAAATGTTACCGGGGCAAAAACACACTTAGCACCTGAGATATCCAGAGAGAGTTGGGGGCAAAAATCATAGGCAATACTTTTGTCAAGGCAGATGGATTCGGAGAACACTCTTGAATTTCTGTCCATGAGTCAATAGGCCGGAGCCAGTGTCCAGTGGAACCGGGTTCCTGTTGAGGATCACAGTCGGACAGTTCACGATTCAACATAGCCAGGAGTACTTGGATATTGTCAATGGAGGAAGCAAAAGTTATAAGAAGGAGGGAAGATTTGGGCAAGCCTTTTAGGAGGACAAAGGGATTCACCCGAATTCCTCAAGCAGAACACAGTACCTAATTCAATGAAGAAGCTGGTGCCATGGCAGTTGCTCCTGGTAGTTTCCTGCAGAACCACGGTTCCTGGAGCTTCGGCAAGGACGACGACGTCTGGAGGGGTCAGCGACAGTGAATAAAAGGTGCACTCCTTAAAAACAGGAGAGGCTCTTCAGATGGCTATCCGGACCACTATAGCAGTGTGCAGCGATTTCAACCATGAAGAGGATCCTCTGGCTGTAGATGAGCTGGTTATCCCCACCAGGCTCAGGGGAAGAAGACTCCGGACTGGATCTTCTCTGGTCGTCGAAGGGTAGATGGCTCAGGACTGCAGCAGGGCTTCACCGGGATGGGATAGTTGCAGCAGCCGACTTCTTCTCCGCTTCTCTTCGGTTCCTTGTAGTTCCAGTGGCGACTCTGACTTCTAGCCCAAGAGTTCTGCCTTTTATGCGAAAATCCCCCATTCACGCAGCAGGGGGGTTGTCCAGCCGGGACAACCACCTCAGCCAATCATGGCAAAGTGCGACTTGGGTTTCCTAGGATACCCTGTGCAGGGGGTGACTACACCCCTCCCTCACATTCAGCCCACCTAGACACCCACGTGCCTAGAGAAGGGCTTCTTGGCAGAAGCCTGCCAAAGGACAGTGAGCAAAGAAGGCAAACCTGGTTTGCCACGCAAAGTAAAACACAAGAAGGACTTTAACAAAAACAAATTGCGAATAAACCCAACTGGAGCCAAAAGAAAAAGCATTTGGTCAAGCAGGTTTAAAGTTCGAGGCTAATATAATAGCCTACAACAATACCACGTTTGCAACAGCACAGTCCGTCCTTTCGTCCCTCAGGCGGGAAGCCGGGGAGGTCTTTGAAGAGTGTCAGCGGTGGATTGTGCTCTTACCGGCAACACTCCTGTTCCACGACCCATGACGCCTACAGGGGTCGTTCCACGCCTTCGGAAGTGGCAGTCGTCATCAAGGCTCCCAGGGCGGCGCACTGGCCTCCAAGCAGGACTAAACCGGTCATGGCATCGGGCCCTGCACCCCGGTGGGAGGCCTTGCTGGCAAACTTCATCAGCTCATGGGAAAACATCCCCACGGATCAATGGGTGCCAGACGCTCTCGCCCACGGACACACTTTGGAATTTCAGCGAAAGTGTCCGCGGATACCACCGATGGCCTGGCAGGAACAACACATCCCTCAGCTCCTGCTGGAGGTTCGGGCCATGTTAAGAAAAGGGGTGATAGAGCTGTTCGGAAGCGACTCCGGGGCGCCAGAGTTTACTCAAGATATTTTCTGGTAAGAAAGAAGACTGGGGGCTGGAGGCCCATCCTTGATCTACGACTCAAGTTCCTCAAGTCCCAGAAATTCAGGCTGTCGCGTAGCAGCACATACTCCGCCAACTGGAGGAGGGAGCATTTCTGTCATCATTGAATCTGCAGGATGTGTACTTCCCCGTTCACGTAAAACATTGCAAGTTCCTGCGCTTCGTCGTACAAGGGAAGCACTACCAGTTCAAGGCTCTCCCCTTCGGACTGAAGTCGGCACCCAGAGTCTTTATGAAGTTCCTGGCTTCGGTGGTGTCCCATCTGCAACTACAGGGAATTCATGTGCACCCTTACCTCGATGACTGGCTCATCAAAGTCAAAGGACATCACTGTCGATCACACAGAGAGGACCGTCCGGCTGCTGACGGATCTGGGTTTCTCGGTGAACTATGCAAAATCCTGCTCGACTCCATCTCAGAACACGCTGCTCCTGGGGTCCAGGTTTAACAGTGTCCTGTCTGTCGGCTCCTTCAGAGGAGAGGATAGCAGCCATTTTGGGCATGGTGCAACGGGTGTTCGCCCTGAGGATCGCCATAGTGAGGACCATCAAATCGCTGCTAGGCATGATTTTGTCATGCATCTACCTGGGGCTCTGCAGATTGCGGATGCGACCGCTCCAAGAATTCCTGGACTCCCGTTGGATTCAGGTGTCTGAAAGCTTAAAAGACAGGATTGTGCTTGACAAGGAGTTCAGTCGAGCGATAAGGTGTTGGGACGTGCGCTCCAACATCACCGGAGGCACAGATTTTCAGAGCCCTCCATACCAGGAGACAATCATGTCAGATGCTTCCCTGGAAGGGTGGGGAGCACACACTGGACGTCTCCACGCCAGAGGCCTGTGGCTGCAGGAGAAGGTGCTACACATCAACCTACTGGAACTAAGGGCTGTGTTTTGGGCCATCAAGTCATTTCTTCCATCCCTCATGGGAAAATTGATGAGGGTCTTCACGGACAATACCACCACAATGTTTTACATCCGGAAGCAGGGGAGCACCAGATCCCCGGCGCTTTCCAGAGAGGCGCAGGTGTTTTGGCACTGTGCCGTTGCCCAGGGGATGTTTCTCATTCCTTTCCACCTGGCGGGAATAAAAAACACTGTCACTGACTCCCTCAGCAGGGAGCTATGCTCTTTCCACAAGTGGGAGCTTCGGCAGGATCAAGTAGACAGCCTCTTCCTCAAGTGGGGCAGTCCCCAGATCGATCTGTTTGTGACGGCGGCAAACACCAAGTGCCGGAGGTTCGCCAGCAGTTTTCCCCAGCCGAGGAGCATGGGGGGGGGGAGCATTATCCTTTCCTTGGGACGGCCTGTTCCTGTATGCGTTCCCTCCGTTGCCGCTGCTACTACGAGTCATCAATCAACTCAGACAGTGCCGGTACAGGATGATCCTCACCGCACCAGCGTGGCCAAGACAAATCTGGTACCCGGACCTTCTCAGCATATCGGCGTCCCCTCCAGTCAAGCTACCAGTGGTCGTGGATCTTCTCACCAGGGAAGGAGGCGCAATCCTGCACCAGGACCCAGGATCGCTGAACCTGAAGGCCTGACTGCTGCAGCATTACAGTTTGATGGCTACGAGCTGCCTGCAGACTGCAGGGAGGTCCTCGCCAGGGCGTCGTCAACACTGAAGTGCTACAGACACAAATGGAAGCGTTTTGTGACTTGGTGCCGGGCGCAGAAGATTAACCCTCTGAGGGTCACGGCCCCCCAAGTCCTTCCGTACTTGTCGTTGGCTAAGTTGGGGCTGCCGCACGCCTCCATCAAGGTGCATCTGGCGTGGGAACTCAAAGTGGTGCTGACGAAGCTAGTACAGGCCCCATTCGAGCTGATGCATCAAGCCCCGCTCAAGTTCCTGTCTTGGAAGACTGCTTTCCTCGTGGCCATCACCTCTGCCAGGAGAGTAGGTGAAATTGAGGCCCTGTCTAGCCAGTGGCCCTACTTGACTTTCCACGAGACGAGGGTGGTGCTACGGACGCACCCCTCCTTCATACTCAAGGTTCTGTCTGAATTTCATCTCAGCGAGCCCTTGGTGTTACATGTTTTTTCTGACTTTCATCGCCGGCTGAAAGGACTTTGCACTC
Organism: Ambystoma mexicanum; assembly: GCF_040938575.1. Classification (NCBI taxonomy): domain Eukaryota; kingdom Metazoa; phylum Chordata; class Amphibia; order Caudata; family Ambystomatidae; genus Ambystoma; species Ambystoma mexicanum. The sequence goes on along the minus strand of NC_090933.1, from coordinate 940,572,781 downwards.
GCTAGATGTGGCTTGAGCGCTGATGTTTTATGTGGCCCGCACAAAGAGTTTACGGAAGACTTCCCAGCTTTTTTTGAACTTTGGTCCTGTGAACCATAGGAAGGCCTTGTCCAAGGCTTGCATCGCCAGGTTTCTCCTGCTGCATCACTCATTGTCACCAGGCTGGCCGAGAGCCCACTCCACCAGAGCCATCGCAGCAACAATGGCTTTTTCTCTCTGGTATTCCTCTGCTTGACATCTGCAGGGCTACTACGTGGAGGTCCACTCACACCTTCATGACATTCTATTGGGTTACTAGAGATGAGTCCCAGGTCGGCCAGGTGGTGCTCGCAACCTGTTTGCTTGAAGAGTCTGTTCCAGGTGTAACTGTATTGCTTCTATTGAGCCTTGCCACCTCCCTTGTTTGTGTATATGTACTGCTGTGTAATCATATTCATGATCATGTGAATCCATGCAAGACCCCATGCTGGAGAAGGAACAAGTTATTTAACTGTAACTCCTGGTCTCCAGCATGGGTCTTGCATGAATTCACATGCAAATCCTCCCTCCTTCCCCTCTGTGGCTCTTCTTGGTTCATACTGCCACTGTACATGCTCTACCAAATCTGAAGATGGCACCAGGGGTGGAGCTTAGGAGGACGAGTATCAGTGGCTGGGGGCAGTATGACACAAAGGACAATGATTGGTTATAGACAATCAGTTTAAAGCAAAACTGCTTTCTTTTTTTACCATAGATTCCCAGCCTGACAGGGAATATTCATGAGCATGTGAATCCATGCTAGACACATGCTGAAGAACAGAATTACAGGTAAGTAACTTGTTCCATCCGGTGCGTAGGAAGGAGCTGGGTTGCTCCCCCTAGTGGCGGATGAGTTGCCAAAGAACAGCTGCGCTGAACAATGTATGGGAGGAACATCCATCAGAAAGAACTTTACCAATTTGTTCTTTACAACATAGCAGGCAAATCCGCCACAGAAGATCTGAGGGCACAATCAACTAGAGGAGTGTACCTTCCTCAGGTCTGCTGAGGGAAGTACCTTTCACAGATAATTGCCAAGCAGCATCGTGGACCTCCTTCCACATGTTTGCGAAGCATTATTGCCTGGACACATGTGGACGGTCATGATGCCCGATTCGGCAGAGCAGTATTAGAAAATGCTTTGTAAAAGGAATATGATGTGACTGAATGTGCCCCATCTCCAAAATGAACACTGGTATGGGAGTCTATATAAGATGAGGAATCTGTGGGAGGAACAATCCGTTAGAAGAACAAATAACTTACGCCTTGTAAGGTTCTTTCTGATGGATGTTCCTCCCATGGATTCCTCATCGCCCTCCCAACCTGCCCCTCAAACCGACTCTGAAGCTACGCGGTGCCTCCTGTTGGACAAAAAGTTTCAGCTATAGTGCTGCTGCACAATACATCTAAGATGAGGAATACATGGCATGAAAATCTATCAGTTTACCAACAGTAAGTAATTTGTTCTTTTTAGGCAAACAATCACCATTTTTTTCAAAGAGCTGTGTGCACTTTCATTATTTTAGGTATTAAGAATAATATATTTCAGATTGTACACATTGAAATATGTATATTTCTAATTTTTTAATGCAGATCTTGACCGAATTGGGTGGCTTTGAAGTGAAGGAGTCAAAATTCCGCAGAGAAATGGAACGAATTAGAAACCAGCAAACAAGGGATTTAGCATTAGAGGTACACTATCATAAGACATCATTTGAGTTATGCTTTTAATAACAGTGTTTTATTGTGTAATTTGGCCTATTAACACAAGTTTTATTTTTAGGGTACCTGCCAGCCTTTCATCAATATGCACATGGTGACTTCCCTTATTTTTTAGTCCTTCACAGTAGCAATAGAAATGACATTTCCTAGAACTAGGTGGTAGTAATAGTGCATATTGTGTCGAAAGCTGTGAAAGAGAACACTATTTCTGTAGGTTTATTTCAGGCCACAAAAAGTCAAGTAAGATTCAAACTTTTGATCTGTGATGTCCTACTTCCATTGATTACTGTTGTGACAAGGTTATTCAAGGAGACACAAGACAAATCGAATCTATTTTCATTTATAATTATAAAAATGGTGTTGTGAAACCAGGTAATTAGTGTTGCACTCTAGTTGGAATCTGTGTAAACTTTTCCCCAGCCATTGAGGGGGCTCCTAAAACCCTACTCCAATCTGACTATGCCAATAAGTCGTAATGCAGTGCCAATTCACAAAAGTGAAGTCACCCTTACTGTGTCTGGTCTATTCATGTTCTACTTCCTAGGTGACCTAGCAGGGTAATCTGATCATTCTGCTGCCATTTTCCTCCAGATGACACTTTCGCTGCCTTTTTCTCACTCGCCTGTCTCCTCTTCTCCTCCTCTCATTTTCACCTCCCCCCTCTTAAGATGGATTTCCAAAATCGGCCAGGGTGCAGAGGGGGCTTTAGGAGGCCACCCCAAATTGTAAAAGTGGAGACTTTATTAGGGAGACAGTTTATCCTAACCAAATCAAGGTAGGTAGCAGGATGGCAAGATATAGTCTCAGGAAAGGTGTGAGTACACACAGAGCAACACCAATAATTCCAGTTAGGCCTGCAAGTATGAAAATATACAATCCGTTTGTTAGGCCTTTCAATTGCACACTAAGCAAGTAAAACCTCTAGTCACATATTGTCACACCAACTCTTTCAAACAGATATACACATTTACCCATAGGAGATATAGAATAGCATTTGATTCAATAACCACTCTAACTCGGGTAAGTACACGGATGCATTAAAAATAGTAAAGACGCTTTAGAGTAACCATAGAATAGCTTCCCTAGCTCTTTGAAAGTACAACCAGTCACCAGTTCCAAAGTTGTACTTCATGGGTGGGTTTCTATGCCAGTTATTATGATTAATCAGAGTCAAAAACTTCAAGTTCAGGTAAGTAAACCTACTCATTCATTGGATTGCCTTCTTCCCTTATATTCCTCATCAGATAGATATACATTCCAGCGTCAGGTGCTAAGAAAAACTTTTGATAGTGGGAGTAGTGCACCTCAACTCGGCTGTCGATTCGTCTTGCCTCGTTCGCACCAAGGGCATAGTAAATGGGTAATGTTGGAGACTTTCATTCGATGTGTGAGAACCCAGTCAATGGTATGACCATTAACATGGGTTGGCTCTTCGATCAATTGAGTATAATTAGTAGTGTTCAATGCAGAACAAAGAGATTTGTCTATGATTTTTATCCTCAGCCCAGTAGTTATAATCGTAAAGGATAACGATGGTAGATGTAGTTTTCGTGATAATATTGACAAGAGCGAGAAATTGTTCTTTGAACAAAGGCATATTATTGGGTGGTCTATAAATAGTAAGAATTGCCACAGAAGTATTATCTGTTTTAACCTTCACAAGTAGACTCCCGCACCCTTCAATCTCCAGGTGAGTGACCATATGACAGACCCCCCCCCCCCCCCCCAGCTCCCCTTTGGCCGTTACGATCAGCCCTGAAGATATTAAACGTCTGGGAAACTGAATTCAGAGCTGCCATATTAGTTGACTTGTTAAACCATGTCTCTTATGGCCATTAGATGAATATCAGAGTTCTCCAGCATGGGGTCTGGCATGGATTCACATGCTCATGAATATTCATCGTCGTTAGGCTGGGAATCCTGGTAAAGAAAAAATCAGTTTCGTTTCTGAACTGTCCTTCTCCTAAGAACCAACCGCTGGTCTCTGGGTCATACTGCCCCCAGCCAATGACTGCCCTCTACCTCATCCCCTCCTCTGGCAGCCATCTTCAGATTTTTACCGCACGTTCAAGTGTTGGGAGTCCTCGTGCTATAGCTCTCGAGCTTTTACTGCGTTTTGCGACTTTTCAAAGAGTTTCATCTCATTTTTTTGGTCAATCGAGACTCAAGCTCCACCGTTTCTACTTCCGATCAACGGTGACCCGTTTTGGAATTTCCTACGCCCCTCAAGGGCGAGGTTTTCGTCGAGTTTCGCTTCTTGGAGGATTCCAGAAGATCTTTGAGGCCTACCGCACGTGGACATGGCCCAGGACAAAGGAAACACGACGCCTGGATCCAAGCTGTTCAGGAGCTTGCTTTGATGCGGATTGCAGAATGTCTTCAAGGAGGACGAGAATTCTAGATGCCTCTACAGCCTTCACAAAGACATAACGCATGTGGAGAAGGACTGTGCATTTTGCTAGAACATGTCGGAACGGACTATGAGGGATCGCCGTATCCGCCTCACCAACTGGCTGGCAGGGAAGAGCCCAGCGGTAGGTGAGAAGAAATCTGAGCGGTCTTCTATGACCTTTTGAGGGCGCTCCCGCGACGGGGGCCCAACAAAAGGCAAAGCACCGCGGGCACCGGGAGCGCCGATCATTCGGGCTCCTCGGTTGCCAGGCAGGGCGCACTTTCACTGACGCCATCAACCACGAGCCAACGCTCTGGCTCGGGGAAGAGGAAACCAGAGAATCCGGGTAAGCTTCTGGAGAAGTCCCGGGCGATCCCCACGGAGACAGCCGAGGGGGAGCGAGGCGGTGACCCTCCCCCCAAGGTGAAGGCCTCAAGCCCGTCCAAAGTCGTGAAGGCCATGATTCACCCGGTTTAGGCCTCTATCGAGGGAGTCGTGGCGGCCCTGGCGAAGCCTGTGGAGGCTACCGCAGTGGAGGCAACCTCGGGGCCAAGAGTTTCCCTGCCATCGCGGAGGGAATCCTCTTTTCAACCCATCAATAAGACCCCTGTGAAAACCCTGATGGAAAAAGAGGGACGGGGCTGGTGGCCATCACGGACACAGATACAGCCTCTCAAGAGGAGCTGGCTGGAGTCACGAAGATCCTGAACAAGAAGTTCGAGGAGTTCTGGTCCCACGGGAGGGATCCCGACGAGGCAGACGAAGAAAGCGACGGTGGTGCCGACGAGGAGCCCATGGAGGCGGAGGATTCCACTCCCCAACCGTCGCGCCCATCGCAGCCGGTGCCTGGGCCACAGGACAACTCGGGAGCAATCTTGATGGCGATCCAGGCCTTGTGCACGGAGATAAGGACAAGGTTGCCCGTACCCCTAACGGACGATCCAGCGGAGCCTGGACCGTCGGGAAGCCCTCCAAGCAAGCGGAGGAGAATTCATCCCCCCGCCCTTCCAGCCTTCACAGCTTTCATCTCCTTCCCCTGATCCGAGGGATGACACAGGAACAGAGACGGCCACGACGGGGACGGATGACGACGGTGGTGACGATGGGATGGGCCTTCCAATACCCACCTCCTCGGACCTCCCCGCCAGCCGAAATTGGCTCCTTCCACGCCATGATCGGCAGGGCATCCGAGCTCTTCCAGCTCTGCCCCGAGGAACAGAAGGAAGGTTTCCTCTAGCAACGGTGTGAGGCCACGAGGAAGCCGGTCCTCTCGGATCCATTGCTCGACAACATCTGTGAAGAGGGGCTGTCGCTCCTGAAGAACCTGTCCACGACTCCTGCCAAGAGACCGGTACGAGAAGTAGTACCGGGTTCCGGATTCCGCCCCCATGTGCCTTACGGCGCAGCCGACCCCAGATTTGGTCATCTCTGCAGCGGCCAAGAAGAAAGTGGCGGGGGCAACGGCTTCAACTTCGACCTCCCCGCCTGACGGCGAGGGGAAGAAACTGGACGCCATGGGACGACGGGTCATCTCGTCGGCGGCGACGACGATTAAAGCGGCCAACGCCCTTGCGATTGTGGCCCGCTAGGACAGGGAGCTGTGGTTTAAGATCGCTCCCCTGCTGGACTTGCTCCCGGATGACAAGAGGGCTGAGACCCTGGAGATCCTACAGGAAGGCGAGGTGGCGTCGGACCACGCCATAACGGTGGCCACGGACATTGCTGACACCGGTTCCCGCCAGATGGGCAACAGCGTTTGCCTTCGCCGGCGTGGTTGGCTCAAGGCAACTGATTTCTGCCAAGATGTGCAGACCAGAGTTCTTGACATGCCTTTCGACGGGAACAACCTGTTTGGCAAGACAGTGGACAAGTCACTGCAGGCCATTAAGGCCGACACGGAGACGGCTCGGGCCTTGGGGGTTTTGCAGCAACGACGGCACCCCTTTCAAAACTCCGGAGGCAAGCAAGGTGCCTCCAAAGGGTTGGGCGGCGGCTCCTCGACGTCCAGCCAGGTGGCCCGCTACTCTTCGCAAGAGGACTACATCCACGACAAACTCGTTCACTCGAATTTCAAGAAGGATTCCCCAAGACTAGGACTCTGGGACCTTAGAACAACTATTGGTCATTTTCCATGCAGATCCTGTTCTGTCTGCCAATTTACAAAAAAACTCAAGGAGTTCAATATTGGGCCGAAAATTTTGACCCTATCATCTATGACAAACTGTAAAGCCAAACAAGCAGTGTACTGCATCCAATGTACCTGTGGTCTCCGATAAGTTGGACAAACGTCTCGTCCAGTTCACATTAGAATTTCGGAGCATTGTTCAAGAATTCGGTGCCGGACAGAATCCGCACCTCTTGTAAGTCACTACATTGAACTACAGCATTCTGCCAATGCCAACCACATTTTTTGGTGGATATTAGACGTAGTCAAAAATACTCCCAATGTGTCCCGCTGTCTTCTTCAGACGGAGGCACGCTGGATTCACCGCTTATCCACCCATACCAACAGGCTGAATGAGGAATTCTTCCCCATATCCTGAGCATTTTTTCTGCTCCACCCCCCCTTTTCCCTTCCTCCTGCTTTAAACCACCTAGTCTCTCTGCGGTTTCTATAATCTTTATCCAACCACACCAATAAGAGCAGACTGAGGCTATTTAAATTGGAATTTACTGCAGACAAGCTGCTCTCAAAATTGTGCCTCTCGCATTCATTTTTACTTGACCTTGATACTCGCTAAGTAAACATTGCCCAGTCTCAACTTTCTCTGCACTTGCCCGTGATCCATTTGCTCGCCTGCCTTCATATGCGATTTTGCACTCTTCATCTCCCTTGATATTTTACGACTGTGAATTTTTCCGGGAATACTTCCCGATTTGTGTCTGGCTTCATGAGCCTTAGCATCACTCATCAGACATTCACGTAACCGCAAGCCTCTCTTTAGGCCTGCGGGTTTACTTTATCGTACCACTGTACCCCTGACGCATGAGCGGCGTTGGATTAGCCATCCAGGGGTTGGGCCGCCATCATCCAATCAAATTCACCGGATCGGAGGCATGTCGGCCTCCAACCAATCCAGTCTCTTGTTTGACGAGACCCAATAGTAGGCGGTTTTTCAAACCACCGCCCTCTCCTTAGGCTCTGCGTTCTGCAACTTGCAAGCATACGCATTCGAGCGTCTTGCAGTGCCGGACGGATTCAGTCACCAGCGGTAAGATTTTCAGCTCGTTTTTCAACCTAAGACTGTCACCAACCCCGTCCGGTTTTGCCGTTTTTTTAAGCCTTTTAAGTTTTTAAACACTTCTGTTGCAAACAAACCCCTCCTTTTTTATGACCCGGATTTCGGGCTGTACATTTCATTTACGCCTCTTTTTGCTTCCTTTTTTCAGAGACAGCACTTGTCGCTCTCTCACCTTCCCCTTTGAAGGCAGGAGGTTGTTTGCCTTTCACATCAAGCACCACAGCTAACCATTAGCTGGGTTCAACGTCACTTTGCTCTTCAAGGTAGGCAGATGCTAATTCTCACTGGGCTAACAAGCACTTATGTGCCTTTTTAAATTTCTAGTCAGGCATATTTACATATATTCGATTATCCACAGGTTCATCCCTTGATGCCAACCACTGGTCCTAGGACTCATCCCATGTGTATCGAATAACGCTTTTTCAGGAACATATCCTTTGCAGCGTTCACCACAAGCATTCATTGACAGGTAGTTCTGAAATGAATTTTAAAAACTCTCCTGCCACTAGCATCTTTTTCGAACCCGTGTCTCTGCATCTTTCTCTCATTTTTTACTTTTTAGAGAGCGGTTTCTTTTCCAATGCAATCCCCTCTGATGTAGTCCTGTCGTGGGTCATCCCGGAACCACCCATCCAGGCGCCCTGCACCGGGTTCTCCGGCCAACAACGCGCCTGGCTTTCCCTGCATACCCACAGTCAATCGATTTGGTGATTTTTGTGCCTCTAGGCTTCTGACTTTCTCTCTAAGCAATCTCAGTAGTAACCCAGAAAGGGTCCATTTGTTTAATTTGGCAGACCTGTCAATAAATTGAAGGACATAGAACAACCCTAATTCTGCCAATCCTTTGAAAACAACTTGTGCAGTGGCTAAATATAAGCCATAAATAGGAATGTTGGCTTAGGTTCAGGTCACCACTCAGCATTGTAAGCATTTTGTCCGTTTTCTTTCAGTGTTCTCTTTTGTTTATTCTGTTTAAAAATTCAAAGAAAAACCTATATTTGTATTCCTGTGTTTTCAACTATTAACCTTCTAACTAATAGACAAATGCATTTATATGTTTATCACATTGTTTTTTCTTTAGCTGTTCATGTATCATTCATATCTTTTTGTTAAATAAATATTTTCACTGTTTTTCAAAAATGAGACTACCCTGATTGCTTTGAGTCTGTAACAGCCTACAATCTATTGGAGTGATACCCTTGCGGTACACTCAATATAAATAACTTTTTACTTGAACAAATTTCTAAATTGAATTTACAGCAGTACACACCCTATTGGTTTAGTATAGTTCTTAGTCCCTCTTCTTTACTGCTTACGGGACAACTCCCTCCTCCCTTTGTGTTAGCCTACATAGGATGCGGCAAGTCGGGAAGATCTCGTCGCCCAGGAGGCAAGGCCGCTGCCAAGCAGGACTGTACCGGCCATAGTGTCGGGCCCCCACCTGAGCACCCCGGTGGGAGGCCTGCTGGCGAAGTTCATCAGCGTGTGGGAGTCCATCTCTGCCGACCGATGGGTGCTCGATGCCCCTAGAGTTTGGAAGGAAAACCACATCCCTCAACTGCTGCTGGAAGTAAGAGTGATGCTGAAGAAAGGAGCCATCGTCCCAAAGAGGCTCCGGGGCTCCGGAGTGTACTAACAATACTTCCTCGTAAGAAAGAAGACCAGCGGCTGGCGACCCATCCTGGACCTTCGTCGTTTAAACAAGTACATCAAGTCCCAGAAGTTCCAGATGGACCCCCTCTAGCACATGCTGGGCCAGCTGGAAGACGGCGACTTCCTATCGTGGCTGGACTTGGAGGATTCCTACTTTCACATCCCCATTCTAAAATGACATTGAAAGTTCCTCAGATTCGTAGTCCAAGGGCGACACTACCAGTTCAAGGCCCTTCCCTTCGGATTGAAGTCTGCACCCAGGGTATTCACCAAGTGCCTAGCACCAGTGGCGGCGCGGCTGCGCCTGCAGGGGATCCGCGTCTACCCCTACCTGGCCGATTGGCTCATCCGAGCAAAGACAAGAGAACTCGCCATCGGGCACACAGCGAAGACCGTCCAACTGCTCATGGATCTGGGATTTTCCATCAACTTCTCGAAATCCCACTTGGTTATGTCGCAAGTCACCCTGTTCCTGGGAGCCAGGCTCGACACAGTGGCGCGATTGGCCTCTCCGTCGGAGGAAAGGACGAAGGCCATCCTGGGCAAGGTGCAACGGCTTTCGACCATGGACATGGCCAGGGTGAGGTCCATCAAGTCCCTTCTCGGCATGATGTCCTCATGCATCTACCTCGTGCTCCTATGCAGGCTGCGGATGATTCCACTGCAAGAGTTCCTCGACGCCCATTGGATGCAGTCAGCGGGCAACTTCGAAGACAGGATCCCGCTCAACGAGACCTTCCGCCAAGCGGTCCGATGGTGGGGCAACCGCGTGCATCTGGCAAGAGGTATGGATTTCCAGACCCCGGCATTTCAGGAGACGGTGACGACGGACGCCTCCCTGGAGGGATGGGGAGCGCACACGGGAGATCTCCACGCAAGAGGCCTTTGGCTCCCGGAGGAGAGGTCACTACACATCAATGTCCTGGAGCTCCGAGCCGTGATCTGGGCCATCAGGTCGTTCCTCCTGTCCCTCAAGAGCAAGGTGGTAAGGATTTTCACCAACAACACCCCCACGATGTTCTACATCCGGAAGCAGGGAGGCACCAGATCCCCAGCCGTATCCAAGGAAGCCCAGGATCTATGGCACTGGGCCGTCGCCCAAGGGATGTTTCTGGTACCCTTCCTTCTAGCAGGAATAAAGAACACAATCGCCGACTCACTCAGCAGGGAACTGCGCTCGTGCCACGAGAGGGAACTGTGTCAGGATCAAGTGGATCTACTCTTCCAACGATGGGGCAATCCCCAGATCGACCTATTCGCGACGGCGACGAACACCAAGTGCCGGAGGTTCGCCAGCAGGTTTCCCCAGCCGGGGAGCATGGGCGATGCCTTCTCATTCCCCTGAGACGGCCTGTTACTGTATGCGCTCCCACCGTTGCTGTTGCTGCTGCGACTCATCAACTCAGACGGTCCTGGTACAGGATGATCCTCGTCGCACTGGCTTGGCCGAGACAGATCTGGTTCCCTGACCATCTGGACATGTCGGCGCCTCCCCCCCCCCCCAGTCAAACTGCTGACTGACACGGATCTCCTCAGAGATGGAGGTGCCATCCTCCACCACGACCCGGGGTCGCTGAACTTGCAGGCCTGGCTCCTGCAGCATTAGAGTTTGGAGGGTACGATATCCCGCCGGACTGCAAGGACGTGCTTGCAAAGGCCAGGGCGTCCTCAACTCTCAAGTGCTATGGACACAAATGGAAGAGGTTTTCTGTCTGGTGCCGGGCACAGAAGTTTAACCCTTCTGCTTATTACGGCCCCTCAAGTGCTGCCGTACTTGCTATCGCTGGCCAAGGCGGGGCTGGCCCATGGCTTCATTAAAATCCATCTGGCAGCTATCTCCCGCTACACTAGAATTCCGGGGTGCTCATCTCTGAGGTCCCATCGCCTGGTGGAGGAGTTCATGAAGGGACTGTTCCAATCGTTCCTGCCGGTGAAGTCTCCGGCCCCGGCGTGGGAGCTCAACGTGGTGCTGACCAGGCTCATGGGGCCGCCATTCGAGCCGCAGCATTCGGCACCGTTGAAGTACCTGTCGTGGAAAACAGCATTTCTTGTGGCCATCACTTCCGCATGACGAGTGGGAGGGATCCAGGCCCTCTCCTGCAAGCCTCCATACCTAACTTACCCTGAGACAAGGGTGGTGCTGAGGACGCACCCCTCCTTCATGCCCAAGGTGCCGTCGGACTTCCATCTCAACGAGCCCTTGGTGTTACCTGTTTTCTTTCTGTCGCCTTCGTTGCTGGCCGAAAGGACTTTTCACTCGCTGGATGTAGCTAGAGCGCTGAAGTTCTACGTGGACCGCACGAAGAATTTTCGAAAGACATCACCGCTGTTTGTGAACTTTGGACCTGTGAACCAAGGGAAGGCCCTCTCAAAGGCTTCCATTTCCAGATGGCTCTCTGGCTGCATCATGCACTGTCACCGGTTGGCAAACCAACCGTTGCCCGGCAGTCCAAGAGCCCATTCGACCAGAGCGATCGCTGCTACCACAGCGTTCCTATCTGGTGTGCCCCTGCTGGACATCTGCAGGGCTGCTACCTGGAGGTCGACGCACACCTTCACGAGATTCTACTGCAGCGACCGGGATACCAGGGAGGAGTCCAGAGTCGGCCAGGCAGTGCTGCGCAACCTGTTCGCCTGAAGGTGGGCCTGGTGAAGGGGTAAGAGATGCTTAATGTTGAGTTGATGTAATTGCTTAATGTTGAGCCTTGCCACCTCCCGTGGTTGTGCATGTGTGTACTGCTATGTATTCTTGTATTCATGAGCATGTGAATCCATGCCAGACCCCATGCTGGAGAAGGAACAAGTTACTTACCTGTAACTGTTGTTCTCCAGCATGGGTCGGGCATGGATTCACATGCAAACCCTTCCTCCTACCCCTCTGCGGCTCTTCTCTTGGTTCTACTGCCACTTTACGTTCTACCAAATCTGAAGATGGCTGCCAGAGGGAGGGGCTTAGGTAGAGGGCAGTCATTGGCTGGGGGCAGTATGACCCAGAGACCAGTGATTGGTTATTAGGAGAAAGACATTTCAGAAACAAAACTGAAACTGATTTTTTCTTTACCGAGGATTCCCAGCCTGACGACTGGGAATATTCATGAGCATGTGAATCCATGCCAGACCCATGCTGGAGAACAACAGTTACAGGTAAGTAACTTGTTCCTTACTGAGGTAGTCCACCTCAACCCTGTGTTTGACTAGGGAGCGGGTTTTCAATAGGGCAATTTTTAAATCGGGTAATTGTGACGAGGCTCTGTATTGTTGGGTAAGTTGTTTGAGAAATCCTCATTCTTTATAGTTAAAGGCATCGATTGGCCATTACCTGGGGTTATGGATCCCTGGGTGATGATTTGCACCACAGGTAGAGTATCACCGATAACTGTTTTAATACTATTTGTTTTCCCATTACCTGCATTTGAGGACTGCAGAGACATTAGACAGTCTTCGTTGGGACATTTGTCCGAAGCTCTATCATGAACATCTCTGAAGCTTTCAGATAAGAAAGCATCAGCACATAGTGCATCGAGGGGCATGCAGAGCATTTGCATAAACCATAGTGCCAGAAATACTCAATTAGAAAAAGGCAGCCTGAGGCTACCTAAGCAAACAATACTATAGGTGTGCGATCCAAGTAATATTTGAACACAATGCAATTTAGTGCTAAAAGTAAAATAAGAACGAGTGGAAGAAAAGCAGAAATGTGAGACTCTTTCCTAATCGGCAGTATGCAGATTGTTGGGCCATAATTAACTTGTACTTCATAGTTTATCTAATTGTTTTTGTCTGTTCTAGGTTGACCGAGATCGAGACCTTCTAATTCAGCAGACAATGAGGCAGCTCAACAATCACTTTGGCCGAAGATGCGCTACAAGCCCATTGGTAGTACACAGAGTTAAAGTTACGTTTAAAGATGAACCAGGAGAGGGTAGTGGTGTGGCACGAAGTTTTTATACGGCCGTTGCACAAGCCTTTCTTTCAAATGATAAACTACCTAACCTTGACAGCGTTCAGAATGCCAACAAAGGAACTCATACAAGTAAGTGTATCATGTAAAAATAAAAGTAATATACATTACAATACAGCCGTTTAAAAAATAAACCGTGACTCTTGTAGACTTGGGGAGTTTTGTATGTTTTTAGTAGACTTTTATATTTCTAATAGTTTGCTTCCTTTCACAGATTCCTAATCTTCAATATATTTCCCTCCGTCAGCTGATCTTGTAAACATTTTCCCTGCTGCCAGGGGGTCCATGTCTGCTGCGCTCTAGATCGGCGACTCCTTTGTTTATCCCGTCATTTTATGCACCCTATTAGCGAGGAATCCAATTTTGGCTGGGCATCTGAAGTCTAATTTTTGGACCCCTCTACTCCTTTTACTTTTTCCCTTGTTATTGTTTGCGGTTCCTAATTTAGTTTGGTGGTCAGGGGAACTTTGAAAGTTCCCCTGATACTACATCCCTTTTTACCTTAGTCCAAGGTATATGGTATTGAGTCCCACATAAGGTGCACAATCCCTTTTTGCCATAGGGTTATTGTGTCACCCTACATTGGTTTTTAGGACTAGGCTAGTGGCAGCGAGTATTTAATTTGGTCTTCACCAGGGGGCAAGTGAAAATTCCTGCTTCGGAAGTCCAGTGTACCTTCATGTTAGCCATTGCAATACTAAGAGATGTTTAAAGTCCTACTCTTGGCCATTTTGATTTAGGGGTTGCCTTTGTTCCGGGAAACCATAAGGCAGGGCATAAGTTGGCAAGTTTTCCCACATGGGCTCTTTGTGAGCTCATGATGGCAGCCTCCATGGTGGTTTGTGCTGGTTTTAGACTGGTTCTTGGACTTGGGTAAGCCACTACACTTCATGTGGGGGGTGAGCCTGGGTCTTTAGCTGTTTTGGGGGCCAACCTGATTGGCAGGCTGCAAAACCTTTGTTTTAAATCCTTTCATGGGATTGGTGGGCTGGCAGTAGCCAGCCCCTTTTGAGTGTAGGAACATATATAGGGTGAAAACCTGTTCCTGTGCTCGGAGCTGCTGAATATTTGAAAGGTGAGCAATTGTTAGGCAGAATTATATGCAGTACCCTTTGGGAACACCACACACAATTAGGACCACAAGTGAATATACAAATTCACCTTTGGTACAAGCCTGTACTACACAGTAAAGTGGTAGCGATGGCTCAGCAGACCAGACTTATCTCAAGAGCAAGTGAGCAGTATCAAATAGTTGCACAAAGGACAGCAATTACTATGATTCCAACAAACACTGACCCAAAGTTTCCAAGTAAAAGAATATACATGTATTCACTTATCAGTTATATAACATTTCACTAAAGTAAAGCAGTTTAAAAATCATACTCCTAATACACCTCACCACTCCCAATAAGTTCCAGACAAGTTAAGCTCACAAAATGAAGTGGGAGCAAAATGGCACTCCAGCTATTTAACATCTTAAATGCCACCGACGAGCCGGCTCGTCGGTAAAAACCGCTCCAGGTTGCCACCGACGAGCCGGCTCGTCGGTGGCACTTAAGGGGTTAATGACGGGGGAAATGTTGGGCGGGTTTTGCGGTGGGTACCGCGATTTTAAAAAAAAACCTGTGGCACTGGGGGGGGGGACAACAATGGCACTTAAAGGGTTAAAAGGGAGGGAAAGACGAAGTTAATAGAAATTGAACCACACCAACAAGTAAGTACTCGAGGCAATTGAGCAAGAGAAACTACAGTAATAGAATCAGGTAGAAAAGGCTTAGGGCCAAAGTCAATGGGTCAAAAGTCTTTTGCTCAAGATCACAAGGTTCAGGGTAGTTTGCAGTAAAGTTCGTGCCACGGGTCCCGGACGAGGTTGGTTGGCAGAAAAGTTAATTCAAAGAGAAGAGAAGGACAAGCCCTCGGATTGGAGATAGATTTCAAACACTATCACCGCGGCTGAACGAAATAAACAACCGGATTTGCACAGTACCTTAAAAAGGAGAGGGAGCTGTAGCTGAGGCGGATGTTCCGGGTAGTTCCTGCAGGCTCACGGTTCCTGAAGCGACTGTCGGACTGACAAGAAGTAGGAAGACTGGAGGGTCCTGCACTACCCAGGGAAGAAACCAGCACCAGTGCAAAGCAACGAATAAAAGGTGCGCTCCTTCAAACCCAAGCAGGGTCCGACCTTCCTGGCTATCTGGCCCACTGTAGCTCTGTACAGCGGATTTGACCAGAAGAGGGGTCCTGGCTTCCAGTTTGGGCAAATTGGTTGGTCCCACCAGCTCAAGGGAAGAAGTTTCCTGGAGGATCTTCTGTCGTCCGATTCTGAAGATTCGGAACTGCAGCAGGGCTTCACCGGGCGGTTCAGTCGTTGTCGGGGTCCTCTTCCATCAGCTCCTCGTTGGTTCTTTTGTTCCAGTGGCGACTGCCTTTCCAGTCCCAGAGACCTGCTTTTTATGTAGTTCTCCCCCATTCACACAGCCTGACGGTCAATCACACAGCAGGGTGGCTGTCCTGGCAAGGACAGTCACCCAGTTAATCAAACATTAGTGTGACGTCGGTTACCAAGGGAACCCATGGCAGGGGTCCTAAAACCCCACCCTTACATCCTGCCTGCCTACCCAGACTTTCAGGCGCCTTAAAGAGGGCTTCTGTGCAGAAGCCCGCGAAAAGACGGGGAAACAATGGGACCAAACCTAGTTTGGCACACAGAGTAAAACACAAGAAATACTTTAACAAAAAGAAATGGCGAATAAACCCAGCCGGAGCCGAAATAAAATATATTTGGTCAAGCGGGTTTATGTTCGAGGCTAATAAAATAGCCTAAACAATACCATGGTTGTATAAGATAACCGCGGTACGAATAATAGGGTAGTTACCACTGTCACCAGCCAAGTCTTGATGAAAAGGGAGCGAAACAGTGCTCCAAGAGAAACAGACACAAAGGGATAAGAATTAACCCTTTCCAATACTCCATGTAAGATGGTGTGTACTGGGTTTCTGATTTAAAGAGACTGCATAAAGTTAATGTCAACTTTACATGTTTCTGGGAGACAGTAGTCAGTTCCAGAAAGATGGAGTAAATTGGCGTCTAAAAGACAACCCTGTGTCACTACACTGAAGGTGCTGTGTAACACACAAAAAAATGATGCGCATGGAGTAGGTGAGGCTCCAGAGCCCAAGATCACACAAATGGTCAAAACACACACAGCAAAACGCATGTAAGAGTGGGAAAAAGGCTCACACTCTTACCAGGTGAAAAAATAAACCCTAGAAATCCAGAAAAGCTGCTGAGGGACTCATTAGGTAAGGGAAATCAGCCATTTCTGAGAATTCTCCCTAACACAATTCATTATACGCTAAGAGGGGTGGATGGCACTGTCAAACTATTTTCTATCAGCCCCCAATATGGTATTGAGGTGAAGACGCATGCTTTAATGCTGAACTCTATCAACACAAAAGTCAAACATCTGAAGGCCTACCTGGCACACATAGCCCAAAGGGAAGTCGGTCCTATGGAAATTGAGCAACGGGAATATCCTATTGAGCCAGATAAAGAAGACCCCATTGTCATCGAGGACTCACTTTTGGAGACTTCTGCGTCAGGGTGCCAGACTGCAAGGTACGAAGGAGGGTCCTGAAGGGGTCTCTTTAGATAATCTGAAACTGCAAGACAGGGAAGAGTGGCCTCCTGATCCACCAGCTACTCACTCGCCAAAAGGTGGACGGGGGGGAAGAAGTCGAAAAAACAGAAGCCTGCACAAAGGAAAAACATTTCATCACGCCAATATATGTGCAACCTTGCGATTCTTGACTTTGTAAAAAGAAAGTGGGGTATTGCAGAAAAAAGCAGCTGCAAGTGTTGACACTGCTTGCAGAGCAAGCAACTTGTGATCCGCGGTGACAGGGCCTTACCCCCAGGAGTAACCTTCGACCAAGCCCACCCAGCTATTGGACACAGGGGGGTGTCTCATTCGAATGCTGTGGTCGATATAAACCCTAGAGGTGCCCATTTGCACGTCCTAACCCGTGAAGGGGCCCTCGGCGGTAACAATTCTGAGGTGGAGGCACAAAGGGTCTCAATGTTGAGTTCTAGGGGAAGGGTGGAGGTGGGGGGGCAAATTGAGTATAACACAATATTCACTGATCCTGAGGTTGTGATGATCCTCCCTCCCCCCGCCCTCCAGTGGCCATACTACTTCACGGCAACCGTCTGTTGCTGCCCCTTAGGCGGGGGCTGTGTAAAAACACCCTTATAAACAAGCGGGCCAAGATGCGGGTGGACAGACAGAGGGGAAATGGCCCATAGGGGATCAGGGGGGTCGGTGCTCTTTGGGGAATGTCGCACCACCAGCTCCTAATTGCTAACCAACTGCGATTCATAAAGCTGGGACGTTGGGAGCTGGGTGGATGCTTTAAGGGTGAGGGGTCGAACTTGAATTTGGGAAACCTCCTCAACAAACTGTATACACCTATTGAGCAGAGGGGTGAGTGGCGGCAGTGGTGTATCTTTTGATACGTGATGGGGGCCGGCACTTATTGATTTTGACTCCCTAAATTCATTGTTCACTAAAATATCAATAAAATTAAATTTAAATCGTGGGGGAGGAGTCAAGACAAACCCAACAGTTTACAGCGCAATATCCTTGAACTTTCAAGTTTGCTGGGGGATTCAGTCCCAATCTGTTTAAATTGTACGAATGTTCTTTTGATTTTTGCTGAATTCACGTCCCTGCGTGCTTTGTTTTCGGCAGACATTGATAGTGCTCTTTCTGGCGGTAGATGTTTCTGTCCCTGGAGAAGACTTCTGTCTCCTGTTGGTTAATAGTTATTAGCATAAGGGAGTTTGTCCATTGGAGGTATTAATTCATTGTTTAACCGATCTTGTCTCCTATTGGTAGTCGAAGAATAGTTTCAGCTGGTTATTTTTGGGGTGGATCTCAATGCTAACTGCCTCCTGCAAGAACCGGTGTCAGACCTAGGTGATACGCAGTTTGCCCTGCCCGGTTTGGATTTTAAAGCCCAGGCAGGGATGAAATGGCGTGCCACAGTTTCCGGGGGTTTGAAGCCTCTGAACAGGCAAATGGGCGATCTAATTTTTGTGGCACAGGCTCTTTTTGAGCTGTTGGGACTTTAGTATTACCAAGAACATGTGGAGTGAACACAGTATTTTGACTGCCACCTGTACTCTGAAATTTAAGTGCAAGGAACAAATGGTGGATGGCCCTACAGACCCGACAGTTTCAATGGGACGTAATAGGTTTCGGTGGTCTCCACGTAACGTCGGGACCCTAAATAACATTCCTAACTGTGTGATGAATTTGTCCACTCTTGAATGGAAAATTATGGGTTTTAACGTGTACCACTTTGATTCGACAATTGAAGCAATAATGTCAGATTTATTAAAGTCTGGTGGCCCAGGTTTAGGTAAACGTCTCAATTCTCACTTGCACACTTATGACGAATCTGTGGTCATAATGAAATCTACCATCAGCCGAGAAATCGGAGCAATTGGGCGATCCAGCTCTTCTGG
Organism: Ambystoma mexicanum; assembly: GCF_040938575.1. NCBI lineage: Eukaryota > Metazoa > Chordata > Amphibia > Caudata > Ambystomatidae > Ambystoma > Ambystoma mexicanum. The sequence goes on along the minus strand of NC_090933.1, from coordinate 940,554,263 downwards.
GTTCCTGCAGCTTGCTTTGATTAGGTTAGTAAAACAAAGATACAAGAACTTCTGATCATTCAAAAAAGTTTCCCTAATGCAGAAGGACACAAAAAGAGCCAATGCTACAGGTGTTAATCAACAAAGATATAGGTGTGTTCTAGTCGCAGATTAATGGCAATGATGTTGCTCTTATTCTCTCGCAGTCCAATACAGTGATGGAGAAAGAATGTGTCAGTATTTTTCCGACCTTTACTCCTTGGGTAAAGCCAAGCAGGAATTTCCAATGCTTAAACATTCGCCGGAATTCCCCTCAGGAATCAAGTTAAGGGCTGATGCAGGAAGGGTTCTTGACCTAATCAACTCCTGTAAGCCCTCTAGGGCAGCCGGTCCAAACGGCTTGACCAACTGTTAGGCAAAGTTTGAATGCAGTGCCCTCTGTTAACACTACAAACAAATATGACTACAGGTATAGGCAACCCAACCTTTGGTATAAGCTAGTACTACACAGTTTTGGTAGCGTGTTGAGCAGCCAGGCTCATCTCAAGAGGGAAAATGTAAGCTGTAGTGGGGTTATACAAAGATTCAGTTACAGGTATTCAAATAAACTCTTACACTCAAGATTTCTTGCATACACAATTAATAATGTATTTATCAGTCAGTTATAAAGCCTTCTTCAGAAGAGAGCAATAGAATAGTAACACACAAATATACTTCAATACTGTACACTTTGAGTTTCTGAATCAGACAAGGCCCTTTTGGGATGGCCCACAGACACAGCCTACACCCACAGGTGACTTCAGTAACATTGGGGGCTGGGAACATTAATACCTTACTGTTGGCATTCAGAATACTCTTTAAAAGTTGGTAAAAGGCAAAGGTTATTAGAACACAAGAGACCACAAATATTCTTAAGCAGTGCAGATAGTCCACTAGAAGAATCATTCAATTCAATAGGCTAAGCCAAAGTCAATGGGCAAAAGTCTTGGATAGGATAAAGCACTACTGGTAAGTAATGGAAAACTCTTTGCACAAGTTCTTAGGAGTCTTTGAAGAAGAGAAGAATCAAATGAATGGCCACAAGCTGATTAGACTTGTGAGTTGTGGAAGGTACAAGCACTTCTACAGTAAGAGGGAAGTTCTTAGACTTCTTTTACAGTACCTTTGTAAAGAAGAAAAAGATGCAGCTGAAGACTTCTGTTCCTATGCAGCTCTGCAGATCTCACTGTTGCTGGGCCTCAGTCGAGGGAGGACGTCAGGGGGGAAGGGGGGGGGGCTCATGCACTGGCACTGTCAAAGCTGGCAACAGGCAAACTTTACTTTCAGTGGCTGTTTCGCGTTTCAGCTCCTTGCGGTACCGCAAATGGCAATAAGCGCAGTTCCTGGCTGTCAAGGTGGACTTTGCTCACAACTGAGGTCCCGCACTCAACTGAGGGGGGGGATCAGTCAGGCTTGGTCAGTCCTACTTCGTGGGAGTCCCGAGGATCTTCCAAAAGCTTTAAGCCAGCTTACAAGCAACACACACAATCTGGTGTCCCTCTCCCTCGCTCTACGGTTTCCTGCAGCAACTCTGAGGAAATTCAACCAGCTCCTAGATGGGTGTCCAGGTGGCTTACCTGGCAGTTGATTAGTCCCACCAACTCAAAGGGAGAAGTCGTCCTTGCAGGGGCTTCTCTGTCGATGCAAACTTGGCAATTCAGACCTGCGGCTTCACTGGGCAAACCAATGGTCCAGGAGTTGCCTCAGCTGTCCTCTTCTAGCTCTTCTTCGGTTCCTTAGTCCAGTGGTCGACTCTGCCTTCCAAGCTGTTAGGCAGAATCCTGTGCAGTTCCCTTAGGGAGCATTACAGAAGATTAAGACTACAGGTATGAGTCATAAATCCCCTTTGGTATCAGTCTGTACCACAAACATTTAGTTGGTAGCTGTGGCTAAGCAGTCAGACGATCTCAAGAGGGAGATGAGCAGTATTCAGGGTTTACGCAATAGGGCTACAGTGCTATGGCGCAAGGAAACACTGACCAAAGCTTTGTATTAAAAAGAATATATTTATTTTACACACTTCTAGTTCAACACATTAATCACAGTTTATAAAGCAAGTTAAAATTAGTCAAGAAAATTATACACAGCTCCCTAGATAAATTGTAGACCAGTTTAAGCAAGAGTGAAAACTGAGCAAAACTGCAAAGTGAAAACCAAACACAAATGGCACTCTAGCAATTTCTCACAAGGGAGGGAAAGCACATGTTATACCGAAATATCTTCTTACACACCCTTGCAGCACTTCCCTTAAGTTTGTGAACAAGTTTAGGCAAGGCAGTACTTTAGCATAGAGAATACTTAAATGAAAACCGAGCAAAATGGCACTTCACAATCTTAAAAAGTGGGAAGGAAAAAGTGGTTATAAGAAGTAGGTGCACCAACACAGTTCTAGTTGAGAAGCAATCTAGAGAAGGCAGTTCTAGCAAATTTAGCTGGAGTCAATAGGCCTGTGCCAGAGTCAGTGGTACAGGGCAAAGGCCCCCGGAGCAAAATGTTCTTGTAGCTGCAGTCAAGTTTTTGGTTAACGATTCCAAAAGGTGGATGCAGAAGGTGAAAGACGAAGTTTAGAAGATAGGGGTGGCCAATCCAACAGGTAGGTAAAGGATTTAAAACGCCTTTAGCACTACCACGTGAAAAGGGCGGCCTGGCGGAACAATGTACCTTAATATGAAGAAGTGGCTCCTGCGGTGGCTGCTGTTCCTGGTAGCTCCTGCAGTTCGGGGGATCCAGCAGAGGAAGAGAGGTTCTCATCGTAGAGGAAGGTTCAAGTTACTGCACTACCCAGGGATGAAATTGGCCGCAGTGCTGCCTGACGAATAAAAGGTACGCTCCTTTAAATCACGGTCCGGGTGGACGTTTGCCTGCCTATCCGGTCTCCGAGTACAGGGTACTGGCGATTCGACCAGGGCAGGTCCAGGAAGGCGATTGGTGAACTGGTTCAAGGGAAGAAGGCTCTTGCAGATGAGGATCTTCTCTTGTCGTGTGGAGAAAAGTGGTGAGACGCTGCAGCAGGGCTTCACCAGTGGTTGTCGTTGCAGGTGTCTTTTGGCTTCTCTCCTTTTCGGCTTCTTGGTTCCAGTGGCGACGTCTTGCTCTTCCAGTCCTCAGGACCCTGCTTTTATGCAAAAAGATCCCCATTCATACAGCCTGGCTGTCACTCACACAGTGGAGTGGTCATCTTGGCGGGAGACCCTCCAGCCTATCAGGACAGAGTGCGACATGGGTTGCTGATGTAACCCTGTCCAGGGGTCCTACGCCCCCTCCCGCACAATGGACCCACCCCAGACGCGGTGGCGCTGAAAGAAGGGCTTCTTGGCAGAAGCCCGCCAAAAAGACGAACAAAGGATCCCCGACCTGGGTTAGGAGTTTAGAAAAAGACAAGAGAAAGAAGTTATATTAAAGTTCTGGCAAATAAAACCTACCGGAGTAAAGTTAATATTAAAATAAACCGGCGGTATGTTAGAGGCTGTCAGAAAATGTGGTAGCCTTGAACAATGGGAAAATCCCATAGGGAAATATTTGCGGTCGAATATTTAAAGTAGTAAACACTGCCACCAGCCAGAAACTTTTGAGATCGGGACTGTACCGTACCCTCTCGAAAATGAACACCAGGGAAAAACTATTAACCCTTCCCAGTACCTCCATAGTAAGATGGGTTGTACTGGTTTAGTTCATAAAAATTGACTAGTAAAGTCAATGGGGACTTTATATGCCCTGGGAGACGGTAGTCAGTCCCAGGGAATGGAGTCTATGTTTGGGGGTCACTATGACACCCCTGTGTCACTGCACTGAGGGTGCTGTGTAACACGTGTGTATAAAGATGGTTCCTATGAGGGTGAGAAAAACCCCATAGACATTAAACAGAAACATAGCCTAGAACACACATAGCAAAAATACCTAAGAGTGGAAAAAAGAGTCACACACTTAGCAAGAGAAAAAAACAAACCCTTCAAATCCAGCAAAGCTGCTGGGGGACTCTATGGGTAACGGAAATTAGCCATAAGATGAGAATTCTCCCTAACACAAGCCAAAAGACTTGCCTTTTATTCAGTTCTCTCACATTAATTCCAGTCTAGCTGTCACTCACCCAGCAGGATGGCTCTCATTGCCAGTCAGCCAGCCAATCACCACAGAGTGCATTTGGGTCTCCTAGGAGACCAAGCACAGGGAGTTTTTGGCACCTCCCTCACTTCCTGCCTACCCCAGACACTCTGGAGCCAGAGGCGGGTTTCACTCCTGAAGCCTGCCAAAGGCGAATGAACAAAGAGACCAAACCTGGTTTGGCGCGCAGAGAAAAACTCTAGAAGGAGCTTTCCACAAAGACATGGCGATAAAAGAAGACCAGGCACCATTTTAAAAAGGCTGGCTGGACGCCATTTTGAAGAAAATGGCTCCCGCGGTTACGGTTACCAGGTCAGTGACCGGTTGCGGTAAATGCAAACCTTGGTAGTTCAAAAAGAAAACCACAGCCACCAGCCATTTCAATGAGGAAAGGGTAATATAAAAAATGTTACATGAGCATTTAGACACATGGGATAATAAGTAACCCCTCCAGCACTCTATTGTAAGATAAGGGTGTGCTGGGTCTAGCAAGTACAATGCTAAGTAAAGTCAATTTCACTTTACTGCTCTGGGAAACAGTAGTTTATCCCAGAGAAGGTATTTAAACCTTGGGAAGTCTTAAAGACTTCCCTTTGTCACTGCACTGAAGGTGCTGTGTGACACAATTGTAAAAGATGATGCCTATGGAGTTGGTTAGACTCCATAACCAAAAAGAAACAGTGTGTATAAAATCACATTAAAACACACGAGAGAGTGGGAAAAAGGGTCTCACTCTCTCCAGGTTAAAAGTCCTCAAATTCCAGCAAAGTTGCTGGGGGTCTCTAAGGTGGATGGATTTGGCACATTTTCGAGAATTCTCCTCAATATCAACAATTCCCTGAGGGCAGATCCTTGTAATTGAACGAATGCGCTAGTTATTTTGTTTTATAGCATAATTGAGTTGAAAACTTTTCCACCTTCCTGGTAGACCACCTTTGTTGTCCCCATATTTAAGAGGGGTGCAAGATCCGATCCAAAGAATTATACACCCATTTCGCTTTTGGATTCGGAGAGCAAGATTTTAGCATCCCTCCTGCTTTCTCATCTGGTGTTATGTTCTGTCCAGGCGAATAGGCTCTCGAAATTCCAGACCAGCTTTTGGAAAGTCCATTCTACCAACATTAATGGGCTTGTGTGGAGGGCCATCCAGGAACTGCATTGGTCGGGTAAAATGGCACCCACTTATGTCACGTCAAAAGGTATATCAGGCGCCTTCGATCAAGTTAATTTAAGGCGCCTTTGGTGGAAGCTAGACACTTGGGGGTATTCCAAAGGGTTTGTTGAGACTCATTATTGGCCTCCACTAGAATTCAGGAGTACTGGTCAGTTTGAACAGGTAAGGTTCTATGTCTGCTCATATTTCCACCGGTTCTGGTCTGAGGCAGGGATGCTCTTTGGCACCCTTCATCTTTAGTTTATATGTATCAGATGTGAACAACTATCTGAGCTCTGCCACTTTTGTTCCTCCTAAACTGGGCCACGTCAAAATTCTGTGTTTGGCATACGCTGATAACTTTTTATTGTTTAACTCACAAGTTGGCATAAAGAGGTTATTGGTCTTTTTTTCGAAGTTTTCTGAAGACAATGGTCTTTATCTTAATTCGTCAAAAAGAAAAATTCTTCTCTTGAGTCATAGTACGAAAGGTTTCTCCAGCATGGTATCTGGCATGGATTCTCATGCTCATGAATATTCCGTCATTAGGCCAGGAATCCTCTGTAAAAGAAAAACAGTTTCACTTTCACTTACAAACTGTATTTCTCCTCTAAACCAATCAGTGTTCTCTGGGTCGTACTGCCCTCAGCCAAATGACATTCCTCTTCCTAAGCTCCTCCCCGGGCAGCCATCTTCAGATTTTTACCGCACGTTTCAGTGTTGGGAGTCCTTGAGTTTTGCTCTGTGAGCTACCTCTAAGTTTTTTTGACAGAAAAAGGTTTCTATTTTTGTCAAAAAAGAGCCTGTATTCTCTTCTTTGGTTGCCGATAAGGGGATGGGGGGCGACTGTCAGTGAATTTCAAGCGCCCCTCAAGGGCGAGGATCGTCAAAGTTTCTTTGAAGTGTCCAAAAGGCCATCAGGCCTACTCCGCACCTCCGACCATGATGGAGTAGAAGAAGGAAGGAAGGTCCTTTTCAGGCCCTGCACCAGATTCTGGCTACGGAACGTGTTTGTAGAGGACAAAGACCTCCACTGCCTCTACTGTCTTCACCTGGACCACAAGGAGGATGAATCAGAGATCTGTACCTGCTTCTCCAAGAAAACGATGAAGGATCGACTCCGTAGACTGGCGGCGTGGCTGGACACCAAGGCCTCTGCCCAGTGCCGGGTCATGCCTCACCCAGGACTGGCTGGTCCGAAGACTGGGCTTCTAAGTCCTTTGAGGGCACCCCATCTGTGGGGGAGCCCAAGACAAGGCCAAGCACCACAAGTCCAGCTCCACCGGGGGCACCGTGCAAGCAACATCAACCTTCAGCCAGCGATCGAGCTCCTCTTCAAAGAGGAAATCTCCCAACCCGGCGAAGTTGCGGGAGAATCCAGGGGATGAGGAAAAGGCGGCTGACCTGCCCAAGAAGGCCCAGGCGGCACATGAGAAGTCGTCGAGGATTGAGTTGGTCGCGGTCGCTCTAACGAAGGCGAAAGGGGCTGGCCCCGTTAAGGTAACCCCTACTGCGCCCAAGGTGTCCCTGCCTCCGATGTGGGAAGCCGCCATTGTGAATGTGGGAAAGCCGGCTGGCAAGCCTGAGAAGAGGATGCCATCTCTGTGCCCAGCTCCGAACCCTCTGGGTCCAAAGGGGGAGGAGAGGCGAAGTCCCAAGCCGGCCCCAGGCCATGGAAGTTTAGTCCGTTGATGACGAGGACCTGGAGTCCCTACACACGGTCCATGAGGAAGTGGAGGACAACTGTGGCAACACCGTCGGCGATGACGGAGGGGGGAGGGTGGGGCGGGGCGTTGTACTCCGGTCACATCAGTTCCTCTGAGCGATGTATCCCTGGACATCCTATCGACCCTGCACACCTTGGTGACTGAAATCCAGAAAAGGATGCAACAAACCCCAGTCCCAGCGGCCCCCGACCAGTGTCCGGCTAAGAAGAGGAAGCATCAACCGACACCCCCGTTTCAGCCTCCACATCTGCGACGGGTGCCCTCACCCCTGGTGGACGTAGATACGAGGACAGCAACGACAATATAGTCACGGTGGCCGGATCTCTGCCGCCCGAGAGCATCCCCACCGGATGAGGTGGGATTGTTCCATTCCATGGTCGCCAAAACTTCTGAACTTTTCCAGTTTATGCCCGTGGAGACCAAGAAGGAGGGTTTCCTGTACCGAAGGCAAGAGGCCAAAAAGAAGACCATCATGGCGGTACCTCTGCTGGACAGGGTGTGGGAAGAGTGCCTGACCCTCTTGAAGAACCCCTGCATGGCTCCGGCCAAACGGGATAGGCTGGAGAAAAGGTACAGTGTGCCGGAATCCGCACCCAAGTGCCTATGGTCACAGCCATCGCCAGAGTCAGTGGTGTCGGCGATTGTGAGGAAAAGGTCGTTGAACCCTTCATAATCTTCCTCCGTCCCTCTGGACAGCCACGGGACGAAGTTGGACATCATTGGAAGGAAGGATATGTACACTGCAGCATAAACCATCAAAGCTGCCAACCTGCTGGTGATTGTGGCCAAGTACGTCAGTGAGCTGTGGTACAAGCTGGGCCCGACTATGGTGTTCCTCCCCGATGACAGAGGGTGGAGGCCATAGCCCTCTTCCAGGAGGGAGAGGTGGCTCCGGACCATGCCATCACAGTGGCACTGGCCATCGCCGACACAGATTTCTGGTAGATGGGTAACAGTGTCTGCCTCCGTCGTCAAGGCTGTATGAAGGCCACAAATCTCTGCCAGGAGGTCCAAGCGAGGGTACTGGACATGCCGTTCAACTGAGATAACCTTTTTGGGAAGATTGTCGACTAATCCCTGCAGGCCATCGAGCTGGATACGGAGACGGCCTGTGCCCGAGGCACACACCAGCAACACCGCGCTTTCTTTTGCTTCTCCGGAGGAAAGTCAAGCAGATAGACAAAGGGTTTCTCCTCGTACCACCAGACCTCCAGGTCCACGAATCAGGAGGCCTACAGAGGCCGTTGCAAGGCCTACAGTGGAGGCGGTCAGTGCTGCCATCACCCTCAGGGCAAAGCGCTGAAGCAGGACTGAATCGGCCACGACGTCCGGTCCCCACCGATGCACCCCGGTGGGAGGCCGGCTGACGAATTTCGTCAGCGAGTGGAAGATCTCCACTGACAGATGGGTGCTGGACGCTCTCGCCCACGGACATAACCTGGATTTTCAGCACAGGTATCCATGGATCCCTCCGGTGGCCCAGCAGGAGCAGCACATCCCTAAAGTCTTGGAGGAGGTACGGACCACGCTGCGAAAAGGGGCGATGGAGCTGGTTCCTCGACGACTCTGAGACTCATCAGTCTACTCCAGATACTTTTAAGTCAAAAAGAAAACCAGGGGCCGGCGGCCCATTCTAGTACCTCAAGTCCCAAAGATTCAGGATGGTCACGTTGCAGCATGTGCTCGGCCAATTGCAAGGAGGAGACTTCTTGATGTTGCTGGTCCTGGAGGACGCCTACTTCTAAGCCCACATTCACAAGAAGCACTGAACGTTCCTGTGCTTCTTAGTGCAGGGGCGGCACTACCGGTTCAAGGCCCTCCCCTTCGGCCTGAGGTCAGCCCCCAGGGTGTTCACAAAGTGCCTGGCACCGGTGGTGGTCCATCTGCATCAGCGGGGGATACATGTGTACCCGTACCTGGCCGAGTGGCTCATTCAGGCTAGTTTGTGAGAGTTGGCCATCCGACACATGGAGACAAACATCTGGCCAAACATCTGGCTGCTGAGGGATCTGGGGTTCTCCATCAATTATACAAAGTCCTGCTTGACTCCATCGCAGAACACTCAATCCAGTCTCCTGCCTAGCATTGCCATTGGAGAAGAGGGTAGCGGCCATTCTGTGGAAGGTACGACTGTTGGCACTGAAGACAGCCACAGTTCGGACCATCAAGTCGCTTCTTGCCATGATGTCGTCTTGCGTCTACCTTATCCGGCTCTGCAGGATACAGATGTGACCTCTTCAGGAGTTCCTGGACGCTTGCTGGGTTCAGGTGTCCGGAAGCTTCGCGGACAAGATCCCACTCGACGAGGAGTTCCATCGGATGATATGGTGGTGGGGTGTTCACTCTGTCGCCCGGGGCACAGGGTTTCAAAGCCCCCGTACCAGGAGACTGTCACCACGGATGCTTATACTCTGAAAACTCTGATGGGTTGGTGGTTGCAAGATTTTTAAAATCTATTATTTTTTAATTGGATACATTTTTTTTGTATTTATATGTGTCTATGCATTGTTCATATTGAGTACTTAAACCGGATGTTTTATTTTTTTCTTATTTTTGTTCTGATTTATTTATTTTCTTTTGTTGCTGGAATGTTTTTTTTTTTTCTCACACAGACTTTTTCTTTTTATGCTTCATATTGTGAAGGTTTTTATAAACCACATACAATCAAATGGAGAAATGGTCAGAGCATCTTTCAGTGTTAGGGGAGTGGTTCCTAGAAGAGTTCTGGGTGAGCTAAATCTTCAAGACTTGGGTCCTGATAGACCCTTGCCAGACCCTTCAAACACTTGGTCTCAGAATCAGGCTGCCTTCGCCAAGCCTAAGGGAAAGCATAGGCCTAAAGGGAAACACTTGGCCAGAGGAGTCAGAAACTGAGTCAGAGGGAGGGAGAATATTCCCCATGTCCTACCTTCAACATCTTTTGAGGTCGTTGGTAGAGTCCTTATTCCAAGTTTGGAAGAAGGACCCCCAGAAAATCTTGGATCTATAGGGCTCCTGAGCTACCTGGCATGCTGGTAGAGGAGATCCCTAGGGGAGAGAGAAGTATGTATCTAAAGAAAAGAAAAACTCCATTGATGGGCCTATGGAAAAATGCCTGGTTCCAATGGGAGGACTCCCCTCCAGTGAAGCGCAGCAAAGAATCCAACAGGAAGGTGGGTTACTGAGAAGTAAAGAAAGAAAGGGTTTGCTCTCAAACTGCGCACACACATAGAATAATAAACAATTGCAAATTAAATGAGTGGTTTTAATCAGAATTGGTGCAGCCTGACACGTGTTTCGAGCTTCCCGCTCTTCTACTGAGGCTGCTTGTGCAAAATTATAAAACATTGATGTACAACGAAAACATTTGTTAAGCATGATTCAATAGCAAAACAAACCAGTCCCCAGACCCAGGGCAAGGAGGCAGTTAGGGTTTGCCAAACCAACACATTGAGTATATGGTTTAAAGTAACAGACAGTTGCAACGAATGCACATATCAAATCAACCCAATTCAAAGAAAGAAAATGAAAACACAAAAAGTGCGTAATTCGGTGGAAAAAACATAACACATTATAAAACAATGAAAAGAGGGAGGAGAGAGAAAAAAGACAAAAGAACAACAACATTATTCAGTGAGAGAAGATGCTCATGGTAATCAGCCAGAAATACATGTGTAAGGCCACTGACTGTTAAAATTGTACCTTAATCTTGGCTAGTGTGTATTTTGAATACTAGAGAAAAATGCAAAATTAAAAAATGTTTTATCAAGTGGCAACTTAATGAATCGAATACGATAAAAAGAGGGGTTGCAAATATATTGCGTCATAGAAAATTGTTTTAATATTATATATATAGTTTTATCCCACTTACCAAAGGTAGAAGTTGAGTAATCTGACAAAGTTAGGCGTGGGCTCCCTATAAAGCAAAAGACGGGATGGCTATTTATGTAGGAATCTGACTGACTAGATTTCCACCTAGCAGTCATTTGAAAATAAAGAAATGACATACCATTATTTTGCAGTTGCACGAATGAATTTTCAGTAAATTATTATCTTGCTGCAGCACAGGCAGGAAACGAAGAATGCAGGTGCGGCAAGAGCCAAAGAAAACAAAGCAACAAAAGGTCAATTAGCTAATTGAGTGGTTTATCTCTGTGGACATCTGAAGCAGCAAGAATTCTTGCTGGAAGGGTACGTGTACAAATTGTCAACGTTGACTCACCAGTACTTTCACTGCTATGTGGGGAACTGGAGCCAAACGGGAACCCTCTGTGTGCCGAGTATAACTCGGAGATGTGAGGGAAGCAACAGTGAAAACGCCCGTGCACAGGCGAGTCACCACAGAGTTAATGGGAAAACAAGAGCGCCATGATGGACTAGTGTAGATATCATGTAAAGGAAATCATTAAGGCTACTCCATATAGACAAGGATATGTTTGAGGTGTGCGTATGCCGGAAATAAATTGCGCATGGTAAATGCACAAATAGAATTGGAATTACAAAAAAATAAATAAAAAATAAATAAATAAATAAATAAAAAAAAAATTTTTAAAAAAAAAATTGCGAGACAGAAGGACATAGATCCGGAAGACATTAGTTAATTAATTGGAGTATGAAGTCACTTGAGCTGTCCACGGATGGCAGTAGTGTATTTTAAAACACCTGTGCCTGCATCTATAATAAAGAGTGTTGCATGTGCTGAAAAAGATGCTAAATAAAGGAAGTGCGCCTCGACCTGACTGGATATGCAAGGATTGTGTTAAAACGGTTGCGCCCATGCTAGCAAGTGTATTCATTAAAAAAAAAAAAAAAAAAAAAAGGGGGGGGGGCGCTGCACCCGGGTAGATAGCATGATAGTTGAGTAATGACATGTAAATAGCGGCTGATTACCATTGACATCCATACAAATAATCGGTACCTATTGGCATGACATGTGCAAAGACCTTAAAAAACACACGTGTACCATAACTTTTAAACAACATGTAATCACAAAAAGACAGATAGTTCATGGTCTGTGTTCAGGCCAAACTCTACAGTACGGTATTGACAAATCAATCGGGCTTCCAATTGTCTAAGTTTGAGTATCTGGTTGCCTCCACGTTGTGGAAGTGACACCTTCATCATCCCAGCAAATTTGATCATTGTCTTGTTATCCATTTGATGGGATCTTTGCCAATGCAAAGCTAGGGGATATTTGGAGTCAGATTGAGTAATTGAGTACAGATGTTCCCTGATACGAATTTTCAGCGGGCGTATTGTACTGCCAATATAGAATAGGCCGCAGACACATTTAATACAGTAAATGCAGAATTTCGAATTACAATTAATAAAAGACAAAATCTTATGTGTACCTAAGTGTCCGAAGTCGATGGAGGTAGTCTCCAGTGCATGTGAACACGTGGAGCAGCCCCCACACTTGTAAAAACCAGGGCGTGGGGGCTGGTGTAACCAAGTATGTTGCTTGGGTGGGATTGACATGAATGAAGGAGAAAGTATGTTCTTGAGGTTGTTTGCCTTAGTATAGATAAAACTTGGTGAGTTGTCCACCCAAGGAGTAATATCACGATCAAGTTGTAGGATGTGCCAATGCCGTTTGATTATATTGTAAAGCAGCGAACTATCGGAATTAAATCTAGTAATAAATTTGAGTTTCTGAGAATGAACAGTCTCGTTCCTTATTTTCGGAGTGAGTAGATCGCATCTCTTCATGGTCCGTACATCATGTTCTGCTTTTACTACTGAGCGTACGTCATAGCCTCTAGCTATAAACCTTTGGCGTATCAATGAACATTCCTGGTCGAAGTCTTTCGTAAGCAGACAATTCCGTCTTGCCCGAATGAATTCGCCTTTGGGTATATTGGAAACTACAGTTTTCCTATGACAGCTAGTAGCATGCAGAACTGCATTCACGGATGTAGATTTTCTAAAAGTTTTAGTTACAAACTGATTATCTGAGATACTGATAGTAAGGTCTAAGAAATTAACACATATGGGGCTATACGTGTGTGTAAATTGAATGCCCCAATTGTTGGAATTGAGATAAGCAACAAATTCATTTAAAAGCTCAATAGAACCATTCCAAACCAAAAGCACATCATCGATATAACGTTTCCACATGTGAATATGTGGCGTGAAAAGCTGGTTAGAGAAAACGAGTTGTTGTTCATAATTATGCATGAAAATATTAGCTAACGCTGGGGCATAACTTGCCCCCATTGCAACTCCGATCAACTGTCTGTAGTAAGTGTTATTGAAAAGAAATACATTGTTGGTAAGGGCAACAGATAGTAAATCTTTGATCATTTCGATATGTTCGAAAAACGAGGCTGAATGAGCACGAAAGATAAAGTCTATACTGCTGATTGCTTGCTGATGATTAATGGATGTGTAAAGCGCTTTTACATCAAGTGTAACCAGGACAAGATTAGGTAACATAGGCAGTTGGTTAAGCATCTGGAGAATGTGCATTGTGTCACGAATGAAAGTAGGTATGTTGTTGACTAATGGTGAAATGCATTCATTGATGTACAGGGAGGTGGGCTCCAGGATACCACCACCTCCACTCAGTATAGGTCTCCCTTCTGGTATTTTAACAAACGGTTTGTGAATTTTTGGCAGGAAATAAGCAGTTGGCATTGTCTTTCCACATCGGTTAACAGGCCTGCTGTAAGCCATTTGTCCACCACTAATTTGATTGTTGCACGGAGGGAGGTCGTAGGGTTACCAGGTAAAATTTCGTAACATCCAGGAGAATCAAGGTGGGCGAGGCCCATTGTGATGTAGTCTACTTTGTCCAGAATCACAACATTGCCTCCCTTATCTGCCTCCTTTATGATAATCGTATCAATTGAAGCCAGAGTGTGCAGAGCTTGTTGTTCTTTGATAGAGAGGTTAAATCTCGTGTTCTTTTGTTTGACAGAGTCTTGTAATTTGTGGATGTCATTGGTTACGACTTGGTGGAAAGTATCAATCAAGTTATCTTTAGGAAATACAGGAGTGAACTTCGATTTGTTTGATAATTCTTTTATTTTCAAAGTTTGTTGTTCAATATTGAGGTCATGCATCAAGTTCATTATATTCATGTTCGGGTCTAATCCATATTCATCAATAGACATGAGTACACTTGATAAAACATTTTTTAATTTTGCATTTTTCTCTAGTATTCAAAATACACACTAGCCAAGATTAAGGTACAATTTTAACAGTCAGTGGCCTTACACATGTATTTCTGGCTGATTACCATGAGCATCTTCTCTCACTGAATAATGTTGTTGTTCTTTTGTCTTTTTTCTCTCTCCTCCCTCTTTTCATTGTTTTATAATGTGTTATGTTTTTTCCACCGAATTACGCACTTTTTGTGTTTTCATTTTCTTTCTTTGAATTGGGTTGATTTGATATGTGCATTCGTTGCAACTGTCTGTTACTTTAAACCATATACTCAATGTGTTGGTTTGGCAAACCCTAACTGCCTCCTTGCCCTGGGTCTGGGGACTGGTTTGTTTTGCTATTGAATCATGCTTAACAAATGTTTTCGTTGTACATCAATGTTTTATAATTTTGCACAAGCAGCCTCAGTAGAAGAGCGGGAAGCTCGAAACACGTGTCAGGCTGCACCAATTCTGATTAAAACCACTCATTTAATTTGCAATTGTTTATTATTCTATGTGTGTGCGCAGTTTGAGAGCAAACCCTTTCTTTCTCTAATTCCAATTTCCAGTGGGAATTTGGCAGGCTCCTACTCAAGCTCTCAGCCGCAGCCCTATCACAGCCACATAAGTTACCGTTCTATGCGCTGTATCCTGCTGGCCTTTTCTGCCACTTTTTCTTCAAACCCGTTAGGCCTAGTGACACAGCAGCTCTATTCGGCATCACTATTTCTATCACCACTATGGCTGTAACAGCTGAATACATTCTAACTAGAGATGATGATATTAAGGCTCTATTTGCCCCTAGGGGCTCGACATTGAACCCTTTCAAAAGGATGACCTCTGAAGTAGAGGACTTACGATCTAAATTTATTAAGCTTGAACGCCTTAGCATCAGAGAGATCAACAAATTTTGGGAAAAGACTACCCTTACCCATTATTTACAAGAAAATAAAATACCTAGAGGCCTACGTATATTAATTCTTCCGGACTTTGAAGACCCCTTAGATAATGACCTCGCCACGGACTGGGAAAGCAACCTATCCACCAGTTCCAATAATATGCTCAAGTTACTTATTGAACATGCTAAAAGAGAACATGCCAGAATTGTCGTCCAAATCGATAGTTTGAAAGAAGAAATTGCTCTCTATGATGCACCCAGCACTACGATCGACAAGAACTATAAAACTTTATATACTCGTTTACGCAAACATCAGGATGAAGTCAAACTACGCAAATCACGGAAATTCTCACGAGATGATAGAGATTACCGTGATAACAGGGTATATACTTATCAACCTAAATATGATCAAGTATCTCGGTCTCGTACGAGTAGTCTGGCTTCATCCCTTGCTAGCTCTGAAGTCGATAGCGACAGTGACAAACCATCTTCTGAGACTAATTCGGAAACAGGTATTGCTACTTCTGAGCCTAATCTCTCTGATGCTACCGAGTCCAGAGAAGGGGAACAAATACCCATTATTCTGCCCACGCCTTTTTTAGAACAAATACGCAGGTACAAAAAAGGCAACCGCCAAGCCGCATTAGCTGCGGCCAAACAGGTTCGATTTCAATTACCTCCACCCGTCAATATTTCAACCCCAGACCCAAGCCCAGGGGCACAAGGGGCGGCCAACCAACCAGGCGCAAACGCCCCGATCGCCCAACGCAGAGTCACCCGGGCATCATACCAACAGACTCTCAGGAATCAAATCAGATAGATTTAATTCATAACTTGAGTAGTTATTCGCTCTCCTCTGACGAACGTTCAGTCCTTAACCGAGGGCTCTCTTTTGCGCCTACTGGTCTCAATGAATATGTTCAAATTCAGATTGATTTATTCAAATTTGTTCGTAAATTAAAACTAAAGAAATTTTTTGCTACACAAGTTAAGCTTTATACAAGTAAGCCCCAAGAACCACAACCATCTGACATCACATTACAAACCATGTTGAGCACTCATGTACTCATGTCTATTGATGAATATGGATTAGACCCGAACATGAATATAATGAACTTGATGCATGACCTCAATATTGAACAACAAACTTTGAAAATAAAAGAATTATCAAACAAATCGAAGTTCACTCCTGTATTTCCTAAAGATAACTTGATTGATACTTTCCACCAAGTCGTAACCAATGACATCCACAAATTACAAGACTCTGTCAAACAAAAGAACACGAGATTTAACCTCTCTATCAAAGAACAACAAGCTCTGCACACTCTGGCTTCAATTGATACGATTATCATAAAGGAGGCAGATAAGGGAGGCAATGTTGTGATTCTGGACAAAGTAGACTACATCACAATGGGCCTCGCCCACCTTGATTCTCCTGGATGTTACGAAATTTTACCTGGTAACCCTACGACCTCCCTCCGTGCAACAATCAAATTAGTGGTGGACAAATGGCTTACAGCAGGCCTGTTAACCGATGTGGAAAGACAATTCTTAATTGTTGATGGGCCAACAATGCCAACTGCTTATTTCCTGCCAAAAATTCACAAACCGTTTGTTAAAATACCAGAAGGGAGACCTATACTGAGTGGAGGTGGTGGTATCCTGGAGCCCACCTCCCTGTACATCAATGAATGCATTTCACCATTAGTCAACAACATACCTACTTTCATTCGTGACACAATGCACATTCTCCAGATGCTTAACCAACTGCCTATGTTACCTAATCTTGTCCTGGTTACACTTGATGTAAAAGCGCTTTACACATCCATTAATCATCAGCAAGCAATCAGCAGTATAGACTTTATCTTTCGTGCTCATTCAGCCTCGTTTTTCGAACATATCGAAATGATCAAAGATTTACTATCTGTTGCCCTTACCAACAATGTATTTCTTTTCAATAACACTTACTACAGACAGTTGATCGGAGTTGCAATGGGGGCAAGTTATGCCCCAGCGTTAGCTAATATTTTCATGCATAATTATGAACAACAACTCGTTTTCTCTAACCAGCTTTTCACGCCACATATTCACATGTGGAAACGTTATATCGATGATGTGCTTTTGGTTTGGAATGGTTCTATTGAGCTTTTAAATGAATTTGTTGCTTATCTCAATTCCAACAATTGGGGCATTCAATTTACACACACGTATAGCCCCATATGTGTTAATTTCTTAGACCTTACTATCAGTATCTCAGATAATCAGTTTGTAACTAAAACTTTTAGAAAATCTACATCCGTGAATGCAGTTCTGCATGCTACTAGCTGTCATAGGAAAACTGTAGTTTCCAATATACCCAAAGGCGAATTCATTCGGGCAAGACGGAATTGTCTGCTTACGAAAGACTTCGACCAGGAATGTTCATTGATACGCCAAAGGTTTATAGCTAGAGGCTATGACGTACGCTCAGTAGTAAAAGCAGAACATGATGTACGGACCATGAAGAGATGCGATCTACTCACTCCGAAAATAAGGAACGAGACTGTTCATTCTCAGAAACTCAAATTTATTACTAGATTTAATTCCGATAGTTCGCTGCTTTACAATATAATCAAACGGCATTGGCACATCCTACAACTTGATCGTGATATTACTCCTTGGGTGGACAACTCACCAAGTTTTATCTATACTAAGGCAAACAACCTCAAGAACATACTTTCTCCTTCATTCATGTCAATCCCACCCAAGCAACATACTTGGTTACACCAGCCCCCACGCCCTGGTTTTTACAAGTGTGGGGGCTGCTCCACGTGTTCACATGCACTGGAGACTACCTCCATCGACTTCGGACACTTAGGTACACATAAGATTTTGTCTTTTATTAATTGTAATTCGAAATTCTGCATTTACTGTATTAAATGTGTCTGCGGCCTATTCTATATTGGCAGTACAATACGCCCGCTGAAAATTCGTATCAGGGAACATCTGTACTCAATTACTCAATCTGACTCCAAATATCCCCTAGCTTTGCATTGGCAAAGATCCCATCAAATGGATAACAAGACAATGATCAAATTTGCTGGGATGATGAAGGTGTCACTTCCACAACGTGGAGGCAACCAGATACTCAAACTTAGACAATTGGAAGCCCGATTGATTTGTCAATACCGTACTGTAGAGTTTGGCCTGAACACAGACCATGAACTATCTGTCTTTTTGTGATTACATGTTGTTTAAAAGTTATGGTACACGTGTGTTTTTTAAGGTCTTTGCACATGTCATGCCAATAGGTACCGATTATTTGTATGGATGTCAATGGTAATCAGCCGCTATTTACATGTCATTACTCAACTATCATGCTATCTACCCGGGTGCAGCGCCCCCCCCCCCTTTTTTTTTTTTTTTTAATGAATACACTTGCTAGCATGGGCGCAACCGTTTTAACACAATCCTTGCATATCCAGTCAGGTCGAGGCGCACTTCCTTTATTTAGCATCTTTTTCAGCACATGCAACACTCTTTATTATAGATGCAGGCACAGGTGTTTTAAAATACACTACTGCCATCCGTGGACAGCTCAAGTGACTTCATACTCCAATTAATTAACTAATGTCTTCCGGATCTATGTCCTTCTGTCTCGCAATTTTTTTTAAAAAAATTTTTTTTTTATTTATTTATTTATTTATTTTTTATTTATTTTTTTGTAATTCCAATTCTATTTGTGCATTTACCATGCGCAATTTATTTCCGGCATACGCACACCTCAAACATATCCTTGTCTATATGGAGTAGCCTTAATGATTTCCTTTACATGATATCTACACTAGTCCATCATGGCGCTCTTGTTTTCCCATTAACTCTGTGGTGACTCGCCTGTGCACGGGCGTTTTCACTGTTGCTTCCCTCACATCTCCGAGTTATACTCGGCACACAGAGGGTTCCCGTTTGGCTCCAGTTCCCCACATAGCAGTGAAAGTACTGGTGAGTCAACGTTGACAATTTGTACACGTACCCTTCCAGCAAGAATTCTTGCTGCTTCAGATGTCCACAGAGATAAACCACTCAATTAGCTAATTGACCTTTTGTTGCTTTGTTTTCTTTGGCTCTTGCCGCACCTGCATTCTTCGTTTCCTGCCTGTGCTGCAGCAAGATAATAATTTACTGAAAATTCATTCGTGCAACTGCAAAATAATGGTATGTCATTTCTTTATTTTCAAATGACTGCTAGGTGGAAATCTAGTCAGTCAGATTCCTACATAAATAGCCATCCCGTCTTTTGCTTTATAGGGAGCCCACGCCTAACTTTGTCAGATTACTCAACTTCTACCTTTGGTAAGTGGGATAAAACTATATATATAATATTAAAACAATTTTCTATGACGCAATATATTTGCAACCCCTCTTTTTATCGTATTCGATTCATTAAGTTGCCACTTGATAAAACATTTTTTAATTTTGCATTTTTCTCTAGTATTCAAAATACACACTAGCCAAGATTAAGGTACAGTTTTAACAGTCAGTGGCCTTACACATGTATTTCTGGCTGATTACCATGAGCATCTTCTCTCACTGAATAATGTTGTTGTTCTTTTGTCTTTTTTCTCTCTCCTCCCTCTTTTCATTGTTTTATAATGTGTTATGTTTTTTCCACCGAATTACGCACTTTTTGTGTTTTCATTTTCTTTCTTTGAATTGGGTTGATTTGATATGTGCATTCGTTGCAACTGTCTGTTACTTTAAACCATATACTCAATGTGTTGGTTTGGCAAACCCTAACTGCCTCCTTGCCCTGGGTCTGGGGACTGGTTTGTTTTGCTATTGAATCATGCTTAACAAATGTTTTCGTTGTACATCAATGTTTTATAATTTTGCACAAGCAGCCTCAGTAGAAGAGCGGGAAGCTCGAAACACGTGTCAGGCTGCACCAATTCTGATTAAAACCACTCATTTAATTTGCAATTGTTTATTATTCTATGTGTGTGCGCAGTTTGAGAGCAAACCCTTTCTTTCTCTAATTCCAATTTCCAGTGGGAATTTGGCAGGCTCCTACTCAAGCTCTCAGCCGCAGCCCTATCACAGCCACATAAGTTACCGTTCTATGCGCTGTATCCTGCTGGCCTTTTCTGCCACTTTTTCTTCTTACTGAGAAGTAAGCTCACAGAGCCCACCAGAGAAAACCTTGAGATGTGGGAGGTTTCTCAGGTTGTGAGGCCCTTCCTGCTGCAGTTGGTGTGTAGAATTCCCCTTGTGGCTCATCCTAGTGTCAGGATACCACCAATGTGGTCTAGCACACATTCCTGCTGGCCCATGATGGGGGTTCCAGAAGAAAACCAATGTAGGAGTTTCACTATCTGTCACCAGGTTGACAGGAGTAAGACTGCAATTCAGTTAATCCAGAATTCACTTTTAGGAGTGACCTCATTTTCACCAGAAGTCGGGCCTAATTTGATTAGCTCTTTGACCCAGGAGACCTCAAGCAATAGGTTACAATTGGTGATTGCTGATCACAGTTCCATATGCCCTGGTGCCACCCCACAGAGAATGACTGCCAAGTCAGTCATTGGCACCTCATTGAATGACAGTCCCAGAGGTAGCTCCTGTGCATAGCTCAGTCGTGGTCAGACCCAGTGGAAGGGAAAGGAGGGTGAAGTGACCGGTCAATTGTCACTGAACTGTCATTCACAGAAAGATGGTCTGAGAGAGAGAAACTTGTCAAAGCTCTCTTAAGTTTGATTGGAGCCTTCAGAGTGCCCCAGAGAAGGAGGTGAGACCTTCTCCTGTCAAACTTACTTTATAAATCCCTGAACAGATGGGAGTGGTCTGGGCCTTAACATGTTGGTAGGGTAAAGTATTTAGTGAGTTTTAGTGGACCTGGGAAGGTTACCATAACGTTTCATTAGAATAGTGTGGAGGATTATATCTTGAGAGATGGATTTGGAAACCTGTGTAAGGCTACAGAGAGGGAGCCAGAGAAATAGGAGTGTCTCCTGTGCCAGAGCAGCCCCTCTAATGGCTTCAGTGAGGATGACCTAGAGTCTCCTCAACTGACCCCATGTCAGCAAGATGAGCTGGAGATTTTGGTGAGGCAATCTGCCTCCTTGTTGTCACTGAAACCCCTGATAGCAGGTTGCTGTAACACAAGCTGTATTATGGGAATTGGTGAACCCACCAAGTTTGGGTGCTGTGGTGGTTCAGACAAAACAGGAAGTTCTGACAGTTGGTGTGAGGTCTGCCTGTGTGGGAACAATGGGTGTTTGAGCACTCTAGGTGTCTAGAGTCAAGTTCTGAGGATCTGGAGGCACATACAGATACATCCATTTTGGGACTCTGTATGAACACTAGAGCTCAGTATGCTATCCCCAAGACAGATGCACACTCCCCACTAAGAGGTAATAACTTGGTGGAATCGCTCTGTACTGAAACGTACAGTAGCCTTTTTGATCTCTCTGCAGGGTATGGAAACATATCCCTGGCAGTCTATGCTAAGGAGGAGACAGCAGTTGTGGCCTTTTCAGATCCTTACTTCAATGCATTGACTTCTGAATTGGTGGCTGCAACTGACACCTCACTATCGTTGCCCTCATCATGTCAAAAATCGACTATGCAAACCGCCTCTACCTCGGAATACCAGAATACCTCCTGAAGAAACTACAACGGATCCAAAATACAGCTGCCAGACTACTCCTCAAACTATCAAGAAGAGAACACATCACGCCTGCTCTAAAAACACTACACTGGCTCCCACTAAAACATTGCATCACCTTCAAAACAATGTGCATAACGCAGAGGGCAATCAGCGGACAAGGAGCCTAATTCCTACAAAAGAAAATAACAATCTACAAGCCAACTAGACTCCTCGGGTCATCCAACGAAATCTTCTTGAAACCAAAACCATACCTCAAGAGAAAACTTGGAGGCACCTCCTTCTACCACTCAGCTGCAAAATCCTGGAACAACATCCCAAAAGAAATAAAACACCAAAGATCACCTAAAATTTAGGAAATAACTAAAAACCTGGCTCTTCAACACCACAGACTCCAACTGAAAACGGAAACAGAAAGGGAAAGGGATGACTAGACTAGACACGACGCAGACAACTCCCAGAACCGACTGGGAAGCTCCCACATCACCCGGAGGAGTCACCGGGTAGAGTGCAACACCGGTGACACCCATGGGGATGGAATCAACAACCCTACCCTAATCCCACCCACCCCTAAGTTACTAGGGGAAACCAGACGTGGACCCCTTGCTCACTATTCTTAGAGAGGCACAGATCCACCCTACTGATGAGGTCCAACCAGACCGAAACACGTGTCTGGGGTTTCTGTTGGTACTCTTGTTCAGAGAATTGCCTAGCATTTTGGTGCTGGACTGCCCCAGGGCAGGACAAAGACTGATATGTTTAGGATATTTCTTCTCTGTGAAAGATAGTGAGCTAAAGACTCTGGGTAAGTCTCTCGTAACCAGGACTAATGTCTGGCAGAGGGACTCCCAGGACCCCCCCCTTGTTAATTTTCTCTTACATAAGAGACATTGTTCATCTTAAACTGACTTGTCGGTTATTCCCTGTTAAGTCACTTCGACGCCAAGAACAACTTCGACGAAGACTGCAAGGGATTTGTCTACGACAGTGGATTTCGGCACCTGAGATCCGGCGGCCAGAGCTTCCATGTGGTCGGGTCCTCTGGCCGACCTTTACAGTAGAGAGAGTGGGGTTGGGGTGGCCATGTTTTTGGTTTGTCTTTCCTCTTTCCCCCTCTTTATCCTTTAGGTCTGGTCATCTTCCCCTTTTGCTATGGAAAGGACTCCTTTTAGGTTCTGCCCTAAGTGTAGGGTCAGATATCCTTGGAAGGATGAACACAGGACGTGCAACGCCTGTCTCCCCTTAGATCACGACGAGAAACGGTGTGCGGCTTGTAAACTCCTTCGGCCTAAGACCCTTAAGGAGCACTGTGTAAAGCGGTGCGGCGCGTAAGGTACGCCACACCCGCTGAAAGTGACGGGGGTACCTCTGATGACCAAACATCCGTTGCGGATGTGATAGACCTCGAGGCAGACATTTCTAGGTCTGCCACACCTGTCCCTGACCCTTTAAGGCCTGACCCTGGTCTCGCTTCAGGGACAACACCCGGCGACAGGGCCGTACAATCGCATTTCACTAAGCACACAACCCCTACACCTATTTCGACTGGTACGAAAAAGGTGAAAGCGCCAGCAGGGGTGAGGAAATTTCGGCGACTTCCTCGGATCGTACAGATCCAAAGCCTTCCCCGCATCGGCAGCATCATCTTGCGACTGGGCATTCCAAGACAAACAAGGGTGCTACCCCTAAATCAGGTTTACACGTCGAAGGGCGGAAATCCGATGCTTTGATGGTCCCGAAGGCCGCGGTAGGCCCAAAAATTACGACTAGGCCTCAAGGTGAAAAACCGACCGCTAGGCCCTCTAACGCTGCAGAAGGCTATAAGTCTCCCGATAGTCCTTCAGACCCACTAACACACACCGATACGGCGATAATCGAACACAGCATCGTGAGAATTACTTCGGCGGTTGGGCTTATTCCTGTTCCACCGAAAACATGGGGCAGGCCGCAGACAAATCTTTGGATACTCCATGGTGCTCTGATTCTCACGATACCTATGAGGATAGTCAAGAGCCTCTTTCCAACACCCTGAGAGTCAATTTTCGGCGCTGAAGGGCGGAAGACGACGCTTTTCCACCCGTAGGCCGTTCTGGGTCCTCTAAATGGAACGGGGAGAAATTTGTAGGGTGTATGGACCGTCTTGAAAGAATTATCAGTTTTTCTGAGTATCCTTCCCCGAAAAGATCTTGTGGAGAACCTAATCTTCAATCTGCTGCACATTTCCAAGAAGATCAGCCTTCTGTCCCCGTCCAGCATGAAGACATCGTACAGATGGACACTTGTAGGGACATTTACAGTGAAGATTAAGAACCTTCCTTCCTACAGAATTACGATGAGGACCAGGCGGAAGCCATGGACAATTGGGAAGAAACCCAGCAAGTGGGGATGGACCCATGAACGCTTCTCCCCCCCCCCCCCCCCCCCCCCTCAAGATCATGACACTGATGTATTGTGCCTGGATTCCCCACCGTCCACCCTGGCTTGCCAGGCCTCGCCTGTAGACGACCAGATGGCTTTCAGTACCATGTTAAAGAAGGCAGCTGAGCATTTTCAAATCTCTACTCAAGAGGCAATGCCTGATCAGGACTTTGTAGAGGATATTCTTAAGGAGAAACCTCCCTCTAGCCAGGCCATTCCCCTCCTTAATTCTATTAAGAGAAGATTGGCTCCCTCCCTGGTGTCACCAGCTGAAACCCGGGCAGTGAACCCAAGAGTTGAAAAGTTATTTCGGCCAGCTCCTTTGGACCCACAATACATTAAAGGACACGCCACCCCCGATTCTCTGGTAGTGACTACCACGAGAAACGGGCTGGAGTGAGTACCCCTTACCACGGGGAAGGCACCTCTGGATAGGGAATCCAAGAGGCTGTATGCCTTAGGCAAGCGATTCACCTCGGCTGCCGCATATACCACACGTATAGCGAATAATACTATGCTGCTGGCGAGTTATGCTGACGCTCAGTGGAACCTACTTCAGGAAGGCCTCCAGGAGGTCCCAGAACCCGTCAAGACCAAGCTTCTCTCTGTTGTGGCCGAAGGAAGGCAGGTGAACCAGAATGTAATAAAGAACACTCTGGACACGGCTGAAACAGCAGGCAGGTCTCTGGCCCAAGGAACCTTACTCAAAAGGCACGCTTGGCTGCGTACCTCAGGGTTTAAGCCCGAAACACAGGCCTCGCTCATCAATAAACCAATTGAAGAAGCTAACCTCTTCGGAAAGGCGGTCGATGAGGCCCTAGAAACAGCCAAAAAAGAGCAGGAGACTCTTAAGTCTCTGCAACAAATCACTCAAAGACCTTCCCCCCCCAGAGAGGAAGTAACTCTCGGTGGTCCTTTCGAGGGCAGTCTCGTGCAAGTCAGAAAAACTATGGCACGGGAAACTTCAATACCGGACAAACATCAGGAAGCCCTGCATACTACCCTCCAAAGGGGTGAGCGACGCGGCAAAGCCAGAGGTAGAGGCCTCAATCCTAGAGGAGCCGCAGCCTCCGGTCAGAAATGACCATCGGATCCAGGTCCCCTCGCATGTCACCCCAGTCGGGGGACGCTTAACATCTTTCCTCATGGGAGGAGATAACCTCAGACCAGTGGGTCATAAAGACGGTCACCCACGGGTACTGCGTGGAATTCGCCCGACCTCCACAATTCAGACCACCACGCTCACGGCGCCTTTCACCGGACCATCTGGAGATCCTGAATGAAGAGGTGGAAGCGCTGCTGGGAAAGGACGCCATAGAAGCCGTTCCTATTCTTCAGGTAAATGAGGTTATTTATTCAGTGTACTTCCTTGTACCCAAAAAGGACCTCACCATGCGCCCTGTTCTAGACCTGCGCCCAGCGAACAAGTTCACAAAACCTCAGAAGTTTTGCATGGTAACGCTACAGGAGGTGATTCCACTGTTGAAACAGGGGGGCTAAATGGCAACATTGGACACGAAAATTGCATACTTTCATATTTCAATGTTGCCAGCGCACAGAAAATATCTAAGATTCATGATAGAGGACAGGCATTACCAATACAAGGTACTCCCCTTCCGCATCGCCTCGGCGCCAAGGGTGTTTACGAAGGTCCTGGCAGTAGCTGCAGCACACCTGCGCAGATTATCCGTCCCCGTTTACCCTTACCTAGACGACTGGCTCATAACGGGGGACTCGTACGACACACGTTTTTTAAACACCCAAAAAAACGTAGACCTTCAGTCTGGGGTTCTCGATCAACGAGAAGAAATCCAGTCTAGTCACCAGCCAAATAAAACAATTTCTGGGAGCTCTAATACAGACGAAAGACGACCTCGTCTTCCTTTCCAACAAGAGGGTTCAGAACATGCTTTTTCAGATCCCTCAATATGTAGCAAGTCAGGAGGTGATGGTGCGCTAGGAATGATGGCGTTGTGCATATACTTGGTTCCCCACGCGCGGCTGCGCATGCGTCCCTTGCAAGAGTGGCTGAACAGCCAGTGGTGTCAGGCCAGCGGACAGTGGGAAGATCCGGTAGTTGTCTCGCCAGCCCTTGTTCTCTCTCTGCAGTGGTGGTCAAGAGAAAACCTCTTGAAGGGGCGACCTTCACCACCCCTGCAGTGGAAGCCACTCTCACGACAGACGCATCTCTCACAGGGTGAGGGGCTCATCTGCTTCAGCAGACAGCACATGGAGTGTGGTCCCCTCAAGTAGCGTCCAACCATATACGTTTACTGGAGCTATTGGCAGTGTTCAAGGCATTAAAGGTTTTTCAGATGCAACTACAAGGGAAGACAGTGCTGATTCTAACAGACAGCACTACAGCCATGTATTACCTGAACAAACAGGGGGCACTCACTCTCCAGGGCTATCCAAGCTATCCCAAAACATTTGGATATGGGCTCTCAGACACAGGATGTTTGTTGTCCCAACATGTTCCAGGGGAACTCAATCTTAGAAGGGATTGTGTCCTCCGACGTATTCCACATCTGACAGTTGTGTCCCACAGCTGTGCACTTTGGAAACTTTTCAGCAGAGGGCGTCTTGCGTCGATCCGATGTCCCTTGAGGGCCTCCGTCGAGGGCCAACGTCACCGGATGTTATATATAGGACACACAGCGCCCGTTGCCTCAGTTCTGTTTTTTCCGACAGCGAACGTGTTAGCTTTGTGAAACTCGGCGCGCCTCGTCGATTCTTTGAATCTCTTATGATTTCTATTTCTTCGACCCCTCCGACTCCAAGGTCCGGGTTCAAGACTTGCCAGGACTGCAAGTCCAAGATGTCATTGACTGACCCGCACCGTATTTGCTTATGGTGCCTGGCTGAGTCGCACGACACTGATGACTGCTCCAAATTCCAGTGCCCTGATCGAAGTCTAGGGTTTCCACGCTCCCGACTCTCCGTGTCGGGAGCAAGCTCGCGGTTCTCGGTCCCGGAGTGGTTCTCGCCATTCCTCGTCTTCGTGGCACTCTCGGAAGCCACGACATTGGTCGCCTTCCCTGTCCTTTTCGGAGGATGGTGCCGTGCGTACGGTTGCCTGTCCCACGAAATCCTCAACACCGGAGGAGTGGGCGGCATTTAAAGAGCAAATGATGGCGATTTTCCAGTCGCAAGGCACGGTCCTGGTGCGCCTTATCACGAAGCCAGCAGAGAACGCTCTCGATCTGCGGCTCGCACGCCTTCAGGCTCGCGCTGCGACTTGTACCGGGAGCTCTCGAGGTCCCGTGCGGATTAGAGCAGTCACAAGAGCTGTGCGTCCAGGTCTCGGTCCTCGTCCCCAGCGAGACCTGTGCAGCTTGTGGAGGTACCGGCGTCGACTCGGACGATACTGTTCCTTCCTATCAGCCCACGCCTGTAGCAGTGTCGATGCCGAAGGTCTCGGCGTCGATTCCATCGGGGCGGATTCCAGCGTCGAAGCATTCAGCAGTCTCAATGTCTGTTCTCGATGCCCTCGGCGTCTTCAGTGTTTTTTGGGTATACTGTGTCTGAGGAGTTTCCTGGGGCTTCCTCTTTGTCTGGAAGGCCGGTATTGGGCGCCAGGCCCTCTAACGTCGCTTTGGCTGGGTTTTCCGAGCCTTTGCCTGACATTTTTGAAGAGGAGGAAAGATCGGACATTGGAGATCCTGTTTCTCAGGATGAGGCTCTGGGATTGTTGGGTGACAGTCCATTGGAGGAATTGAGGCCGTCCCTACATGACGCCTGTGGCCTGGATACTTCTCTGGAGGTTGAGTTTGGTAGGCAAGAGCCGGGGCTCATGCAGACTCTTCCTACAGGTGGCTCATGTCTAGGGTTTGCGAATACCTGGGGTGGTCCAGTCCTCCTGAGGATTTTATTCAGGATGACCTTACTGACATCTTGGACCACGGACCCCCTCTGACCCGGTATTGCCCTTCCATCTTACTTTGCAAAAAAGGGTGTCATTGGCTTGGCAGGCCCCGGAATCACTTCCGGCGGTCAATAAGAATTTGGTGAAAAAGTACCACCCATCTGTTAGCGACCCCAGCTATTTGTCTACTCACCCCACTCCTGAGCGTTTCGTGGTTCAGGTGGTTACGGCCACCTCGAGGCAGCAGGTGTATCCTACCATCCCTCTGGATAGGGACGACAAGCGCTTCGACGGATGGGCTCGGAAGGTCTTTTTGTCAGGGAGCATGGCACTGAAGGCTGTGAACTCCACATGTGCCCTGGCAAGATTTACATACACTCTGTGGACCTGTATTTCCTACGTGGCTGAGCATATTCCGAGGGGGAGGAAAGGGATGGCTTCCTAGCCATCGTGCGTGACGGCAAGGTTGCGATGTATGAATCCCTTCAGTCGGGGTTGGACATGGCAGACTGTGTCAGCCGGTCCATGGCTGCGAGCCCCGTACTACGCAGGTTTGCGTGGCTGCGGAAGTCTGGGTTTGCTACCGATGTGCAATTCCATCTTCTGAACATGCCCTTTGAAGGCATGCATTTATTTGGCAGCCTGGCTGGCGAGAGCCTTGAGAGGTTGCAGACCTCCAAAGCTGCAGCGAAGTCTTTGAGCACTGCAATACGTCAAACTCTGCCTTTTCAGCCTAGGGGACAACAATGGAGGGGAGGTTCCTTTCGTTTCTACTCCTCTTTTGGTAGATCGAGAGGAGCTGCCAGTCAAAGGGGCCAGCGTAAGAGTACCCGTGGTGGAAAACGGGGTACTTGGGGTGCCAAAGCCGCTCTGGCAGTTGCCTCTTTGCCCTCAAGCACTGCCGCAGCCGCACCAGCTCAATAATGAGGCCATGTGCCATGGTTCGCCGGTTGGGGTAGACTTGCGCAGGATCTTGGAGAATGGCGTGCCATTACTTCGGATGTGTGGGTTCTGGATATCGTAGCCCGCATCTACTGCCTTCCCTTCCTTTAGCAGCCTCACGATAATCCACCGGGGAAGCTGTCTTTGAAGCGTCCGGATACGCTCCTTGTGCAGGAAATCCTATCCCTGCTGGAGAAAGTCGCCATAGAACTGGTGCCTGTAGCGGAGAGGAACAAGGGATGGGATTCCCCTTATTTTTTTATCCCAAAGAAAGACGGGGAGGATTGAGACCCATTGAACAAGCTTCTCAGGAAGGACAAGTTCAAGATGGTCACTCTTTCTCAAGTCCTCCAGGCCATTCGACTTCAGGATTGGTTGGTGTATCTGGACCTCAAGGATGCTTACTTTCATGTACCGATTCATCCCAAGCACAGGAAGTACCTGAGGTTTGCGGCACTCACACTTTCAGTTTCGGGTCCTGCCATTCGGATTGACCTCCGCCCGAGGGTGTTCCCCAAGCTGATGATGGTGGTGGTGGCAGAGTGCCTCGGGAGAGGGGGGATTCACGTCTACCCCTACCTGGACGATTGGTTGATCAGGGCGTGCTCTCCGGAGCAAGCCCTGGATCATCTCCGTCACCTGCCATTCCCTTCACAAGCTGGGCTTCTCTGTTAATTTAAAGAAGTCGCATTTGACACCTTCCCAGTGGCTCCAATAAATCGGAGCAGTGCTCAACACGCTCATCAAATGCTGCAGATGGTTGACAAGTTTCAACGTGCCCAGAGTCTCCCAGCTTTCGAATTCTGAACGTTGCTCGGCCTCATGGCATCCTGCATTTTTCTGGTGCCAGAGGCCAGACTGTAAATGAGATCCCTGCAGTGGGCTTTCAGTGGTTGCAGTTCTCCGGCAAGATGTCTGATCCCGTTCAGATTCCGATCTCGGTCATCCAGGATCTTCTATGGTGGGCCGACAAAGGCAATCCGATGAAGGGGGCACTGTTTTGGCAACCATGGCCAGAGGTGACGATCGTGACAGATGCCTCCCTCACAGGATGGGGTGCTCATGCCAACGAATTGACAGCTAGCGGCCGTTGGTCTCAGTCAGAGTCCAGACTCCAAATCAATCTATTAGAGCTGAGAGCAATCAGGTTGGCCCTGAAGGCTTTTCTACCGTCTGTGCGGGGGAAGACTGTCCTGGTTATGACAGACAACACAGTGGCCATACATTACCTCAACAAAAAGTGTCTGGACGGGGGCAGGGTCACTCCCGTTGTGCAGGGAGGCGATGCAGCTCTGGTTCTGGGCCATACAACAGGAAATCTCGATCTATTCAGTTCATCTGGCCGGAAACAAAAACGTGGCGGCGTACGCTCTGAGCAGGTAGAGCGCGGTCTCTCACGAGTGGGAGCTGGCTCAGGAAGTCCTTTTGGAGATCTTCGCCCTTTGGGGAAACCCACAAGTGGATCTCTTCACCACCAGTGTCAACCAGAAGTGCGAGAGATTTTGTTCGAGATTTTGTTCGAGATTTTGTTCGAGATTTTGTTCGAGATTTTGTTCGAGATTTTGTTCGAGATTTTGTTCGAGATTTTGCTCGCAGGAATTTCCCCCAAGAAGAGCCTTGGGGGACGCGTTTGTAGTGGAGTGGTCCTTCCCACTGCTGTACGCGTTTCCTCCAGTCCCCGTCATTCCTCAAGTGTTGCGGAGATTACAGAGGTTCGGTTCCTGAATGATCCTCATTGCTCCGGATTGGGCCAGGAGAGCGTGGTACTCGGACCTTCTCGACATGTCCATCTGCCCTCCACGCCGTCTTCCCTACCGAGACGATCTGCTGTCACGGGAGGGGGGGCAGGTTCTCCATCCAGAGGTCTGGTCGCTCAACCTTCATGCTTGGTATCTGAAAGGTTGGGATAGAAGGATTGGGACCTACCGGATGACGTGATGGAGGTGATGCTTTCAACCAGGCGGCCCGCAACAAAATCCCTGTACCGTTGCCGGAAGTTCTGCGACTGGTGCAGGGGTCAGAATGTGGATCCTTTCTAATGTTCCATTCCTATGGTGTTGTCTTTTCTGCTTCTTTAGCCCACAAGGGCCTTCAAGTGGCTACCATTAAGGGTTACCTGTTCCAATTTAAGGATAAACAACATAGAGGGTTTCCTTTCTATTAAATATATCCCTCACATTCTTACTAACCTCACATATTGGTTAAAATGTTTAAATTGAATTTAGACACATCTTTCGTTTTTGCTTCATCATATAATTGATGCTCGTTGGAAATGTCATATCATGCATTTTTAAGATATTTTAGTTTTTTGTATACATTTGGTGTATAAAGATTAAAATGTTAACTTTTGAGCATTTTGTCTGTCTAAATTGATAAATGGCAGGCATTGATTGGTGTTAAGTGTGGACTTTCACACCTGGTGTTTGTGAAGGAGGGTAGCTGCATTGTGGAACCTCTGTTTATAAACTGTTGTATTTTGGGTCCTCCCCCACACAGCCCCTTACAAAAGAGGACCGTTTGTTAGGGAGAATTCTTATAAATGGTTGATTTCCCTTACCTACCGAGTCCCTCGGCAGCTTTGCTGGATTTCTAGGATTTTTTTCACCTGGTAAGTGTGAGCCTTTTTTCCCACTCTTACATGTATTTTGCTGTGTGTTTTCCTACTTGTTGTGTGATCTTGGGCACTGGAGCCTCACCTACTCAAGCGCACAATATTTTTCAGTGCAGTGACACAGGTTTGTTTTTTAGACTTCCCACCAACTCCATTTTCTGAGGCTGACTACAGTCCCCCAGAAAACGGTAAAGTTGCCATTAACTTTACCATAGTCACTTTAAACCACAGACCCAGTACACCCCATCTTCCATGGAATATTGGAAAGGGTTAATTCTTATCCATTTTTGTCTGTGCCTCTTGGGGCATTGTTTTGTTCCCTGTACATTAAAGGATAGTTCCGGGACTTTTTTTTTATTGTCCCTACGGGTCGGCCATGTGTTTGTAAGCATAAATCGGTAGATCGTAGGAAACTTTCCTATGGACCTTACCCGACTTTTCGCCCATTATCGCACTCGAAATCAGCCTCCATTTTGTGATAATCCTATCATTCCGCCGCATCGACCTGGCTCACCTGCCTTTGCGGCACTAAATCAAATCCCCCGCCCCTGAAACAGACTTTATCAAAACATTCATATTCCCCGCCTCTATCCGTGACGTGACTGAGCTGCGTAGGCAAACGCGCCCAGGCGTCTTCTACGCGACTCCACACAGACCCCGGAAATCAACACAGATCAGCTCACAATACAGCGCACTACAATTCGGAATATGAAACTGTACTTTGAAATCAAACCGCAAGATTGTAAATGTGGTAAAGTACATTTATTTGACATCAAATGTTTAGAGAATATTCAGCGATTTGCATTTTTCTTTGCTCTCGATCCAAATTAGTTCGTCTTGAGGGAAGCGATGTTCGTGTGCAGTACACAGGGTGTTGGTTTACGATAAAAATAAGCTCTTCGGTCGCACTGATAATCGCATGGCTGTTCCAACAACGAGGCACTAGGCCACCACAACGGTAGGTATGTTGCATCTAACCGTTAGTACCGCGTAAGGGCATACTTGTACTTGGCGATCGTCCCATAAAATGGTCAGGGTGGTAACTTTGTTCGCGCGGAGAAGCAACTGGCGGCTGTAGAAGCCGTCCGCCGGTGTCTGGTACTCGTGACACAGACAGTAGTGAATGATGTACCTAAAAACATAAAAAATGAAATTAGTCTCACCATCAGATCCTTATTAAAATCATAGCGAGGACAGCGCTACTGGGTGTACACAAGTGTTTAAAGGCGTGGCGAGGCAGGGAGGGGGGGGGGAGTGGAGTACAAGGTAAGTAGCATAAAATAATAAATAAATAGGGCCAGCTGGTGGCAAGTGCAAGGTAAGTGCAGAACAAGTGCTGGGAAGGGGGGGCTGTAGGATACTGAGACAGTCCCCCAGTGCAGGGGTTGACAGGGAGGCAGTGCAGGTGGAGAGTGGAAGGGCCCAGGACCGAGGTCGCAGACAGTGGACCAGTTGTAGCAGGGGAGAGGGAGAGAGAAAGCAGAAGCAAAGAGGAAGGTTTTGAGGTGCTTCAGTAAAAGCAGATGTTTCTCCTCAAGATAGTGCGCGGTAGAAAACAATATGCCACATCGAACGAACAAGTACAACTGAACCCGTCTTTAAAGCCACTGTATAGTAATGAAATTGCGGTATAAACTCATCAAAAGTTACTTACATTATATTTGCATTTTCCATTGTGTCTCTGTGTAGGGCAGACCCGAAACACCACTCCTTCTTTGCCGACGTTACTTCTTCTAATGAACGTGGCTCATCGTTTCGTTTCTGAAATTTTATTCATTTTCTTTTCTTAGTCTTTCAGGATGGTCCCGGCCTGTCAAGGTCAAATCACAATAGAACCTTATACTGGGTCGTGGGCCGTTCCGCCACCCGAGCAAAACATCAAAGCAGCTGACCTTCACTTTGAGCGAGCACACATTTCTAGTTAGCTGCAGTTAGTGTAAGGGCATCTTGTCTGCGTGCCTTTTTTTTTATTGTCCCTATGGGTCGGCCATGTGTTTGTAATACGGAAACATTCTATAATTTTTGTAAAAATGATTTATATTACTGTTTGGTTTAATTGCAATGGGCCTGCAACATGAGGAGACTCGAGAGAACAGACAATCAAATTACAATCATTTAAACCGTGATGTGTATTTCTCAATGAGCTCTGCTTTAGGTGGACATGGAACAGAGGCAATGTTGGGTGGCAATGCAGTTGTCCCCTGCATAGGTTCGTTCACCACTCCATGTATGTGCCTATCGAGGACATCTACGATAAGTCTCTCAATAAACTCATATTGCATATCCTCAAACACTGGTTTGATCACCCATTGTTTACTTCTTTTAGTGAAGGCCTTATTGTAGCGAAGCGTCCCTAAAGTTCCGGTCGTCCTACTTTGTTGACGGCCAACATTATGGTTATGTGCCAAGACCGCTAGAAGAGTCCGATTTATCATGCCTTCCATGCCAAAATGCAATCTTTTGGGCCTGTACTTTAGGCACATATTGTGGAACACCTCCAAATCTCCTGTG
Source organism: Ambystoma mexicanum (assembly GCF_040938575.1). NCBI lineage: Eukaryota > Metazoa > Chordata > Amphibia > Caudata > Ambystomatidae > Ambystoma > Ambystoma mexicanum. Next base: position 940,520,249 of record NC_090933.1, on the reverse strand, counting down.
TGGCAGAATTCCGTGAGTCCCCTCAAATCTCTTGTTATAGTTTTATCAAATACAATCTTTTCAATGGCCTTGTGAGTGGGTGATGAAGGAATCAACCACTTCTTCTTCCGTGCCTCCTCTGTGGACAAATGGCCATGTTCACATTTGTGGAAATGCTCATTTTTCGACCATCGATGTACGTTGCTACAGTGCAACATTACTGACCGCCATTTTTCCAGTAGAATTTCCAACGACCCTTCACATGTTTTTGAGCTCCACCAAAGATGGTTGCTGATTGACTTGGACCACTGTGAAATACCTTGCATATCTTTTTTTTTTCCTGCAGCCGACAATTTTTTATTGATTGTTTTTGCAAGATGCCATACGTCAAATTGGTGATTTATATTTTTGTACTCTTCTCTCATTGTCTTGGCAATTGAAACGTGTCTGTCCGTGGCTATCAGGTCGATCACCATTCCCCGCGATTGTAGTTCTTGCAATGATGCTACAAAGCCAACTTTCTCCATGGCCACTGAGGATGTACTTTGTGACACCTGCACGACCACCGAACTCACAATTTTCTTACTTTCCATGTCCTGAAAGTGGTAGGTGCAGTACTTGGCTGAAAATCCTGGGCTGTCGCACTGTCCATCACCGGCTAGCCTGAAGCGTTTGCCCGCGAATGTACTTTCCATTGACATTTTTTCCATTCTCCAAGCTTCGCTGATGGCTGGAAATAGATAATCGGTTTGGTATTTGTAGAACTGACTTTTCGCAATGAAATGGATTCCCACAAACTGAAAGAAATACTGTAACTTTTTAAAACTTGAACCACTAAAAAGTGCGGCCGCTGCACAAAGTAGATTGCCTGCTGGCAGTTGCCCCAGCATGGGTTGTGCAGACCATGCGAACGGATGATATTGTGTACAGGTGGCATGTATTTTAAGGTTAGTGCCTCGAATTGCACGAGTCACATTAATCAATGGCTCCCCACATACTTCCCCACCAACCCAATGCCCACATTTCATCATCATCATAATAATATCCATCAAACAGCTATCGAATACAATGAATTTGGCCTCTTTCCTTATACTGTCACTCTGCATCCCAGCTGGTTCGGCCTGTAACGTTGAGGACATGTCACTCGCATGAAAGGTACAATCTCTGATATCGTCTTCCGCTATGCTGAGTGATATTGATGGTGTTTCATTGTCGTCCACTTCATTCTCTTCCATTGCAACATCTGTTCCTTGTCCGGAGATGGGAGAAAAAAACAATGTCTTCAACTTTCGCGCGCTCTTATTTTTTGCGGGTGTGGATTCTGTGAATTGATCTCCGACTGCATCCAAACTACCAGGAGGACATTCACTATCAATGGCTGGTGGTGGTATAGCTCCGTTGTCAATCACTTCATATTCTTCCCATTGGCACGATGCATCTCCAGTCTCAAGTCCCTGCCAAAAGGTTTGACAAGCAACATCTCTCGTTCGCTTCACTGTCTGTGTAGATCTAGTTCTTACACCCACTCGCAACTAGAGGACAGATTAGAAAAGGGATGTTCAGTTTAAACACAACTTACAGTATTGAACTATTGACAGTGAAAGACAACATAATATAGTGAACAGGACACTAACCTTCTTTTGCTTTCTTTTCTTTGAAACTTTCTTGCCTCGAACTTCAACATCTGGACGCTGTTGCTCCGACTCGTGTGTGCATGTCTCCACTTCCTCTCGCGCTGCAACGACTATATTTTCATGATAAGCACATCCATCACTCACTGAGGCTCCATCGACTCCCTGAAACATAGAACTTTCATTATTATGTATAATAATATTGAAAACACAAAATGTACTTGGGGACCAATACCCATACGTACATCTCAATAGCAAAACACGAATGAACGCATTGTGTAGAACATTCAAACGACAATAGTTCACGCATTGTTGATCTAGTTAGATTGAACTGTCAAGATCCATACCTCGGGCTCCGCATAGACTTCCATTGATGATATTATTGAAGATGACGCTTCAGCAACTCCCTGAAACACAGTAGTTGCATTAGTATGGTTTTCTATTTTGTTTAAAAGAACATAAACTTTCTGCAGGCGTCAACGGCTCATCTAAATAGACCTGCACAAATGATCAGTTGTCTAAAATAAATAATGGATATCTAAATATGATTCGATTTGCTCCATCGTTGGAAGTGTCACCACCCAGAGATCTGCATCAACTACTAGGGGTGATGTTCTTGTTGAAGAAGCTCCGTCAGCTCCCTGAAACATAGTACTTGCGTTAATAAAGAAGGAAGTATAGCGGATGTAATAACGTCATATGATCTCGCATGATCGAACTGTCAGTATCCATACCTCGAAATGCATAAGAACATCAAGGGACGATGTAACTGCGGTGCACACTTCTGCAAGCTGTTGCGCCGACTCGTACCTGCATGCTCCCCCTTCTTCTTGGACTAATGCTCCATCGACTCCCTGAAACATAGGACTTTCATTAGTAATGAACACAATATTGAAAAAAGAAGACACATAGGAGGGCGACGACAGAAGGACATACCAATGGCTAAAAACGAAAGAAACATTGTGTGTAACAATCACGCTACAAGAATGCAAGATCTGATGATCTCCATCGATGGAACTGTCCGGAAACGTACCTCGAGCATCTGAGTGACATCTACGGTTGTCGTCAATGCGTTGGACTCCTCAGCATCTCCCTGAAAGACAGTACTTGCATTATTTTGGATAACAATAATTATAACTGAAAACAAAGACTAGAGGACGAGTACTGTGGTGTACCATTAGGTAAAATAATTACACGATCAATTAAAACTATTGATTTACATGCCTAAAACAAGTCAGTGTCAGAATAGCTAAGTAAGATTACCCGATAGGCGCTTGAAGTGGCTGATGACTGCAATAACGACACGGATGGAGAATCTTCCGCCTTCATATTGAGTGGATACATAAATGGGGAAATTATTGTTAGCTAATGCTACACACTACCGCAAGGCCGAGAGACAAATACGTAAACTTGACTCACCAGTGGAGGGATGTGGACGAATAGAGTGGGAATAGCGGTTGAGAGCAATTTTCGCCTCGCTCGCGGTGTTTTCTTCTTTATTAGCAATGATGTGGAGTACATGTCTGGGCTAAAGTGCCTGCTGCAGATGCGGTATCGATCACCCCTCTTGTCCGCAAAGACTTCTAGGACTCTACTTTCTAGCTCAGAGGCTGGATATCCGCAATATCGGACCCATTCTCTTATCTGATCTATTGTCTTAGGGAAAACATGCATTATAGTACCTTCAGATTTGTTATGGGTCTTCGAAGGGCAACCGCCAATGGAACAGGCAGGCATTATGGAAAGTTCTGAAAAGTAAAGATCAACAATTCTCTATGAATACCAATGTGTTAAAACATTAAATGACACATAAAAGGTTCAATGCAAGGTCCGTTTTGGTTCTTGGAACTATACACGTTATTCACATGCGGATAAGTATTTCAATAACTTTCAAAAAATAGAAAAAGTAATTTGACTAAACTCAGAACATGTGACTAGTTCCTTGCATGTACTGTCGTGAACGAAAAGAAAACATGGATGCAATTTGATGACTACTAGCAAATAGATATAAATTAAAAAATTGGACGCAAAATGATTATGGTACATGGACTTACCTTGACGAACAAACAGTTAGATGCAGGGATCAGAGTAGTTTCTTGTCGTAGAACAGGGAGCAGTTCACAGGTTGCAAACTGACGAGTTTGCTCAAAGTGGTCACGGAAGTTCACAGAGACGAAGAGCAGATAACCAGCACCTTCACGGGTTGACTAGCAAAGCGCAAAGAAGTTCTCATTAGAAATATGAAGTGGGTTATAAAGAATTCGAAACAGGGGTGTGTTTGTGAATGAATGACGTGTATATGTCGTGGCATTATGCGGATTGCAGGGGGGCGTCCAGCGTGAGGGGGGATGCTTGGCAGGAGACACGGGGTCTGGAGGTAGACATGGGAACAACAACCCATGCTCTATAGACCACTTTGAAGTGTACATGGTCTTTGGCACCTCTTGGCCTTTATCGCTCCCTGACAGCTCCACTTGCCAGCAGCGCAAGTACCCTGGTGCGAACTGCCTTTGATAGGGCGGGGGGGGGGTGGATCGGGGCGGTGGTCGTGCAGACAAGACCCGTTTGCCGCAGGGCCTCACCAAGGAGAGGCCATCTAACTGAATGTAAGAGGATGGCTGCAGGATCTACTACATGGAAGGCAGGGGGGTGAGTTTATAAATACCTCACCCTCCCAGGAGAATATACACTAGATTCATTTAAAAAATCAAAACAACCATTGTTAAAATATATGTTGGGCTTTATTTTAGATTTTAGTTAAACATAAATAATAAACATTACACATTGTAAAGTTGAGGTTGCAGCACATCGAGGGAAAATCCGCGGTATTGTCCACTGTCACTGGGGAAATGTTGTCTAATGGCAAGTACCGCACAGGCAGGTATTACTCTCCGAACGTGGTGTCCGAGCCTCCCGTGAAGCCACCAAGTGAAGCAACGATAGGCCACCAGCCTGTACCACCTGTGAAAAAAAAAGATGCAAACTGTATTAAACTGACCAAACTTTCTTATCAATGTCGATTCAGGTAACGCATGTCATTTTTCTTAGAAAAAAATTATATCTAGAAAATGCACTATATGGAACCAATTTACATGCGTTCGAATGATATGTAAATGGAATTTTATATGTGGGAGACGACCATGAAATAGTGGTGGCATCACTGACATCACAAACAGAGTATACTTACTCGTTACTCGGATTACGCGGACGAACAGTGCCACGAAGTTCGTGCATAAGCACCATCATCATCCTCAACACTGTCCGTGAGAGGCAGGCTTCCCTGAACTCTGGCAGCTCGGTGATGCATTGCGGACTTTGCTCGCCTTCCTGCAGACTTTGCTCGCTTTCCGAAATGTAGGCCAAGCACCCGGAATTTTCACGGCAGCAGCAGTTCTCCTCCTCAGTTGGCATTAGCTCGCACCGATTGCACGTGCACCAGGTGGAGACGCCGTCCATGCGACATGGTCCAGGCTCTTCATCCGTTGACTGGTCCTCCCAACTGCCGTCCGAATCCCCATCGTTTTCGCGTGCTTGCCTTTCCAGTAGTTCCTCCTCGGTGTACTCGGGCTCGTACATATACGGCATTATTGTGGCCATTGTGCGGTAAAGATAGTAAAATAATTTACAGAGATGGTACAGGTGTTCACACGGGCTACAAGCGGCGAAGGTAGCTGACCAGAGCACTGAAACGAGTCACAGAATACTCAAAGTAACACAGAGAGAGGAATGGAATCGAAAATCTGCTGCTGTATGTTGTGAAACGGTCTGTTTATACTTATTGGGGAAAGAGGCGTCCTGCCATTTCCATGGCAACACGTCAATAGCTGAGGCGCAGCGATTGTTGACACGAGACGTGCTTGAAATGGGCAGTACGCGTCTGCTGATGTCAGGCTCAGGGGCGGGGGATTTGATTTAGTGCCGCAAAGGCAGGTGAGCCAGGTCGATGGGGCGAAATGATAGGATTATCACAAAATGGAGGCTGATTTCGAGTGCGATAATGGGCGAAAAGTCGGGTAAGGTCCATAGGAAAGTTTCCTACGATCTACCGATTTATGCTTACAAACACATGGCCGACCCGTAGGGACAATAAAAAAAAGTCCCGGAACTATCCTTTAAGACTTGGCTGGTGGCAGTGGTATCTACCCTAACTCTTCTACCGCGATTATCTTATATAAAGGTGGTAATGTTTTAGGCTATTATATTAACCTCCAACATAAACCCGCTTTACCAAATACATTTTATTTTGGCTCTGGCTGGGTTTATTCGCCATTTCTTTTTGTTAGTCTTTCTCGTGTTTTACTCTGCGTGCCAAACCAGGTTTGGTCCCTTTGTTCATTGCTTTTTCGCGGGCTTCCACACAGTAGCCCTCCTTTAGGCGCCTGAGAGACTGGGTAGGCAGGATGTGAGGGAGGGGTTTTAGGACCCCTGCCATGGGTTCCCTTCGTACCCCAAGTCGCACTCCTGTCTGATTGGCAAGGGGACTGGCCTTGCCAGGCCAGACACCCTGCTGTGTGATTGACAGCCAGGCTGTATGAATTGGGGAAAACTGCATGAAAAGCAGGTCTCTGGGACTGGAAGAGCAGAGTCGCCACTGGAACAAAATAACCAACGAGAAACTGGAAGAAGAGGACCCCTACAATGACTGAACCGCCCGGTGAAGCCCTGCTGCAGGTCCTAATCTCCAGAATCCAACGACAGAGAAGATCCTCCAGGAAACTTCTTCCCTTGAGCTGTTGGGACCAACCAGTTCACCCAGTCTGCAAGCCAGGACCCCTTCTCTGGTAGAGTTCTCTGTACAGAGCTACAGTGGGCCGGATAGCCAGGAAGGTGGACCCTGCTTGGGTTTTAAGGAGCGCACCTTTTATTCGTTGCTTGGCACTGCTGCTGGTTTCTTCCCTGGGTAGTGCAGGACCCTCCAGTCTTCCTGCTTCTTGTCAGTCCGACAGTCGCTTCAGGAACAGTGAGCCTGCAGGAACTACCAGCAACGTCTGCCTCAGCTCCAGCCCCCTCTATCCGTTTTAATGTACTGTGCAAATCCGGTTGTGCGTTTCGTTCAGCCGCAGTGATGAAATCTTTCTCCAGTCCGCTTGTCCTTCTCTTCTCTTTGAACTACTTTTCTACCAACCAACCTCATCCGGAAACCATGCCACACACTTTACTGCGAACTACCCTGAACTGTATTATCTTGAGCAAGACTTTTTGAACCATTGACTTTGGCCCTAAACCTTTTCTATCTGATTTTATCACTGTAGTCTCCCTTGTTCGCTTGCCCGGAGTATTACCTGTTGGTGTGGATCCATTTCTGTTAACTTTTGTCTTTCCCTCCCTTTTAAATTGCTTTTATGAGCTTAACTTGTCTGGAATTTAAGGGAAGGGAAGTGGTGTGGTGTATTAAGAGTGTGATTTTGAAACTGCTTATAATAGTGTAATGTTATTCAACTGAAGAGTAAAATAAATGTATATTCTTTTACTTGAAATCCTTGAGTCAGTGTTTACCTGAATCATAGTAATTTCTGTCCTTTGTGTAACTATTTGATACTGCTCACTTACACTTGAGATACGTCTGGCTGCTCCGCTACTGCTACCACTATAACTGTGTAGTACAGACTTGTACCAAAATTGTACTGTCACTTGTAGTCTTAATTGTGTGTGGTGTTCCCAAAGGGTACTGCATATAATTCTGCTTAACACCATTCAGCTCTGTACTCATACACTCTGAATTTCATTTGATCCAGAAGGTGGTTCTTCCGGCTTTTTATCTTCCTCCGCATCCTGGTAAGGAAGAGGAGAGGCTCCAAAGGTTGGATCCTAGGAGAGATTTGAGCTTTTATCTTTCACAGATGTCCTGGGTCAGAGTGGACGATCAGTTCTTTGTAGGTTATGCTGGACACTGCTTGGGTCAGGCTGTTTCCAAACAGACCTTGCCCAGATGGATTGTTTAGACTATCACTCAATGCTACCGTTTTGGCGTGGAAGGACCCTCCGGTAGGCTTACGGGCTCACTCTACTAGGGGTGTGGCTGCCTCCACTGCTCTACAAAGGGGTATTCCTATTCACAATATTTGTGAAGCAGCCACATGGGCCTCTGTCCATACTTTTGTTAAACACTATTCCCTGGACTCCATCTATGGGCAGGATTTCTCCTTTGGGAAGGCAGTCCTCTATTCAGCCATTTGATTGGGTACTCTAAATTTCGCATTCTAAATTCTTTCCCTCCTCCATAGTGTGGTACTACTTTGTGAGTCTGTCATAGATGTGGAATACGTTGAAGGACACAATCCCTTCGAAGTACAAGTTACTTACTAAACTGGTAACGTCCTTTCGATGGGATGTTCCTCTGACGTATTCCACCTCGCCCTCCCAGCCTGCCCCTCTGGAGAATTTCCTCTGTGATTACAGCTTCCATTCCGCAAGGCTATAGGCTGTTATACTGGCAGGAGGCTGGTGTCACACGTTCTGAGGGGAAAAAACTAAACTGAGGCAACGGGCGCCTTGCATCTTATATATAACATCCAGTGATGTTGGCCCTCGACGGACATCGGATCAACCCCATCGACGCAAGACGCCCTCAGCTGAAAAGTTTCCGAAGTGCACAGCTGTGGGATACAACTGTCATAGATGTGGAATACGTCAGAGGAATATCCCATTGAAAGAACGTTACCAGTTTGGTAAGTAACTTGTTCCTCTGCCCGAAGAATACAAATGGCCTTTACACGAAGACATCATATCCAACGTCTTTGCAGAATGGGGCTTCCCAGAGACCGACCTGTTTGCAACTCAGGAGAATGCCCAATGCCAAGACTACGCCCCCAGAACCGCTCCAAGGGGAACGGTCTCTGGATAACATGGTCAGGGAAATTTGTCTACACTCCCCCCCCCCCCCCCCCCCCGACTCGCCTTCTCAACAAGATAGTGCACAAGGTGCACCAGGAACCAGTTGCCATGATACTGGAGGCCCCCATCTGGGCCCGCCAACCCTGGTTCACTCATCTGATGAAAATGTCCCTCTCCCCACCAGTAAAACTACCCTGCCCATACAACATGTTGTCTCAGGACAGGGGGGGGGAGACCCTACACCCATGCCCACAAACTCTGAATTTAGCAGCCTGGCTCCTCAGGTCATAGTTTTTGGACACCTACAGTTCCCTCAGAGGTGCATGGACATACTCAAGGAAGCTAGAAAACCTAACACCTGTTATTGCTATGCCAGCAAATGGAAACGTTTTGTCATCTGGTGTAATTCCAAGGGCGTCAATCCCATCGATTGATCACCCACACAAATTGTGCTGTACCTTACCAATCTGTTAGACACTGGGTTGGTCTTCAATTCCATAAAGTTTCATCTGGCTGCTCTCTCAGCCTACACCACATCACAACAAAAGGTGTTGTGGTGGAAGATACCGGTGATTAAGGCCTTTATGGAAGGGGTTAAAAGGATTTATCCTCCCATTTCTCACTCAGTTCCTGGGTGGGACCTAAATATGGTTTTGACCAGGCTCATGGGAGCTCCCTTTGAGCCAATGCATAAAGCAAGTCTAAAGGACCTGAATTATAAGATGGCCTTTCTATTGGCTATCACTTAGATTAGAAGGGTTAGCGAACTACAGGCTCTTTCTGTTCTAGACCCCTTTGTTACAGTCCACAGCGATAAGGTAGTTCTGCGCACTCACCCCAGATTTGCGCCTAAATTCATCTCGAAGTTCCATGTGAACCAATCGATTTAACTACCTACCTTTTTCCAGTATCCTACTAACATGGCAGAAAGAAGCCCACACACACACACACTAGATGTGCGCAGGGCAGTCATGTTCTACCTGGAAAGAACTAAAGCACTGAGGAAAACGAACACATTTTTCGTTTCAGTGGCAGCTAGTAGAGCAGGGGATACTGTCTCTAAATCAGCAATCTCAAGGTAGATTGTCAAATGCATCACACTATGTTACACTCTTGCTAAGAGAGAACTGCCCTTCAAGCCTAGAGCACATTCTACTCGGGGCACTGGGGCATCCATCGCATTTATTGCAAATGTTCCCCTTGATTCCATTTGCAAAGCGGCAACCTGGAGTTCTGTACACAACTTTACAAAACACTATTGCCTAGACACTCTTTCTAGGTCTGATTCTCAGTTGGGACAAGCAGTACTTAGACATCTTTTCTCTACTGTTCCTTCTCACAACCCACCTCCAACTCCAGGTACTGCTCGCTAGTCTATTCACAGCATGTGATTCAAGCAGATTAACAAGCATCAGAAGACATGCATAACTTACCGTAATAGCATTTCTGATGATTGTATCTGCTTAGACTCAAATGCGCCTTCTCTACCTCCCCGCTCGGGGTGGAAGGAAGATAGACATATTACTACTTCTCTCTTCTTCATGTACTCATTCACAATAGTCTTGGGCTCCCTCATGGCAGAAAAAATACAATCGGAGGGACCTCGGCGCATGAGGGATTTTGGCTACACTACACGTCACGACAGGGATAGTGTTACAGACACGCCTATGCTGACGTCCCCTTTCGGTCCCCGAAAGACGAGATGCAATACTCCGCGATTACCACTGGATGTCGGACCATATGCACAGCATGTGATTCTAAGCAGATTAACAACCATCAGAATCAATGTTACCCAGTACTGATAGCCTGAAGGATATCTAAGTTTCTCCATAACAGATAAGCAAAAGCCAGTGTAGTGAAGCTTAAGGCTTCACTGCTCTGCAAAAAGAACATGTTTGGGCGTCCATAGAAATGGAAGGAAAGGTGCAGTAAAGAGGAATCTTTCCCAACACTCACACCTCCCAGACTAGGGATGGGGGAACAAATCCACCCCTGGATGGGTACTCTGTTCCAGTCAATTATCCCAGTTGGACAGACCATCAGCATTGCTAAATTTGGCACAGCATGTGAATCTAAGCAGATACAACCATCAGAAATGCTATTACGGTAAGTAATGCATGTCTTCCATTATAGTTACTTTGTTACTACTTTTAGTAACTTATCACTTGTGGTAACTTTTTATCATTGTACAATGCATCTTACAATGAGCTACACTTTTTGTTTTACCCTAGGCTAACACTCAGAGGATTTTTGGTTACTCTAGGTGTTACATGGACAAGCTGGTGGCAGCAGTGACTTTTTACCATTTGTTGGTGCATTTTGTTTTAGCCTTACTGCGTTAAGTAACTAACTGTGGGTAGTGGTCAAACATGGCCATACCATGAGAGTTTTCACTTTTCCTTTGGCCATCTTGTCGTTATATGGACTTCCAGTGCCAGAGAAAGCAGAGGCTTTTTGCAGGCTGCTGGAGTGCTATGTGTGTTTGCTGCCAGGAAATGGCGGATACTGTCTGGTTCCAATCCACATACTGGTGCCAGTGTATCTCTGTGTAATGAATGCGTTTCTCAGCCAGTGGTCCTGATTGGACCACTGCTGGGGTGCGTGTTTGGGGCTGATCTTTCATTGGCTAATGGGGGCTGCTGCTCTTACCTGGCTTTTTGTATAAGAGGACCCCTGCACCCATTCTACAGAGATCCTGGAAGAAACTAAAGAAGCCAAGATACCTGTCCAGCTACAAGACGTGTGAAGAGACCATGGACCTGTCGGAAGAAGGCTTGGTGATTAACCAGAACTGCCAACGCCAATTTACTCACGGTCCCAAGATTTAAACGAACCAAAACTGGCGGTAACAGCTTCCAGGTGAAAGCAGCCCAACATTGGAACTCGCTTCAACCTACCTTAAGGACACCTCAAACCTACCCCCACTTTAGGCGCAACTACATCCAGTGGATAAAGGAAAATTACCGCTAACCTCACAATGCTTGCCCGCCTTATGTACATTTGGAAATTACTTTTTAATGTCTGTCTGTACCTGTACTTACCCATGTATACACCTGTAAATTACTGTACAGCACTGTAACCAAGCTGAGAATAACCTTGGTGCTCCTGTGCCCCGATACCCTCGGGTCTGGCGCGCACTACAAATTAATAAAACAAACAAACAAACATACATAACTTCTGCTGCTGCCCTGTTAGAGCCCTATCCTCTGGAAGATCTCCAGCAGTCCTGCTAAGGAGTTGCAACCCTTGGAGTGAAGGGAGCTTCCATTCTCTACATCAACTCGGAGTCCTACGTATAAAGTATAAGAGCCTTTGGAAATGCCCCAGGACCGCCCTGTCGCTGACCAGCTCTGAGTTTGGGTTACCGTGCTGCAGATGTCACCGTTCCACGTTGAGGCCTGTAAGTTGGGCGATCCTCCGCATGTGCAAAAAGACTCAACTCTGCAAGCTTTCGTGGTTCTAGCATCAAGGGGACCCGAGATGGGAGGGAAAGTCTGACCGCAGCAAGGGAATCCCCTTGCGTCACTGCATCGGTGGCCGCCGTCCGAAACTGCTTACCTACATCCGTTCCTGTCCTGAGAGGGGCCCTGCATCAAGTTCTCCTGCATTCTTCCACTGAGGGTCCTTGCACAAGCATCAGATGCCGACAGGAGATCTGCTCGATCCTTCAACCCCTTGGGATCAAGGGCTGAGGCTGATGGTATGGAAAGTGACCTTGGACACTCTTCAGCCGACCTGCCAAGTCTCATGAAAAATCAGAGTACCGGTGGTGAGTTATAGCGATACCTACCTGCACCCCTAAACTCCCTTTAAAAGGTTTCTAACTTTTATAACACTTTGGCTTTGCCATTGCTTGTTCACACAAGCACTCCAAAAGTTGGCAACACATTTGTTAGCTAGTTGAACTCGTCTTCTGACACTTGGAACTGCTCGCTGGACCCCAGAGACCCTACCTTCATTTGTTCTAGCTTCACAAAACTATATGGAACTTTGCTGAACTTTTGGGCGCAAAGCCCCATACATCTTGGGAGTAGACCTCGAAAGTTATGGTTGATTCTCTGTGGACTTGTGCAATAGTAATCTGTACCTTTCTTTTCAGGGGATTGATATGAATTTTGCCCTACAGCAGCAATTGTATATATGTATCTAATTTTTAGTGTTGTGTAATATTACCTATTAGTCATTTTTCACTGTTATTTGGCAACAAGTAAAGAAGTATTTTTATACTTGTTTGTCTAAGTGTATTCCTTGACTGCTTCACTGTGTGTTCATTGTGGACCCCTTATAAACTCACCACCGCTTGACACAGCCTAGACCACTCGCCTTGCTACCTTGAACTGGTTTTGCTACAGCTCCCAGAGTTGTCCCTGTCCCAATATAGGTTGGCCTTCTATACATCTGTACACCATGCCAGGGTGTAGAAAATCAGTCTTAACAACTAATACACCAAATCATTCCAAGTTCCATGACTCCGACAAAGATAAAGTTATCCTATACCGTGAAAGAGAAGCGGCCCCTTTAAATCACAATCTCCAATGGACTGTCCAGAGTACATTGAAGAGAGGGAATGCCAAGGGGAGGCAGAGAAAGAAATGAAGGCAGACACAGACTGGGAAAGCCCCCTGTATGGAAAACACCAGAAGTAGGTGGAGCTGGCACGGACAGCGAAGCCTTCAAAGTTCAGAACTGCTTTGAGCTGAAGCAGAACGTGCTAGAAGCCTGGCGTGTCGGAAGCGGGGAGCTGAGACGGTTGGATCAGAGAGCTCGATGGTGGCATAACCACAAAGCAATTGAGGTGGGCAGTCTGCCCTCTCAACCACGCCATCTCAGAGAGGAAGCACCAAACAAACCGATTACCGGCTGCGGTATCGAGAAGCCAAAAGGGAGACCGAAATGCACAAAAAGCAGAGATTGCGGAAAGCGAACCGAGAAGCAAACCTAAGAAAGGACAAGGTCTACGGCATAATTCTGGAGGTAACCGGGAGAAATGGAATACCGGGAAGCCATCAAGGACGTGTTCTAGAAGTAACGAAACTTGTACAAATGACAAAAGCGTGGAAAACAAATTGATAAAGTTGAACTATATTCATGTGGTAACGAGGAATACAGAAAGCACCAACAGTGAAAGGAATAGAATTGGAGTGTTGATAAAAAGGGGAAGATCACTCAATATCCAAGATACGGAGAGTGGAACACAATAAAGAGACACACTTGGGAACTAAACACCAGAGAGTTCCCTAAGATAAACCTTATACAAGAAAGACTACTTTGGGAAAAGAGGAGCCATAAGCATTTGGACAATAAATACAAGTACACTTGGAATACGGTAATACAGCGAGAAGGATTCTGACAAGAGCAAGAAAGAACCCTAACAAAGAGGAGAAACATATAATCAATCCCCCACGTCAGTTGAAGGAACTAATGCAGAGAATAACAAGAGACTATTTAAGGAATGCATATTGATCAGATCTCTGGAAAAAAAGAGAACATAAGTGCAAAACACAGCTACCAGGAAAAGGGAAATCATTCTCCAGACTTTCGTTGATTAAAATAGTGGTAGGGTCAGTTGGGTTAGCTTTGGACAGCAATTCTTTATGTACTTTTATTCATGATTGACAAGCACCTTAGTAACCTAGGCAGGGAATACCCCGTAGTGATATGGAAAGATGGGCCTTTTTTATTCTTTAATAAATGCATGCCAAAAATGTCCTTGGAGTCCATGCCCTTCTGACTCTCCACAGTGCCTAAAAACAATCTGGTGGCAGCAAACCTATTTTTACCATGTGTTTCTAGTATGCACATTTGTGTTTACCGTGTATGGCTACTGAATGTGGCTAGTGCCGTCAAATGGCACGCCACAAGATGTTTGCTTGTTCTTAGGCCATATTGTTGTTTGGCCTTCTGCCTGCCTTGCCAGACCAGGAACCGTTATTGTGTGCTTCAATTGCTGAGCTCATTCTGGACCCCTGACCCCGCTCACATACTTATGAGAATAGCCCCTACTGCTCTTCTCTGCTACCATGATTCGGTTTTGGCTAACCTCTGAGTTACCCTGTTCACGATAACTACTGTGGCCTCCCAAAATCTGTCCACCAGGCCAGATTCTAGTTATCCATCTTCTTTCCTGGATGACGGTCTTCTTGGTTACTATATCTTCAGCTCGAAGGGTGAGCGAAGTGCATGCCTAGTCTTTCAAGCCACCTTTTACGATGTTTACCAAAGACAGTCACTCTTGGGGTACGTCGTCCTTTTCTTCTGAAGGTTGTATCGGAGTTTCATTTTTTGCAAAACAATTTGCTTTCCAGTTTTCTACCCACCTCACCAATCTAAGTGGGAAGAAAGAATGCATAGACTCGACCCTAGAAGGGCTTTGAGCTTCTTTATTGCTGTGACAAAGCAATTCAGTCTTGAGAACCAATTCATTGGCTATACTGTCCCGAAGACTGTGAAAGGAGTCACAAAGAAAACAATTTGCTGATGGATTGTTCTTTGTGTCTCAGTGTTAAAGTAGAGCGGGTGTGCAAATACATTAGGACTTCAGGGCACACTCAACTAGGGGTGTGGCAGCTACCTCACCGCTTCAAAGAGCGATACCTGTGAAAGATGTTTGTCAGGCTGTGACGTGGACTTCCATCCATACTTTTGCAAAACACTATTGCCTGGATAATAAGTGAGTAGTGTGGAAAAGGTGGCCCAAGAAAATGTGTGGATGCGCAACCTTGAGATATTCACAAATCTCACTAAGATAAGTCAAAAGTGGAAACAGCTGCAGCCGTGTGGTTAGACTGGTGATTTTCCACTGTCACCTTGATAAACATGTAACTTAAGAAGTTGCTAGCCTCACAGACTGCGCTTGATCTTGCATTTGTCACACTCTTGTGGCATTAGATAGGTAAATTTGTTCAATTTGTGAAATATATTCATTGATTAGAGACACACCTGGTAAGTGTTGATAAGTAGGGTTCCAAGTTTTAATATCAATAGATAAACAAATCACTTAAAACACGTTACATCAATCTGGCAATGTCAATTGTTCATTGCTAAGTGCACCCTAGTATTCCAGAGTACTTTACGTATTAGAACATATTATGCCAAAAATATATTGAACCTATTATACCAAAAACACATTACGCCAACACGTGTTTCAACCTTCCTAGGTCGTCTTCAGGGCGTCTAAATTACAAACAATTAATCCAACGGATAACTTAAGTAGATAAATCCTGATTTCCAGAGGTGGTCAAGGGAGGGAACATATACAACGAAGAGGTCAAATAATTTCCCAAAAAGAGAGCAAATAATAGAGTCAGGGAAACAAAAAACAAAAAGACAAAAGAGCATTAGTATAATTAAAATGACATTGCTATTTTCGAAAAATAAACTAATGATTTAAAGACTTAATCAAAAGGTTTTCACTTGAAGAAGATTGCAACTTTTCTATGAAACTTATTGCTGTTGATTTGGTGTGCAGACAATATTAATAATTATTCTGCTTCGACAGAAAATCATGTAGCAAGTGCCGTGACTTAACATAAATATCTCACCTAATGTGAAAGTCTTTTCGGGTGCTGAGGCCGTGTATTTTCCGCTGACATCATTAACAAAGACTTATTGGTGATGAAACGTTACTATTTTAGCAGCAGTCAGATTTCCTGAAAGTGCAAGTAAGTATCTTAGTGCTGGGAGTCACATTAGACCAAATTAATTTGTTTTAAAATATAAGTAACTTTTAGAATGCCTTACTTTTTACCTGAAAAATGTGAGCAAAGTTTTGAAGCGAGAAATAGTTTACGTTCGCCTGCTATACGTTTTCTTGCCGCGTTCTGCAACGAGAGAGGTGAGTTTGTTTATGGTGTGCCTGTTGATTGAGCTCCTCTAATGGTATTCAGTTTGTTTGAGGATATTTCTAACGTGTCTACGTTATTCAAACTCACCGGCTTGGCTGCAATATACTGACTGATGTCTGACGCCTTCGGGCAGTGAATGAATCATCGACGGGTTCGTGTCGTTGCCATGGTGCCCTGGTTGCTGGTTCTGATCATGTGACAGTCACATGCTCCATCTATGGGGTCATCTGACTATGGTTGCTAAGCAACTATACCCAACAGGAAAAGGAAATCATTTGAAAATAGTGCTTCGTTTCACGGACTTCTTACATGATTTTTCAGCCGAAATGCAGGCAAGAAAATACAAATAGTTATATATTCAAAGGTATTAAGAATATATTTACACATAGTTAAGTAGTTCCGGAATATCCCAAATTTTACTGACTTACTAAGACCCTGCATCATTATTTCTTACTGTTCATAAGTTTATAAAAAGACATTTAAGTCATGATCCTTATTTAGACCAAGTGATACACATCGAAGTTTACAAATCATTTTTGCTTCCTGTTGGCGTAGCTTCAACTCTCTGTCACCTCCTCTTGGATGAGGTGGGATCTGCTGTAGTCCAACATATCTGATATCTTTTACATCGTCCATTTGATGATGTTCCTGCCAGTGGGAAGCCAACGGTAGTCTAATATCTTGACTGTTTAAGCTGTTAAGGTGTTCCCGAATACGGAAGCGAACTTCCCTTATAGTGCTCCCGATATACACTTTTTTACAAACACATTGTATTGCATATATCACAAATTTTGATCGGCAATTAATAAAATCCTTAATCTTAATTTCCAAGTTTCCATGACATTTAAATGTTTTCATTGGTGATAACGTATATTTGCAAAAATTACACATTCCACATTTATAAAAACCCGATGGTTGAGTCTTAGAAGTTAGCCAATGTTCCTGTCCAGGAGGTGCAGGTTTCAGGAAAGAAGGGCATAGCACATTTCTAAATGTGGTAGCTTTAGTAAAAATTATATTAGGACATTTTGAAATGTAATTATGAAGATCTGTGTCCAAAAGTAATATATGCCAATTTTTCTTCAACATTTGAAAAATAAGTTTACTGTCCCGTGAATATTTAGTGATAAAACTGACAAATTCTGGATACGGTGTTTCCTCGCCCTTAGACTTTGTTTCTAATAATGCTTGTCTAGATACTTTCTGTGTTGAATCTATTGTTTGTCTAATCAGATTTTTAGAATACCCTCTTGCCTGGAATCTTGCACCTGTGGACTTACATTCTCTTTGGAAACTTTCAAGTTGACTGCAATTCCGTTTTGATCGGAGAAATTCTCCTCTTGGTATATTTTCTACGACACTGCGTTTGTGGCAGCTAGCTGCATGTAAAATAGAGTTGACTGCTGTGTCCTTCCTATTTGTGCAGGTATGTAATTCGCCTGCATCTATTGTGATTTTGAGATCCAAAAATACAATCTCCTGTGGGTCAATTTGTCCTGTAAATTTAATCCCGAAGGTATTGTGATTCAGGTAGTCTAGAAAATTTGCATATTCATCTCTTGTGCCTTCCCATATGGCCAGGACATCATCAATAAATCTTTTCCAAATAATAATATGGTCTTGAAAGGGGTTATTATGAAAAATATATTTCTCCTCAAAGTATGCCATAAACAAATTAGCCAAAGATGGGGCGTATTTTGCTCCCATTGCTATCCCTTTTGTTTGTGAAAAGTACTCTCCATTAAAAATGAACTGATTATGTGTTAAGGTAAAATCCAGGAAGTTTTTGATCATTTGGACATGCATATAATGAGAGGCAGAGAAGGTCCTGAAACTATAGTCTATTGTTTCCAAAGCCAAAGAGTGGGGGATCGATGTGTAGAGTGATGCTACATCTAGTGTCATTAGTGCATAGGTAGTTTGCCATTTAGTCTCCTTCAAAATTTGTAAGGCATGCATGGTATCTTTTAGATATGCTGGAATTTTTGGTACCAAATCCTTAATGCTACTGTCAATATAGTCAGCTAATGGCTCCGTGGCCCCACCTTGTCCACTCATTATTGGTCTTACTGTAGGCAGATGCTCAAACGGTTTATGAATTTTCGGAAGAAAATATATTGTAGGCATGAGTGGTTTGGTTACAGATAGAAATGCCTTTTCATCGTCCGTTAAGAGACCTTGGTCATACCATTGTTGTAGTATCAGGTGTAATTCTTTTACAGTCTGATTAGTAGGATTGTTACTGAGTTTTTTGTAACAGCCAGGAATGGATAAATGTTCGTCTGCCATTTTAATGTAATCTGTTCTATTTAGAATGACTATATTTCCCCCTTTATCTGCCTCTTTCACAATTATAGAGTTATCATTGCAAATCTCCTGTAAAGCTTCTCGTTCAATTTTGGTTAGATTAGATTTCTTACTTTTAATGGATGATTTAATGCGATCCATATGCGTATGAATGTCCTTAGTGACTGATTTGTAAAATGTGTCAATCACATTTTCCCCTCCAAAGGGTGGCACAAATTTGGATCTTTTTTTATGTTCCTTCATCTCTAAATTTCTTGAATGTATTCCTAATTCTTGCTGTATGTCTTTCATGGTTTTGGGTTCTTCTAAGGTTAGATTAGAGAGTATCTGAATGTTTTCAATTTCTTGTATACTCGTTGTACTGATCGGTAACATTCTTTCTGGTTGTGTCCAAATGATTGGTTTATTGTGAAAATATTTTTTGAGTTTTAGTTTTCTGGTAAATTTATATAAATCAATTTGTACCTCTGTCATGTCTAGTTCTGCACTCGGTGCAAATGAGAGGCCATAATTAAGCACTGAAGATTGTTGGTGAGAGAGGTGTTTATCAGATAAGTTGATAACTAGGCTTTCAGTATGGGTTTCGGTCTGGCGGTCTTGAGACTTGATCTGGTGAACCTTTTTTCTATATTTCTATAATCTAACCTTAGAAGAACCCAAAACCATGAAAGACATACAGCAAGAATTAGGAATATATTCAAGAAATTTAGAGATGAAGGAACATAAAAAAAGATCCAAATTTGTGCCACCCTTTGGAGGGGAAAATGTGATTGACACATTTTACAAATCAGTCACTAAGGACATTCATACGCATATGGATCGCATTAAATCATCCATTAAAAGTAAGAAATCTAATCTAACCAAAATTGAACGAGAAGCTTTACAGGAGATTTGCAATGATAACTCTATAATTGTGAAAGAGGCAGATAAAGGGGGAAATATAGTCATTCTAAATAGAACAGATTACATTAAAATGGCAGACGAACATTTATCCATTCCTGGCTGTTACAAAAAACTCAGTAACAATCCTACTAATCAGACTGTAAAAGAATTACACCCGATACTACAACAATGGTATGACCAAGGTCTCTTAACGGACGATGAAAAGGCATTTCTATCTGTAACCAAACCACTCATGCCTACAATATATTTTCTTCCGAAAATTCATAAACCGTTTGAGCATCTGCCTACAGTAAGACCAATAATGAGTGGACAAGGTGGGGCCACGGAGCCATTAGCTGACTATATTGACAGTAGCATTAAGGATTTGGTACCAAAAATTCCAGCATATCTAAAAGATACCATGCATGCCTTACAAATTTTGAAGGAGACTAAATGGCAAACTACCTATGCACTAATGACACTAGATGTAGCATCACTCTACACATCGATCCCCCACTCTTTGGCTTTGGAAACAATAGACTATAGTTTCAGGACCTTCTCTGCCTCTCATTATATGCATGTCCAAATGATCAAAAACTTCCTGGATTTTACCTTAACACATAATCAGTTCATTTTTAATGGAGAGTACTTTTCACAAACAAAAGGGATAGCAATGGGAGCAAAATACGCCCCATCTTTGGCTAATTTGTTTATGGCATACTTTGAGGAGAAATATATTTTTCATAATAACCCCTTTCAAGACCATATTATTATTTGGAAAAGATTTATTGATGATGTCCTGGCCATATGGGAAGGCACAAGAGATGAATATGCAAATTTTCTAGACTACCTGAATCACAATACCTTCGGGATTAAATTTACAGGACAAATTGACCCACAGGAGATTGTATTTTTGGATCTCAAAATCACAATAGATGCAGGCGAATTACATACCTGCACAAATAGGAAGGACACAGCAGTCAACTCTATTTTACATGCAGCTAGCTGCCACAAACGCAGTGTCGTAGAAAATATACCAAGAGGAGAATTTCTCCGATCAAAACGGAATTGCAGTCAACTTGAAAGTTTCCAAAGAGAATGTAAGTCCACAGGTGCAAGATTCCAGGCAAGAGGGTATTCTAAAAATCTGATTAGACAAACAATAGATTCAACACAGAAAGTATCTAGACAAGCATTATTAGAAACAAAGTCTAAGGGCGAGGAAACACCGTATCCAGAATTTGTCAGTTTTATCACTAAATATTCACGGGACAGTAAACTTATTTTTCAAATGTTGAAGAAAAATTGGCATATATTACTTTTGGACACAGATCTTCATAATTACATTTCAAAATGTCCTAATATAATTTTTACTAAAGCTACCACATTTAGAAATGTGCTATGCCCTTCTTTCCTGAAACCTGCACCTCCTGGACAGGAACATTGGCTAACTTCTAAGACTCAACCATCGGGTTTTTATAAATGTGGAATGTGTAATTTTTGCAAATATACGTTATCACCAATGAAAACATTTAAATGTCATGGAAACTTGGAAATTAAGATTAAGGATTTTATTAATTGCCGATCAAAATTTGTGATATATGCAATACAATGTGTTTGTAAAAAAGTGTATATCGGGAGCACTATAAGGGAAGTTCGCTTCCGTATTCGGGAACACCTTAACAGCTTAAACAGTCAAGATATTAGACTACCGTTGGCTTCCCACTGGCAGGAACATCATCAAATGGACGATGTAAAAGATATCAGATATGTTGGACTACAGCAGATCCCACCTCATCCAAGAGGAGGTGACAGAGAGTTGAAGCTACGCCAACAGGAAGCAAAAATGATTTGTAAACTTCGATGTGTATCACTTGGTCTAAATAAGGATCATGACTTAAATGTCTTTTTATAAACTTATGAACAGTAAGAAATAATGATGCAGGGTCTTAGTAAGTCAGTAAAATTTGGGATATTCCGGAACTACTTAACTATGTGTAAATATATTCTTAATACCTTTGAATATATAACTATTTGTATTTTCTTGCCTGCATTTCGGCTGAAAAATCATGTAAGAAGTCCGTGAAACGAAGCACTATTTTCAAATGATTTCCTTTTCCTGTTGGGTATAGTTGCTTAGCAACCATAGTCAGATGACCCCATAGATGGAGCATGTGACTGTCACATGATCAGAACCAGCAACCAGGGCACCATGGCAACGACACGAACCCGTCGATGATTCATTCACTGCCCGAAGGCGTCAGACATCAGTCAGTATATTGCAGCCAAGCCGGTGAGTTTGAATAACGTAGACACGTTAGAAATATCCTCAAACAAACTGAATACCATTAGAGGAGCTCAATCAACAGGCACACCATAAACAAACTCACCTCTCTCGTTGCAGAACGCGGCAAGAAAACGTATAGCAGGCGAACGTAAACTATTTCTCGCTTCAAAACTTTGCTCACATTTTTCAGGTAAAAAGTAAGGCATTCTAAAAGTTACTTATATTTTAAAACAAATTAATTTGGTCTAATGTGACTCCCAGCACTAAGATACTTACTTGCACTTTCAGGAAATCTGACTGCTGCTAAAATAGTAACGTTTCATCACCAATAAGTCTTTGTTAATGATGTCAGCGGAAAATACACGGCCTCAGCACCCGAAAAGACTTTCACATTAGGTGAGATATTTATGTTAAGTCACGGCACTTGCTACATGATTTTCTGTCGAAGCAGAATAATTATTAATATTGTCTGCACACCAAATCAACAGCAATAAGTTTCATAGAAAAGTTGCAATCTTCTTCAAGTGAAAACCTTTTGATTAAGTCTTTAAATCATTAGTTTATTTTTCGAAAATAGCAATGTCATTTTAATTATACTAATGCTCTTTTGTCTTTTTGTTTTTTGTTTCCCTGACTCTATTATTTGCTCTCTTTTTGGGAAATTATTTGACCTCTTCGTTGTATATGTTCCCTCCCTTGACCACCTCTGGAAATCAGGATTTATCTACTTAAGTTATCCGTTGGATTAATTGTTTGTAATTTAGACGCCCTGAAGACGACCTAGGAAGGTTGAAACACGTGTTGGCGTAATGTGTTTTTGGTATAATAGGTTCAATATATTTTTGGCATAATATGTTCTAATACGTAAAGTACTCTGGAATACTAGGGTGCACTTAGCAATGAACAATTGACATTGCCAGATTGATGTAACGTGTTTTAAGTGATTTGTTTATCTATTGATATTAAAACTTGGAACCCTACTTATCAACACTTACCAGGTGTGTCTCTAATCAATGAATATATTTCACAAATTGAACAAATTTACCTATCTAATGCCACAAGAGTGTGACAAATGCAAGATCAAGCGCAGTCTGTGAGGCTAGCAACTTCTTAAGTTACTATTGCCTGGATACCCTATCTCACAATGAGTCTCGTTTTGGCAGAGCTGTCCTCAAAAGTTTGACCTCATTTCTGTGGAGTTTGCACCTTCCCTCCTCTGTGAGAACTAACTGCTATGGGAGTCTATCAAAAATGAGCAACCTGTGGGATGACACAATCCATTATAAGACCAAATTACTTACCCTGCTAATGTTCTTTCTGGTGGATGAACCTCACATGGATTCCTCATCGCCCTCGTAGCCTACCCCCCGTTTAAGGAGCTTCTGGCTATGTCTTCATTATGACGCTCTCCTTTAGCGTCTATTCTTTTTGTCTTTAATCCCGAATCCCGGCTGTGCAGAGGGGAAAAAACAACAGGTCATGTGGCGCCACGTGCACAAATTTGTACCAACAACGTCACGTCCGGTTCTGAAACTGACAACTCGCGGATCCTCAGTGCCGAGCTGCTCAGCACCCCCTGTTGGGGGGAAAAAGTTTCTGAGAGTTCTGCAAAACAGGAAATTATATCTAATATGAGGAAACCTTGGGAGGGACGTCCATCAGAAAGAATATTACCAGGGGTGAGTAATTTGTTCTTTGATACCACTGTAGAAAATAAAAAATTGCTTGAAATGTTATCTACACTTTGAAAATATATATGTCATGATGTATTTGTCACCCTGTTCGCTTAGGTCTAATGCAGAGGCTAAGAAATCGGGGAGAGCGTGATCGAGAAAGGGAGCGTGAAAGAGAAATAAGGCGTAGTAGTGGATTAAGAGCTGGTTCTCGGCGAGACCGGGATAGGTAAGTTCATTCTATTCTTTCATGTTCCCCATTACAATTCTTATAACTGTCACCTTGTGAAAATAATGAAAAGTGGTCCTCAAAAGTAAAAAAAAATGAGAGAAATGGATGGTGTCTTTGTCCTTTCCGCACAACTCTTATTTACCCTTTTACCTCCCTGCCATGCATGCTTTACATCTGTCGGTTTTCACCGGTGGACGAGTGCAACCTGTCCTTCCAATTATAAATTGTTCTCTTCGAATTTGCCATTAAGTCTTCTGTGCTTTAGAAACCTTGTATCAATTGTGGCAACATGTATAGTATCCAGTTTTGAGAAGGTGCTATTCAAAGTTACTATGATAGCACCTTGGTCGTTTATCCATTTTGCCTCTCTGCTGTGGTTGTCGGATCCGGACATGACGTTGGTCATCGTACATATACTGCGTCACTACGTCCCTGTACCTCAGTTCCTTTTTTTCCGTGCTCTCACAACTCTGCTCGATGAACAACTCTCATGATAATCTTTTAAACTGACAAAATGTCATTTGTAAGACGCGTTTTCGACATGTCCACTCCCAAAGTGTCGTTCTTAAAGCTCTGCAAGGACTGCGGTTCCAAAATTTCCCTCATAGACCCAAACAGCATCTGCGTGTGCCGCCTCAGTGTCGATCACGTCACTGAGGACTGTGGTTCTTGTAAGTAGATGAACCTGAAATCGCTGTGGGAGATCACTGCAAAACTCGCAGTAGGCTGGCCCCCATCTAAATCTCTGGCACGCTCGGCCGCCCAGTCCTCGCAGCTCGAGACAGAGGGGCCTACTCCTGAAAAGGAGGATAGGCATCGGAAGAAAGCTAAAGAGAGGTCAGGTTCTCTGAGTCATTCCTCTGCCTTCCATAAAAAGAAAAGGCGTCCTCTGCGCAGGCATGGATCTGACTCATAGGATGAGCCTGGTAAGTCGTCAACCGGACCTACATCCAATGCCAAGTGGGAGGCCTTTAAAGGGCAGATGCTTGAGATGTTTCAAAAAGCGGCTGCGGGTACGGGTGATCCCTCGAAACAGCAGGCTTTTGTGGCACCAGGTGACCCAAGCCCCAAATTGACCACTGTGAAGTAGTAGTCATCGAGACCCTTGGGCTCAGATCCGCATCAACGCTGGTAATAACCAGTGCACCCGGGCGTTGAAGCGCCTTTCAGCACCGACTAACACTGTGTCATCAGTATCAGCGCTGATAGCCCAATGTACAAATGTTCTGCAGTCGAGTACAGAGTTGTTCGACACAATGGCTACCAGAGGCATTGCTAGGGTGAGTCTGAGGGGGCTATAGCCCCTGGTATTTTGGTTGTATGCCCAGATAGCTCAGGGGCTACAACCAAAAGACAAGCTAGCCCCGAGTCCCGACAGTCCAAACATTAGCATAGCCCCGGATCTTTCCCCGACTTAGCAACACCCCTGATAGCTACGGTTTTCACGACGATGACCAGATGCCCTGTGGATTCGACCCTGCTTATGCAGGTGCTGGAGGCAAGGATTGTTTCGTCTATAAGGTGGATTTAGTCGCCCTAGCTGAAGGCCTCCGTTAAGGAGAATTCTCAGATATGTCCCAATTCCCTCTACCTTAGAGACCCCCAGAAACTTTGCTGAATTTTGAGGACTTTTTTTTTTAACCTGGAGAGAGTGGGACCCTTTGCTCCCACTCTCATGTATTTTTATGTGATTTTGAACTCTGTTTCTTTTGGTTATGGAGTATGTCAAACTCCATAGGCAGCATCTTTTACATTGTGTCACACAGCACATTCAGTGCAGTGGCACAGGGAAGGCTTTCAGATTTCCCAAGGTTTGAATACTTTCTCATGGATAAACTACTGTTTCCAAGAGTAGTAAAGTGAAATTAACTTTGCTTACATTTGTAACTTTCTAGATCCAGCACACACTATCTAGTGCTGGAGGGGTTACTTAGTATCCCCTTTGTCTAGCTTCTCATGTAACATTTTTGTGTTAGCCTTTCCTAGATGAATGGCTGGTGGCAGTGGTTTACTTTTAACTACTGTGGTGTGCATTTACCGCAGGCTGCATTCGCAGCTGCAGTAAAGCACCCAAGGGTGCAATTTTTGTCAAAATGGCCCTGGTCTTCTTTTTTTGCCATGTCTTTTTAAAAGGTCCTTCTTGAGATTTGCTCTGCACGCCAAACCAGGTTTGATCTCTTTGTTCGCTTTGCCTTTGGCGGGATTCACGAGTGGCTCCAGGGTGTCTGGTGGGGCAGGAAGTGAGGAAGGTGCCCGAAACTCCCTTTGCTTGGTCTCCTAGGAGACCCAAATGCACTCTGTAGTGATTGGCCGGCTGATTGTCCGGCACGGACAGCCTCCCTTCTGGCTGACTGGCAGCTAGGCTGGAATCAATGGGAGAAACCTGTATAAAGGGCGAAGCTTTGGGCTTGGAAGGCAGTCGATCGACCACTGGACGAAGGAACCAAAGAAGAACTTCAAGAGGACGCCTGCTACAACTCCCGGAACGTTGCTTTGCCTGATGAAGCTCTGCTGCTGTGCTGAAACTTCAAATTAGTGTCGACTGAGAAGCACCTGCAAGGACGACTTCTCTCTTTGAGTTGGTGGGACCAATCAACTTCAAAGTAAGCCACCTGGACATCCTCTTGGAGCTGGTTGAATTTCCAGAGTTGCTGCTGGAAAAATGAAACGCTAGGGAGACGAACACCAGATTTTGGGTGTTGCTTTTAAGTTGGCCTAGAGCTCCAGGAAGATCCTCTGGGCTCCCAGAAAGCAGGACCGACCAAGCCTGAGCCACCTCCAGAGTGCTGAACCCCAGATGCAAGGAAAGTCCATCTCGACAGCCAGAAACTGCGGTGTTGCTATTTGCGGTAGGGGCTAGGAGCTGAAACACTGAAGTGACACTTGTTTGAAGATTGCTGGTTTTGGTCGGTGACCATCCCATTGCAGTGCAGGAGTCCCCAGAAACCCTCCCTCTTGTCCCCACGACTGAGGCACAGGAACACCAGGATCTGCAGAGCTGCACAGGAACAGAAGTCATCTGTTGCACTTTTCTTCAACCTAAAGGTACTGTACAGTCTAAGAACTTACCTCTTGTTGTGTATCTACACTTGTTCTCTGTTGTTGAGACTTGTTGTGGTTGCTCTGTAGAGTTGCTGACAGCTTCTTTACCTCACAAGCCTAAACGGCTTGTAGCCCTACTTTGAATTCTTCTTTCTACAAAGACTTTTAAAACATTGTGAAATACTTTGTAACTACCTCTGAGAAGTGATTTGGTTACACATAGACTTTTGCTAAAATTGACTTAGGCTTAGCTTGGCTCCTGAATGACTCTTCTTCCCTCTGTGAATATGTTTCGTCTTCCTTCCAGGAAATGGTTAACTTTGCATTGGGGGGTTTACAAAAGTACTTGCCTGCTTTGAGAAATATTTGTGAGATCTCTTGTTGTGTCATAACCTTTCTCTTTGACAAACTCTTAAATCTGATTCTAAATGCAACAGTGATAGATTTATGTCCCCAGCACCCCAACTATTGAAGTCACCTTAGGGTGTAGGTAGTGTCTGGGCCATCCCAAAAGGGTACTTACTGATTTAGAAATGATAAATAAAGCATTGTTTATTCAAGAAACCCTGTGTGTGAGTGTTTATTTGAATACTTGTCACTGTGAATCTCGGTGTAACTCCCCTACAGCTCACATTGACCCCTCTTAAGATGAACCTGGCTGCTCAACACGCTACCAACCTGTGTAGTACAAGCTTATACCAAAGATATTAACTATTGACAGGAGGTCAGGGTTTGTTGTAGTGCACCCAAAGGGTACTGCATACAATCTTGCCTAACAGCCTCCATGATGCCAGTGGCCTGGAAACCTCTCCTGACTTGGCGATGCAGCAGGCTCACTCTTATGGGCATGCAAATACCAAGTACTGTGCAACAGTGGACAGGATGGTGGATACCCTAGATTGAAGTGCCCCAGCCCAACCCTTGTCAGGCTTCGAGCTCAGACATTCTGGAGGAAGGACCCTCTACTGAGAGGGCATGCCATTTAATCTGGCTATTGTCGACCCCATCGCCACCTTATAGCAGAGACCATGCACCACTACCCAGGTGAATTCCATATTCACAAAAAAGTACAGGCCTGCAAGGGGAGACCAGTTTCTCTCCACGCCAGAGGGATTAGTGGTGCAGGCAGCTCCTGTTGACACTAGGTTGGCTGCGTCCACATCTATACTCCCTACTGATGGGGAAGGAGAGAAGGTTGATGCCCTAGCCAAGAAGGTGAGGCCGTTAACGCGTCATGCGCATTTGCAAAGTACAAGTTTGGTTTGTGGAGGGCTATGGGGGAAGCCCTTCAGTACATTCACAAAAAGGAGATGCGGGAGGGCTTCCAAAGAATAGTGGATGATGGAAAGGTGGTGGCTCGGCAGTCGTTGCAGGCAGGCCTGAACATCACAGACTGCTTCAGACGATATATGGGGTCCGCGACTATCTTGCAGAGACGGGCTTACCTTCAAACGCAGAGATTCTCGCCCAGCATCCAGAACAAACTACTGCACACCGCATTTGACGGCGAGAATCTGTTCGGCCCAATAGCCGACGAGACCTTTGAGAAATGTAAGTACACAAAGCTGGCTGCCGATTCTCTGGCCCTAGCTGCCCAGTAGCTGGTAAAAACCTGATTTTGGCTTTGTCTCAAGGTGAAGAGGTTACATGTGTTGTATCCCCTTTGGCAGGCAGGCTCGGCTTCCGCAACCCAGGCAGGGACGTTTGCTCCCGAAGGGGTTGGGGGAGCCTCCAGAGTCCAGTAGACGGTGGCAACAGCGGCTGGGGCGGCTCTGCACTCGAACCCACTTATATTTCTCCCCCCACATTTCCCTGGTTGGTGGATGGATAGGCGAGCACTGGCCCCAGTGGTGGTAGATGACCGCCGATGCCTAGGTGCTCCAGCTCGTCCAGTGGGGTTCCTCTCTGCCTTTCTTAAAAAGGCAGCTGGACAGGTCACTCCCTACTCCTCAGCAACCAGAACAGGAGCTCCAGCAAGAGCTGTAAACCCTGCTTTTGACGGGTACCGTGTAAGAGGTACCTCCCGTGCAGAGCGATCGGGCTGTTACTCAATGTATTTCCTGGTACCCAAGAAAGGGGGCGGACTCGGCCCATCTTGGACCCCAGGGTCTTGAACAAGTTCCTGAGAAAGGACAAGTTCAAGATGGTGACATTGATGGAAATTCTCCACACTCAGGTTTCAGGTCTGGCTGGTGTCGATAGATCTCCAGGATGAATATCTCCATGTGCTGATCCACCAAGAGCACAGGAAATTCCTGAGATTCCTCATAAGGGACAAAGCACTACCAGTTCAAAGAGCTCCCCTTTGGGTTGACCTCTGCCCGAGGCCCTTCACCAGGTTCCTGGCAGTAATCGTGGCGCACCTCAGGAGATCCGGCACCCATGTGGTCCCATACCTGGACAACTGGCTGATCCGAGATAAATCGACAGAAAAAGTTATGTCCCATCTCGAGGACACCTGCTCACTATTACACAGGCGGGGCTTCTCCCTGAATTTACAGACGTCCCACACCACACCAACACAGAAGCTCCAGTTCATTGTAGCGGTCCTGGACACTCTGGTGGGGAAGGCAAATACCCCATACCCTCCTCCCCTGAGGATTGAGTCTCCTGTGCCGAGTAGATGGTTCAGCAGTTACAGTGCGACAATACCTTGCCAGCGGCTTCCTTCCTCCGCCTCTTAGGTCTAATGGCCTCCTGCATTTTTCTAGTGCCAGAAGCCAGACTGTGGATGCAGTCCCTGCAATGGCACCTGTGGGGTCAATGGTCCCAGTATTTTGGCACTTTAAACATTTTAAGTGTCTATGTTGGTGATGTGAAAAACCAGAAGGTGTTTCGCTGCCCAAACCCCGGGATCCTTTGCTCAGGTGGTCGGGGCATGGCCATTGCATTTGGATGCGCCCCCTGGGGGTTGGACAAGTGCGAGAGGATCACCTGAGTGAGAGGTGCTTGGGGAGTGGGGCAGAGACACCTGATGGCGAAACACGGTATCCCCCTTCTTGCAGTTACCCACAATTGCACAACCCCTCTATCATTTTGGGATATTTCCAAACACACATCTCCCCCCCCCTTTCACATTGTACTGTGAAGAAGATAAAACTGGGAGTACTAAAATTAACCCATAAAAAACACATTACGACACAGAGGAACGACTACCACCCTCATGTTGTCCCGCTAATGAGATCAGGCAGCGTCAGGCACTTAATAATCGTAAACACCTGATCCCTATTACCTCTACCCACATGGTGTTAGGCAAAGTTTGTATGCAGTACCCTCTGGGACCACTACACACAACTAGGACTACAGGTGTAAGCAAACCAACCTTTGGTATAACTGTGTACTACACAGTTTTGGTAGCATTTCTGAGCAGCCAGGCTTATCTCAAGAGGGGAATGAAAGCTGTAATGATGTTACACAGAGGTCTACAATCCCAAGCATTCAAATAGACTCTTATACTCAAGGTTTCTTGGTAAAACACTTATTAATTTATTTCACAGTCAGTTATAAAACATTCACTAGAAGGAGGCAATTTATATCACACAAAAATATACTTCAGTACTTTACACGGTACGGTTCTGAGGCATTTAAACTACTTTGAAGGAGGAGCAAAACAGCATTCAGAGTACTTGGAAGTAGGAGAAAAAAAGGCATAGGTTAATAAAGAATGTTAGAGTTGCTCTTAGACAGTGCAAATACTTTGAGTTCACCAGAGGAGCCAATTCAATGCAGTAGGGTAGGCCAAAGTAAATGGGCTAAAGTCTTGCATAGGATGAAGCAGTTCTGGTAATTAAACGGAAAAGTCTGTCAAAGTTCTCAGAAGTAGTTTGTAAAAGAAAGATTCATATGTTGGGTCACAGGCTGACTAGGCCTGCAAGTTGCCAAAGTTTCAAGCTCTTTCACATTGAGACGTAAGTTCTCTCTGTCAGGTTTTCACAGTACCTTACAATGAAGAAAAAGATGCAGCCCAATTCTTCTGTTCTTGGCAGTTCCTGCAGATCTTGCTGTTCCTGAGCCTCAGTCGTGGGGACAAGAGGGAGGACGTCGGGTGGTCTCTTGCACTGCACTGGGACTGGGACTGGTCAAAAAGTTGGCACTTGGCAAATCTTCAATTCCGGTAGCTGCTGTAAAGCACACAAACTGGTGTCCCTCTCCCTAGTTATTCAGTTTCCTGCAGCACTCAGAGGAAAATGCAACCAGCTCCGAGAATGGTATCCAGGTGTCTTAGTGTTGAGTTGATTGGTCCCACCAACTCAAAGGTAGATGTAGGGCTTCTCTGTCGAGATGAACTTAGCGATTCAGACCTGCAGCAGGGCTTCACCGGGCAAACCAACGGTCCAGGAGTTGCAGCAGCCGTCCTCTTCAAGCTCGTCCCACTTCTTTCGTTCCAGTGGTCGACTCTGCCTTCCAAGCCAAGAGACTCACCTTTTATTCGGTTCTCTCCCATCCATTCCAGCCTAGCTGTCACTCACCCAGCAGGGTGGCTGTCCTTGCCGGACAGTCAGCCAGCCAATCATACCAGAGTGCATTTGGGTCTCCTAGGAGACTAAGCACAGGGAGTTTCGAGCACCTCCTTCACTTCCTGCCCACCCCAGACAATCGGGCGCCAGAGGCGGTCTTCAGTCCTGAAGCTCGCCAAAGGCAAATGAACAAAGGAACCAAAACTAGGTTTGGCGCACAGAGCAAAACTCTAGAAGGACCTTTCCACAAAGAAATGGTAAAAAAAAGAAGACCGGGACCTGTTGAATCAAAGTGGGCTCAGACGCCATCTTGAAAAACATGGCTTTCACGATTTAACACTACCGGTGAAAAATCATGGTAGTTTGTTGTAAAACTACTGCTACCAGCCTTTTCGAGAGGAAAGGATAGCATTTGACTGCTACATGAATATCTAGACACAGGGGATACTAACTAACCCCTTAAGCACTCTATTGTAAGATAGGGTGTGCTGGGTCTAGGAATTTAAAAAGACTAGTAAAAGTCTTTTCACTTTACTTACTCTGGGACACAGTAGTTTATCTCAGAGAAGGTATTTAAACCTTGGGAATGCCTGAAACCCCTCCCCGGAAGGGTGTCAAGACCTCCCCTCGGTGTCAAGACCGGTTTGTCTGGAGGCCTCTTTAGAAAGGGCATACAGTAGCCCCATTGGACGAGGTGAAGGACCCAGGCATCAGAGGTAATCTCATGCCATTGTGGCCAGTGCTCGCTTATTCATCCTCCAATCAGTGAAGCATGTGGCGAGACCTCAAAACGGCTTTGAGGGTGCTGCCGACCGAGCCACTGCTGCTGCTGGCTACTAGACGCACCCCTCCCGGAGCACTGGAAACGCTTCTGCCCTTGCCTGTGCTGCAGGAGCTGTGCCTTACTGCCAAAGGGTACATAACGCCTGCATCCCCTACCTAGAGGCTAAACTGATTGCAAGTTTTGTCGATTGCTGCACAGCTAGGCACAGTGACTCTGTGGCAAGCTTCAAGTCCTTAAACTTTTCCAATGTATTATCAGCCTTTGGCCTAAACAGATTCTCACCATCAAAGGAGACATTCATTTCTGGACGTTTGGCGAGAAACCTAAAGTATGGACATAACCCTGCCTCAAGACCGTAGCGGACTGCATTGACCTTCTGACGCAGTCAGACATCCAAGCCCATCTGGTGTAGAGAGAGATCTTTATCCCGCCCATTATCCCCAGTTTGGGATTTTTTTTGTCCTAAGCGGGCCTGCAGATTAGCACTGTTAAGGGATATCTTGCCAAGATTTTGGTTTTCAAGAGGTATCTGGAACAGGGCTCGTTCTACACAATCCCCAAAGTCATGCAGTTCTTGCAGGGTTTTTTAACCAGTTTCCTCCACGCCAGTTTGTTGTCCTGGTGTGGGATTTAAATTTGGTTTTGCCATTCCTTAGGGGATTTTCCTTTGAGCTGTTCTGTTGGCTTGCTCTCCCTTAAGGTGATTTTCCTGGGCGTGATCACTTCCGCGAGACAGGTGAGTGAGCTTCAGGTGTTCTCTGTTCAACCTCCCTACTTGGTTTTCTCTAAGGAGAAGAGTGAGGCTCTCTTTTCCACCAAAGGTGGTCTCGGATTTTAATCCCTTACAAAAGATCCATCTACCAGAGGATGGGCTGCCACCTCTGCCATGCAGAGGGGAGTCCCTGTCCTGGACATATAGCAGTCGTCTTGCCACACAAGGGATACATACTCAAAAGCATACAGGGGACAAATGAGTAATGAAATCAACACACATAGGGGAGTCCCCCAAATGAACCATTCAACAATTGATTTAATGTCCCAGTCTTAGCTCATACTGGGTCCCATTCCATAGGCTATTTAAATCACCACACAGAATGTTACACACAGTGCTACGTATTTGTCATTTTATATAAAATGTTTATAATTTATTTCATAGGCCATTGGTCCTACGTTGACAAAATAAAACAAACCACATACAAATATATGTCAGTATGAAAGATGCATATATACACCTAATAGCATTTATGTGATTTAATCATAAAACCACTGAAAACATTCTATGATCAGGAGGAGAGTGGGCACAAACACTATCTTCCTGGCCCTATCTGGCTAATAAGTCACAGATATCCTCCATAGAGCAGTGTCACCTATTTCATGTTGTAAAATTGATTATACATGGCAAAATAAATTATGCATGACCGAAAAAAACACATCCCAGGTCTACGTCCATGCTGGCGTTGTTGAACCATGTAGCATAACTTCATGACGCGGAGTAATGCAAGGGACGTTTCGGCAGGGCATCAATTATACTGCCTTCATCAGGACCCCAAGGGAAATGGAGCTCTGTAGATGTGATAGATAATATTACTGTCATATAAAAACATATTAAATCCCCAGCACCCCAAAAAATGCAGCTGCTGGAAAGGTAATATGTGAATACGCGAGGGGGAAAAAAAAAAAGAGATCCTCCACCAACAAAACACCAAACTACTGTGTGTAAACAGAAGTCCGCACCTAGCCAGGGTGGTGACATCTACATAAAAACGGCCTCCACTTGAACGTATCATTCACTATAGCCTACCCCGTCACTGGGTAGTCGTCGACATGGGCGTCTTGGTAGGGCACTTTAAAGATGGATTTCTAGAATCTGTTCAGGACGACAGATTTTAGGAGGCCATCCTAGTTATAGTGAACAGAGGAACTCGGAGGTTAGCCAAAACCCAATCAAGGTAGCAATGGAGTGCAGTCACGGGTATTTTCAGAAGACAGAGTGGGGTCCATAATGTGTCTGCGCAGTGAAGCACACAATAATTAAATATAGACAGGAATGTATAAAAATACTATATTTTGGTCACTAACGCACACTAAAGAACTAAACAATCAGGTGATATCGCACAACACTCATCAATAAATATATACATAGTCACCATAGGTTCTTAAAATGCAGTCAATGATTAAATAAATAAGATATAAAAGCGATGCAGTAAGATGGAACCAAGTCACAAGAAATATTCCCTAGTTTCAGCAGTTCAATCCCCAAGAAGAGTGGGGCGCTGTGCCCAAATGTCACAATGCTTGTATCTGATGCAGGTATAGTACTTCGGTTGGTGATTGTTCAAAAGACGAGATGCAACAAAGTTATTACTGAAGTACAATGTGTTCTTATCTTTCAGGTTTTACTGATGAGGTGCAACAACGAAAAAGCAGTAGAATGGAAGGATACGAAGAGACTGTTAGGGAGAATTCCCAAAAATGTGCTTATTCCCTTCACCTTAGAGAGCCCCAGCAACTTTGCTGGATTTTAAGGACTTGATTTTTTTTTACCTGGAGAGTGTGTGACCCACTCTCTTGTGTGTTTTGAAATGTGTTTTACTCTTGTGTTTACTCTTGTGTTTTCTTTAGTTTTGGAGTTTTAGACAACTCCATAGGCATCATCTTTTCATGTGTGTCACACAGCACCCTCAATGCAGTGGCACAGGGAAACCTTTTCAGGCATTCCTTCCGGGAATGGAGCGATCACTCCCTCCTCTCCTCTCTCCCTCTCTTCCCCCCAAGCCAAGCCTACCCCACCCCAACACTGCCACTTACCTTCTCGGACATCCAGCCCATAAAGCGTGTGTCAGTTGAGGCTTTTGCCGCCACCTTCTCTCCCCTCCCCACCCCTGGCTCTCATATCCTGACACAGCCCTGTCTCTGCTCTACAATTTCTGATATTCTTGCCCTTGTCATGAGGATCCGTTTGATGTCCAGGTCTGTCGCCTGCTCCAAAGGCAACACTTACTCTCTGTCCTCACCAAGAAGAGAGTCCACATTCAAGCTTGTGTCTCTGCGGCATCTAACAGCTCGGCCAAACTCTTTAAAATGTGCAAGGAGCTGGCCAAGCCTGCTGCAGTCTCTACCCCTCATGTTGCCTCCCAGACTCTTTGCAATGCCCTTGCCTCTCACTTTATCTCAAAAACCCAGGATATCCTGTCCACCATCTCCACCCCTGCCCCTTCACTCCCCTCTCCATCTGTGCTTTCTGCCCCTCCTTCAGCCACCCCCCTACCCCCACCCTCCTTGCCCTTTGCTCTTTTCTCCCCTGATTAGGTCGCTAGACAAGTCCGATTTATAAAAGCCTCGTCAAAACATGTTCATCCCTGTTCCTCTTAAACCATCAAGGACCACATTGACACCCTCGCTCCGGCACTTGATGATTTTTGCAACCACTCGTTTGCCTCAAGATCCTTCACCTCCCCTCTGAAGCACTCCCTTGTGCATTCTCTTCTCAAGAAACCCACAGCTGATCCTTCTTGTCTGGCTAACTATCGCCCTATTTCCATTACTCCCTTTCTGGGCAAACTCATGGAAAAGTTGGCCATCTCTCAGCTTTACTTCATTCCAATTCTGTTGGCTGTCTCCATGACCACCAGTCTGGCTTCAGTGCTGCCAGAAACTGCTCTCCTGAACATCCATGAAGATCTGCTCTCCAACTTTGACTCTAATATTCCCTCTGTCCTCATCCTCCTCAATCTCTCTTCTGCCTTCTACACAGTCAACCATACCATCCTGCTGAACCGTCTCCGTGATAACCTGGGTATCACTGTTCAGTCTCTGGCCTGACTGACTTCTTTCCTCTCTGATCGACCCTCCCAGGTCCAACTTGGGTCCTTCCTATCATCTATCTTCCTTTCTACCTGTGGTGTTCCCCCAGGGTCTAACTTCTTGCCCTGGCTTTTCAACCAATACCTGGTAACTCTGGCCCACTGCATTGCCATTTTCTGCTCAAATTTCCAGTGCTACGCTGATGACACTCAACTCATTTTCAGACTGCCCTCGGCCACCTCCTCTCCCTCAATGATCTGATTGCCTAACTGCCATTCAAGATTGGTGTGCTGCCAATGATCTTTGTCTGAATGCCAGCAAGACGGAGATCTTCCTTATCAGCACACCTTCACCATCCTTTCCCCTCACTCTCTGGCCAGCCTCCCTTGGCCCTCCTCCTACACCCACCTGCGAGGCTAAGAACCTCCGGGTCATCTTTGACTCGACACTTTCCTTCTCCCCCTACTTCTATGTCTCTAAAAAGTCACACTTCCTACTGCACCTCCTCAGAAGTTCTCTGCCTTTCCTCTCCTTCCCCCAGAAGCTCATGGTCTACCAAGCTCTGGTTCTCTCTAGGTTGGACTATTGTAACAGCCTCTTTCTAAATCTACCTGCCTCTACTCTCCGCCCTCTGCAATTAATCCATAACAGGACTGCGAGACTTGTTTTTGGCCTCAATCCCTGGGATTGTATCTCTCCAGCCCTGAAATCTCTCCATTGACTCCCAGTGGATGCAAGGATCAAAACCCTCTGCATTGTCCACAAGGCTTTCTGGGGCCTGAGTCCAAAATACCTTAAGCTATCCCTCCGCAAATACCACCCCTCTCGAGCTCTTCGCTCCTCTACCTCACTCAGGGTCAGTCGTTTTTCAAAGAAACAAGCTGGGGGTGGATCTGTCTTCGGCTGGGGCCTCCCTCTGGAACAGCCTCTATAAAATTTGAGGAGAACCATCTCCGGTTCTGGATGGACCTCAAGGCCTTCCTTTTTGCTTCTGCCTTAGCTCCCCCTCTCCCCTGCTGATCTGTTCTCTTGGCACCGTGCACCTGGCCACCCTCCTCCGGGCCCAGATACCTGCTCACCCTGCCAAACCCCCCCCCCCCCGCACTGCCTCCGGGCCACCCCTTGCCCTGGGGTCTGTATCTGTACCCATACAGTCCCCCCAAACTCTGCACCCCCTTTTTCTTCCTGCACTTATCAGACCTACCCTGTCTGCTGTCTTAAACCCAGCACTTGCCAATTGCTGGCTGCACTACCACAGTTTGTTGCCTTTATTATTTACTTATTCTCCTTTGCTCCACACTTTCCACTTCTCCCCTCCGCCCTCTCCCATGCACTTGCATGTTCTCAATGTCACTGGGCCTAGTAAGATTGTTGTTTTGTTCTCCCTGGTAACCCTCCCTTGCCTTGCCTTGTCATGCTCTGAAACACTTGTGTACAAGCTCGATAGAAATAAAATATCAATATCATGTGTTTCTGTACCTGGATTACTGGCTGATCTGAGGAAGGTTGACAGAGCAGGTTTTGTCCCATCTTGAAGACACCTGCTCGCTACTCCACAGGCTTGGCATCTCCCTGAACTTGCAGAAGTCCCATACGACACCAGTGCAGGACAGAGTCGCCAGTGTCGGACAGGTGGTCCAGCTCTTCTAGAACCATGCCACCTTACCAGCGGCTTCATTCCTCCACCTACTGTCTCGTTGCCTCCTGCATTTTCTGGTGCCAAAGGCAAGGCTGTGCATGCAGTCTTTGTAATGACTGCTGTGGCGTCAGCGGTCCCACTACTTCGGCACTTAGAGGGACGCTCTCGGGGTCCCCAGGTTGGTGGTCGAAGACCTCTCAGTGAGCCAGCAGTAACATGTTGGCGGGGGAACCATTCTGGCCTCTGTGGCCCCTGGCCAGGGTGGTCACGGATGCCTCCCTAAACAGTTGGGGTGCTCACTGCGAGGACTTGCAGGTGACCAGCCTTTTGTCAGCGATGGAGTCCCAGTGACACATAAGCAGACTGGAGTTGAGTCGTCCGGTTAGC
Source organism: Ambystoma mexicanum (assembly GCF_040938575.1). Lineage (NCBI taxonomy): Eukaryota > Metazoa > Chordata > Amphibia > Caudata > Ambystomatidae > Ambystoma > Ambystoma mexicanum. The sequence goes on along the minus strand of NC_090933.1, from coordinate 940,482,467 downwards.
CTTGAATGTGTGGGCACCCTATCTGAAAGAGGAGCATGTCCTAGTTCTGACAGGCAATACAGTGGCCATGCACTACCTGAACAAGCCGGGTAGCCTGCGCTCCCTCCCCCTTTGCAGAGAGGCGATGCAGCTGTGGTTCTGGCTGTTTAAGAATGAGATCTCGGTCTTGGCAGTCCATCTGGCGGGGACAGCGAACGGTTTGGTGGCAGCTGTGAGCAGGCAGAGCACAGTCTCGCACAAGTGGGAGGTTGCCAGGAAGTCCTGGAAGCGGTCTTCTCTCTCTGCAGTGGATCTGTTTGCAACAGAGTACAACTGGAAGTACAGACAGTTTTGCTCAAGGGAATTCCTAGCAAACAGCGCATTAAGGGATGCGCCTCTAGTGGACTGCACATAAACCTTCCACTGTGCCTTCCCTCCGATTCCTGTCATTCCGTGTGTTCTCAGGAGGTTGAGTAGGTTTTGAGCAACCCTAGTCTTGATGGCCCCGGATTACTCAGACTTTCTGGACTTGGCCATCTGCCTACCTCTCCGGTGTCCTTGTCCGGATCTCCTATCCCAGTCAGATGGTCAGGTGCTCCACCGAACGCAGATTACCTCAACCTACATGTGTGGCCCTTGAGAGGATGAGATATGATGACTGGGACCTCTACGAGGAGGTACTTGAGGTGCTACTGGCTTCATGCAGGCTGTCAACAAGTTCGCTGTATGCGTGTAGGTGGAGAAGATTCCCCCATCTCTTGCCCCACCACTACAGTGATGGAGTCCTACTGTCACAGCCTCTTCAGGCCACCACAGTCAAAGGATACTTGGCGGCTTTGTCTGTGTTCAAAAGGTCTCCGGATCACGGGTCTTTCTTTATGATCCCAGTTATGGCCCAATTCCTGAAGGGTGGTGTGAATAAGTCTATTTGACAAGTAATCTGTGGGAGAAAGGCAATCCATTTAAGGAGAAATTACTTACCATTATTCATACACAGATTCCTCATCACTCCTCCTATCCAGCCCCACTATGAAAGTTAGTCGCGGTTTTTCTCTTGGGTGGGAGAGGTGAGCTCTTGTTTCAGGGACTGTCATCTTTTGGTTTGGTGGCGCATTCCTCCTTAGATTTCCATTTTCCCCCCCAAAAAATCCCAGTTGGGTTTTTATTTTCTAGTCACTTTCGGCTGTTTGGCCGTATCGTTAGTTTTCCTCTGCAGTGGCTGAGCTTACAGGAGGGGAGCCCGGGGCGGACTGGGGTACAGGGGCGTAGTGACGCAGTATATGTACGACAACCGACGTCCCGTCCGGAGTCGAGGCAAGACTGATCGGCCGAGTCAAGGTTCACTATGCCTCCTGTCGAAAGTTTTCAGAACAGCTGACGCTAAATGGATATCTGTCTGAGGAATCTGCGGGAGAAGAATCCATAGAAAGAACATTATGGCAAGTAAATGCTCCATTTCAATTAATATCTCAAAATTGGCTCATTCCATTTAAAATCTAGCCACCTGGCAACATTTAGGCAAAATGAAGTGGCCAATTCTGATATATTTGGTCTGAAAAACAAATATTTTTTCATATGGGAAAAACACCATGTTAAAAGCTGTTCAAAAACCCATACAAAGTGAATATTCTTTAAACTATGAAGCCATTAATGTACAAATCTCAACATTTGCATGCACAGGCGGCTGCCTCGCAATATTACTCTGGAATATTTTCAGATTTCTTCTTATAAGCCTTTGAAAGTTACTGAGAAAAGTAATTTTCTGAAACTCCATAGGTCATGGCTTGCACTGACACCAAGAAAAAATATATAATGGAGCATTCTGTATGCAGAATGTATGAGAATTAGAAGAAACAGCTCCACTTTGAAGGCTTACGATTCAGACAGTAAAATTGCAGCAAGGGAGTTTCTTAATGTTATCCAAAGAAAGTAATTGAAAAAGCTTATATTAAAGCAAGAAAACAAGAGAGATCCGGCCTCCTTGCAGGATCTCGTTCATTAGCCAAGTCTGCAAATGCTAAAGATACGACAGGATTGATCTTGACCTTTGATTACGAGACATCAGAAATCAAACCTGTATTTCATAGACACTGGAAGATTCTATTAACGGATAAAGACCTTGCAACAATTTTGAAATATATCCAGAAATCAGTCTCAGGCGCAATTGGTCCTTGATAGATACTTTGGCTCAGAGTTTTCTAACACAGGATACAACACCTGCAAAAGAAATGTGGCTAAGACAAGTATGCAACCTTTGAACACCTGGTTTTGCGCAATTGAATCATATTTTGGACAAAATCACGAGACTGAATATGTAGTTTACGTACTGTCGTGTACATGCCAGAAATTGTATATAGGCAGCACCAAATGCAAGCTAAAAATACGAATTCAGCAACATGCGAGGGCCATTTTACATCAGGGCCCGAACTACCCAATGGCCAAACATTTCAGTGACTACCATCAAGGCAACATGGAGAGTTTCTATTTTTTTGGTATCCATAAAATTGATAAGGACCCAAGAGGAGGTGACTGGGAGAAGAAAAAAAGAGATGGTGCACATTTTGGACTTTGAGAGCAAATATCCAAATGGCCACAATATTGACAAGGAGATGTATACATTTTTGGGACAATAACCCTAACAAACTTTAATGTTTTTAGAACTTGGACTTTTTGTCTTGGAACCATGTCTCTGCCTTTGCTAATCTATACTGTGTGAGCTACATTATTTTCATAGAGACTATTGATGTAGAAACAATAAGGCAATATCCGTTGCATAAGGTGTTTAGGGCGGCCTGGTTATTCCGTCTGTCCGTTTATTATTGGGGCATCCCTCTCCCAGCTGTTCTCAGGGTTCATTTTAGGTTTTCTTTCCACCTCTATATGGAGGCGACACAGGATGATGCTTTTGTCAGGATTTTTCAGGACCTCTATTGGTGTTTTTTCTAGATTGGACAGGTGATCTTTGGTTTTTGTAGGATGAAACATGACTGGATGTGCAGAATGGACAAGGTAGTTAAGAGCAATTGTGGAATCTAAATGTGAGTCAATTCAGAGAACGAATATTATCGGAATTGTTTTGATATTTATATTTTAACTTTTAAACCAGTCTGTTTTTTACTCTTAAAAAGAATATGCCGTTAACAGGCACTACTGACTTATTATGTCAACTGTATATGTTTTCAGCAGTCATCACTGCTTACATCTAAATCATTTTTTGCACTTCTTTTAATATGATATACAAACCAGTCTCCAATTTAGATTCAGAATATATGTCCAAACAATGTGGTATTATGGCAGTAGGCTTGTCTAGAAATAGTGTGAGCAACTTTTATTAGAAAGTATGCATTATGCATTTTATAATATGGATAACTCCAAAGAGAAGAATATCCAGATGCACCACGCACTTTAAATTAGCTGCTAGCACTATGCACTATATACTATAGACATAGGACTATTCAGATGCACTATGCACTTTAGAAGAATGCCATAGACCTATCAAAGGAAGACTGGGATACCAACAGGATATAGATATGACCATATGTATATACAGGTGATTTGATGTAATGATAAATGTGTTGTACTGTTGACAATGAATGCGTAAGAAACATATAAGGTAAAAACTCATCACATTTCTGAGATGCACTAGGCACTTTAAACTGGCTGTTGGCATTATGCATGTTAATATTTACATCTGGATTTCAACGTTAAGGTGGACTCACGTGGTGTGTTTGCATTACCTTGGAGCTTTGTTTTGTAGTTTGAACTCTACCCTGCTATTCACAGCATTGCGAGCTGCAGATAGCTCTTGCTGTGGCCCCTTCTGCTTCCTGGAGGAGGCGGAGCCACGCTGCATCACGTGATGGATCACGTGACTTATTCGGACCTTTTATTCAGCCGTGAGTCACCCTCGCGGCGTTAAGCCCGGCGGGGAAAAGCCCATCAGCTGTTGTGCGGCTGTTAGGCGCTGGTGGTGCCAGATTCACTCGGGAAGTGCGCCTATGTGCAGACTGTGGCAGGGAGACAAGAAGACAGCAAGGTAACTGCAAGATCTATTTATTCTGAAAAGACCTGTATATCAACTTGGTACTTCTGAAATCTTAGTAATTCGGCCTGGTCTTACTAACTAACTGTTCACAATGGCGGACTCACCGGTCTCAAAGCTCTCGCCATATAGGACAGGGGTGGGATGCTATCCCGAGGAAGCCATTACATGCAGCACTGCCTCATTCGAAAATATTTTACAAACAAATGTGGAAACGGCTGAGGAGGTGGTGAACGGATCAAGTATAGGAGAAGGGGAAGGCTCCCACACACAGCTTCACCTACAGCCCCAACAGTCTTCCAAGACCCCGGATACATCAGTGAAAATCGGGGACTTTTTAATAGCACGGTGGTCATTGACGATAGGGGCCAGAACGCGAAACCACAAATAGGACTGTCCCCCAAGGCCACAGTGTGGGAGGTTTCGCCCAATTCGATTCCCTTAAATTCTACTCTCTCCTCCCCAAAGGACTTGGGCGCAACTTATGATGATGAGACGGGTTCTCTAAGGCCAACCGCACCTCCTGTTGTGAACCCCTTTGTCTTCGGTTCGGTTCCTTAAATGGGAACAAAAGAGATCAGCCTCCAGCAAAAAAATCGGACAACGGTTGGAAACCCTTTGGGATTTCCTTACTGAACACCGATTTCCACACAAACTATTCAAGTACGAACCAGCAAAACAGGGTGACTTTTCGAGAGTGTCTTCTGGACCCCTCTACGCCACGGTCTAGATCCCAACAAATGACCACCCCAGGGTCGTAAATATTTATCCCTGAGCGTAAGGGGTCATCACCAAATAAATGGGGGGGGGGGTCTCTTGCCTCAGTCAACAAAACTTTACCTCAGGGACCCCCATAAAGATTCCATAAAGGAGTATTCCCCCAGCAAGCGCCGTTTCCAAGTAAACGGCAAAGAAGACAACCCTCTCCCACAGACGAGGATCTCTTGTCCGTCTTGGAATCAACTCCAGGAGATGCTCCTTCTAAAAAGGATCCCCAAATCGATCCTGGAATGATCACAGCTTTTGCTCTTGTAATGGCCCCTTTATGAAACTTATTGAGTCGCAAAATGATCAGCTTCGGGACCATATGACAACATTCGCAATGATGTTTTCTAAAATGATCTTTATAGAAGGCTTTGTTTCGGCAATTCAGTCGAAACTCGAAAAAAATTACGAACATACGACAAACATTTTGAAAAGTATCATCGAGCCAATCATAAAAGAAAAAGAAATAAGAAGATCGGAAAGGACAAGTCTCAGGTTAGGGAGTGCAGGTGGCCCGGAGAGTGGTCCGACTTCCCTGGAACAGACTCATAACCAGCTGGTGGTTCTGTCTACAAAGAGTACTTTTGAGGAACTTTCCACTACTAAATACAAGGACAGTTCTACCAACACAGACCCTGCTGTGCGGGCAATTAGCCCAGTAATGAAGGAGGGTAGGCTAGCACCGAAGGAAGGATGTTCAGCATCTTCCATTGCAACTAATACTCTGCCCCTGGTTACACGGGATCAGTTCGAGGCTCCAGTGCCAACTACCAACATCAAATTATTTGACTTATTTAAGAAACCAAAATCAGGTTTATCCCCAATGAAGGAAGGTCTACTTAATGTAAACAAGAAAGGCGACAAAAACTATGGGAAAAGTCATACCAACGGACAAACCTATAGGACAGAGACCTTTGCCTACAAGAAAACCCACATTGAGATCTAAAATTGCAACTGATCCCTTCCAAGGAACTTGGCACTTCCCTGCAAACTGCCAACTCATGAGAGACCAGTAATAAAAAAACAGAAATTGCTCCTGCTGCCCGCCAAAAAGTAACTCCTGATGAGTCCCCTCGCCTACTGGACATCACGTCGACAAATGACAACATGGACATCTCTCTCATGGACTTATCTGTTTATTCAGACATAAACACCACATGGGAGGGGGAGTCGGGATCCAATACCTCCGGAACAGAAAGTGGTATCGAGGAAGAAGATCCAGAAATATACAGCAAGATAAAAGAAGTCGACCTTAAAGGGGAGACGAAGGCTCAGACGATTAAAGACAGGCTGGTGCGGCTAGTGTCCTTCAAAAAGCCCTCAATGCCCACGTTATCGATTCCGAACTCGGTCTTCGATAAAAAACTCAACTGGAAAACTAGAGTGCACTCCGGTAGAGAAATATCGGCCAGCCCCACAGAAAAAGAGAGGGCAGACATACACCCATCTAACGCCTTGGTTTACACAACACTGGAAGACAGACGGAACTTTCTTGTCCAGAGATCCCTGGAAACTACCAGTAATAAAGGAGTCAGCCCTGACGCGTCAAAGGAAACAAAAAGAACAGTGTCATGGGCAGAAACGATTGAGAGAAAACCGACATGTGGGCCCAACCATCACAATGCCCACAATGGACCGGGGGCAAAAAAATGCCAAGGAACACTACAGAATACTATTGGAAAGAACTCTAGGCTACGAAGACAACTTAATTATGAATCGGGCTAACGTTATGAGGCTCTTACAATCCCTGGATCTTCTGGAGAAATTAAAATCGAGGGATTTAGACTGGGTCGAATTTCATAATGAACAGCGACACGACAGTGTGATTCTTCACATAACTGATCAAAACACTAAAAATTTACTCTTAGAGTTGGGCCCAAAACTTAACTTATGTGGATTCATGCTTAGGGAGTTGGAGGAGGAAAACAGATCCGACAGTGTAGCTACTCGGAAACATCTACTACACAACCATCGAAGTACCACTACCAAACCCTATAAGGATCATCCGATGAAAGCAGGAAATAGTGGTAGAGGGACCCGAGAGGTTGATAGTGGAGGAGACCAAGTGCATATTCAATCAGAAAAAGCAGGACTAAACTTGGTGAATAGTCAAGACGACTGGAGTTGGCTGGCTGGGGTCCTATCTGCTAAGTCATAACGCCAACACCCATCTACGAGTGCCCACTCCAACTCCAAACCAAAAGGGATAAAGATCATGAGTTGGAACACAAGCGGTTATGTGCATTTACTTGGCAATTCAGCAACACACCTGTCCTCTTACGACCTATTATGCTTGCAAGAAACCTGGTTGTGTGATCTACCTCTTCTGGACAGGTTTGAGCTATATCTAAACCCCGCAACAAAGGGCTCAAAAGGCAGACCGAGCTCGGGTTTACTGTTGGGGGTAAAGCGCACCAGTGGCATAAAAGTGCTCTCTTCTCTAAACAGAAACCCTTGGATCCAACTTACTAGGATTTCATCCACATCAGAACCAGCTTCACTTATTTCAGACTGGCAGTTGCTTATATGCAACGTATACTGGGGCCCGACAGCCCGAGATGAGGACAAACTTATGGAAGTCCTACTGGAAGCCATAGACGACGCCAGGATTGAATGCCCACTACTTGAAATTCTGCTATGTGGTGACTTGAACATGGAATGTTACGACAAGAAGCAGAGGAAAATAGAGTTCCTGCCTTTGAACGCCTCAAAAAAAATGAGAGGCGTGGTCATGGAGAAGGAACTACTAGCCAGAAATATATACTTGGTAAACGGTAACTTGGCGGGCGACAAACCAGCCGCCCGCACATGGAAACGGGGCGCCCAAACAAGTACACTGGACTATATGTTTGCATCAGAAAATCTCTTTGGCAAATTAATATCGTTGGAAGTGATCCCCACGATCCAGAGTGATCACAACATCCTGGAACTCAAATCTGAGGCTTGGAACAAGCTCTCGTCTGTACCAGGCAAACATCTACCAAACCAGTTTCTTGAGTCAACTCCTGGTGGCAATAGACTACGCATGGGAAGAAAAGAGATGGCCCTGGTGCTGGATACCTTAATCAAGGACCAAGGTCCAAACCTGATAGAATATGCTGAAACACTGAAGATCTTTCGCCCAAAAGTAGTCGCCAAGGAAATTCACCAATGCAAGCGGCACCACTATGATCACCAAGTAGTGACAAAAAAAAACTGGTTAAAAAAGCCAGGAGATTATATGTTAAAACTAGAGCACCAGATGACTTAGTCCTGTATACTAAAGCTAGAAACACCTACAGGAACTGGCTTAAGCAACACAAACATCAAATAATGCAACAAGACAGTGAGAAGATGCTTCACCTACTATCTACTAAAAACATCACTGGTATTTGGAAGTTGATCAATGAAATAAACATCCCTTCCGACTCAAAAATGGTAAATCCAATAGCCTCAGAAGTTTGGGAAACTCACTTTCGGAACCTTTACTCTATGGGGAAAATCTGTGGTCCTGCCCCATTCTTACCATCGAATGAGCCCTGGGACTTTAAATTTGGAAAACAAGATATTCTAGACCTTATTAAACAGTCCAATTCTTCAAGGGCTGCAGGACCTGATGGTCTCACCAACGACATCCTCAAAAGGGACCCGGAAAAATGGGCTTCGTTCATGCTGGATTTGTATAACAACATAAGACTAAAAAAGTTACCTAAATCTTGGACGACGTCCATAATTGTGCCGATCTTTAAGAAGGGAGATAGGTCCGTGCCCACTAACTACAGATCGATTGCCCTTTTGGATGTCGTCGGCAAAATATTTGCAGCACTAATCTTGAAACATCTAAATGAATGGAGTCGGCTGGCAGACCATCTGGACCCTTGGCAATCAGGCTTTCGGAAGGGCATTGGAACATCCTTAAATGTGCTACTCATCAACATAATCAAATGCATGGTTAAGGCCAAGAAATATAAGAACATCTATATCGCGTCAATAGACTTGGAACAGGCATTCGATTCTGTTGATCGCGGAATGCTATGGCACAAATTAAAGAAATGGGGATGTCCGATCAACCTGAGAGAACCTCTCGAAGCACTACACACAGGGACAACCCTCAGAGTAAGGTTGGACAGACAGGGCAACCTCTCAATGTGGTGGCCATGCACGGTCTGAAACAGGGCTGTCGGTTGGCTCCCGCTGTTTTTTGCCCTTTTATATCCGACATGCAGGAAGCTTTCGAAGCAGTGAGGTGTTCCCCCCCCCCCCCCAAAAATCGCGGAGACCGTCGTGGGAAGGCTCTTATTTGCGGACGATCTTCTGTTGCTAGACCAAACGGCCATCGGACTTCAGCGGCAACTAAAGGTACTCGAGTCATACACACAAGGAAACGGCCTCCGTATAAATCCCAAAAAATCAAAGATATTGAGGCTAGGACCTATCATCGGCATGAAAAATCTAAGGTGGTAACTTTCCGGGGAAGAAGTACCAGTGGTTTCGTCCATGATATACCTTGGAGTAACTTTAAACAACAGCATGCAAGATGGTCCAGGTATCTGCAGGCTTAGAAGTAAAGTTACGAACTTAGCTTCGCAAGCCTTGTTAATCAAGCGACGATACTGTTCTTTTTCCCTTCGTCCTCTGATAGATTTCTACAAACTGAAAGTTGTGCCAATTCTCACTTACGCAGCAGAGGCGAATTTCTTCATCAATTCAGATGTTTGGAAACTGTTGGAGGGCCTATTCTGGAAAAGAGTATTGGGCTTACCGACATCAACTCCAATGGAAAGTGTGCGTAAGGAACTAGGCCTATCGTCCCTTTACATATCTACGGTCTGGAAATCCCTGACACTCCTCTGCAAATGTCTGCACCCCCAGGAAAGAAGTGGATTTGTGGCAATTAACGAAGCAATCAAAAGACAATTGATTCCGGTCCTAACCAAGTGGCAATTAATTTGTTAAGAAATCCTGAATACCATAGCACTAAAACCAGACAATCTCATGTTAAATCCGCTCATGGTAAAGAGAAAACTCTTGGACTGGGACTGGATAGCCACCCTGGACAGGCTCAGTGCTTTGCCATCAATCACCCAAGGCATGGACGAGCACTATTGCAGAGGCACCATCCACCCTTACTTGGATAAATTTCCCTCAAATACGGAAAGACAGCGGTTCTTAAAATTCAGACTAAACCTCTTCCACACAAGAGAAGTCTTAGGGAGAAGAACCAAAAAAGAGGAAAAACCCAGTCTGCTGTGTCGAGGCTGTGGGCAAGAGGCTGAAACCTTACAGCATCTAGTGATGAATTGTGTTACCTTAACTAAGTTCAGAGAGAAATGGTTGGGGACGCACCTTTCAAATTTAAGCACTTTAACCTTGCAGGACAGGTGGCTAATTCTGAGAAGGGGGGAAAAAGTATCTACGACCCTGGCTCTGTTGAACTTTGAGAGAAACCTTTACAATTTTGGACATTTAGTTATTTTTCTCGAGTTATACTGTTTCCCGCCCTATATATATATATAAAAAAAACAGTTACATCAAATATATATATATATATATATATAACTGTGTTTTTTTTTTCTTCTTCTTCCTTTTCTTCCTTTTTTTCAATTCTTTTCTTTTGTTTTCATCTCCACAATGCATTTAAAGTTTCCTTTGGTAACTAATTGATGCAATAAAAAAAAAAAATAATAAATATTTACATCTGGATTTCAGCGTTAAGGTGGACTCACTTAAAGATGGCCTAGACCATGCCATATAGAAAAAACATACAGTAACTAGTCCTCTTTCTGTGTTTAACATCATGTCACTGTTAGGGAGAATTCTCATGTATGGCTAATTTCCTTCACCTAGTGAGTCCGGACTTCTGGAGTTTTTTTTCCACTTGGTAAGAGTGTGAGCTTTTCCCCCACTCTTACCTGTGTTTTGCCATGTGTATTTCTATGTTTTTGTGATTGTGGACTCTGAAGTACACCACTTCAGTAGCCCCCTTCTTTTTGTGTCACACAGCACCTTCAGTGCCGTGGCACAGGGTTGTCTTTGAGACTTCCCCCGACTCTATTTCTGAGGCTGACTACAGTCCCCCAGAAAAGTGTAAAGTTGCCATTAACTACCACAGATTAAGTACACCCCATCTTCCATGGAGTACTAGAAAGGGTTAATTTGTATCCCTTTTTATCTGTATCTCCTAGAGCTTTGTTTTCCTCTTTTAACATTTAGACTTGGCTGGTGGCAGTTGTATCTACCCTAACCTTTCTACCGCAATTATATTAGATAAACGTGGTATTGCTCTTGGCTATTATATTAGCCTCAAACATAAACCTGCTTGACCAAATAGTCTTTTTTTTGGCTCCGGTTGGGTTTATTCGCCGTTTCTTTTTGTTAAAGTCCTTCTTGTGTTTTACTTTGCGCGGCAAACTAGGTTCGCCTTCTTTGTTCACCGTCTTTTGGCGGACTTCTGCTCAGAAGCCCTCCACAAGGTGCCTGGGTGTCTAGGTGGGCTGAATGTGAGGGAGGGGTGTAGTCACTCCCTGCACAGGGTATCCTAGGAAACCCAAGTCGCACTTTGCCATGATTGGCTGAGGTGGTTATCCAGGCTGGACAACCCCCCTGCTGGGTGATTGACAGCCAGGCTGTGTGAATGGGGGTTTTGCGCATAAAAGGCAGGTCTCTTGGGCTAGAAGTCAGAGAGTCGCCACTGGAACTACAAGGAACCGAACCGAAGAGAAGTGGAGAGAACGACGGCTGCTGCAACTACCCCGTCCAAGTGAAGCCCTGCAGTCCTGAGCCATCTACCCTTCGACGACTAAGAGAAGATCCAGTCCGGAGTCTTCTTCCCTTGAGCCTGGTGGGGATAACCAGCTCATCTTCTTCAGCCAGAGATCGCCTTCGTGGTCGAAATCGCTGCATGCTGCTGTAGTGGTCCGGATAGCCACCTGAAGAGCCTCTCATGTTTTTAAGAAGCGCACCTTTTATTGTTTGTCGATGCTGCCGGCTTCATACCTGTGTGGTGCATACCCCCTTCAGACGTCCTCCTTCACGACGAAGCTCCAGGAATCGTGGGTCTGCGGGAAACCATCAGGAACAACTGCCAGAGCACCAGCTGCACCATTGGAAGAAGGTACTGTGTTCTGCTTGAGGAAACTGGGTGAACCCCTTTTCTTCATCTTCAAGGCTTGCCCCTCTCTTCCCTCCTTCTTATAACTTTTGCTTCCGAACATTAATATCGAAGTACTTTTGGCTACGTTGAATCGTGAACTGTCTGTGTGATATTCGGCAACAGGCCCCCGGTGCCACTTGACCCTGGCTCCAGCCCTTTGACTTTTGAACTCCTGTTTCTGAGTGTTTCTCGATTCTGTCTGCTTAACCAAAATATTGCCTGTGATTTTGCCTCCAACTCCCTCTGGGTATCTCAGGTGCTAAGTGTGTTTTTGCCCCGGTAGCATTTCATGTCACGGATACGCTTTTATTTAGTAGACCGAACTGTCAAAAAGTGATCTCAATCGTATTTGCGGTAACCTGTTTTGTTCATAACACCAGTTCATTCAAACACAGGATACTTACCTTGAGACTTGCTGTACAAAGTTAATTAGTTAGTTGTAGTTTATTTTACGTGTGGTTTTTGTTTAAGTTTAATAGAAGTGTTGTGTTTATAACAAATGTACTTAAATTTTTCTACCTGAAACCTTGAGTCAGTGTTTGCTCGAGTCACAGTAATTGTGGTCCCTTTGTGTAATCTCTGCTACTGCTCATATACTCTTGAGATAAGCCTGGCTGCTCCACCACTGCTACCATGACATAGTACAGGCTTGTACCAAAGGTAAAACATGTATTGCCACCTGTAGTCTTAATTGTGTATAGTGGTCCCTAAGGGCACTGCAGAGGATTCTGCCTAACAGTCACATGGAGTATTTTAAACTGAATGGGTATGTGGATCACCTGTTGTGATTAAGCGGTAAGGATACTGCGAAATGCATCAACTTTGTTGTGTGGGCCGTACACTTTGGGAGAGTCATGTTGTTAGTGGATTTTTAATATTAGCCATGTGTTGCGCAATATATTGAATAAAAAGAAGACATTTGTAATATTGGTTTCCTGAGGAATCTTTAAAGAATGGGGGAGTGCCTCTCAACGACTGCAGAAGCAACAGTCTCACGAACATATATATTTCTGATGTTTGTTAATCTGCTTAGAATCACATGCTGTGCATAGTCTGACATCCAGTGGTCACTGCGGAGTACTGCATTTTGTTTTTCGTAGTCGAAAAGGGGACGTCGTCAAGGCATGTCTGTAACACTATCCCTATAGTGACGTGCGGTGTACCCACAATCCCTCACGTGTCGAGGTCCCTCAGATTTTTTTTTTCCACCCAGATATTGGTCGCCTTTACGTGGAGCTCCTCGAGAGACATTGCAAATTCATTTACTCGACCTTCGACGGCGGGGACGAAACGGAGGAGATCCTTCGGCGCTGCCGAACACGTGGCCTGGCCTCGACGGCCAAAAGACAGTAGGGAGAGTGGGTCTGTGGGACATTTCTTGTTTCTCTCTGCTCTCCTAGAATGCCTTTCCTTTTCCCCCTCCCTTTCCCTCGGGGTTGTTGTCACAGTGAAATATTTCCTCAGCTATGGAGAGGACACCCTTTAGGTTTTGCCCGCGTTGCAAGGGCAAGTTCACCTGGAAAGACTAGCATAAACGGTGTAACCGTTGCTTGCCCCTCGACCACAAGGAAGACGGCTGCACGGCTTGTCAGCTTCTTAACCCTAACACTTTAAAGGACCGCAGGGTCAAAAGGTGGGCGGCCTACGCCATGTCGAGGTCCGATTCTTCACCCGCCTGCGCAGAAAGTGACGAGGAATGTGATAACCCGACGTCCGTTTCGGAAGTCGTAGACCTCTCCTCGTCGTCTGTCCCCGGCCCCGACAAACTCGGCTCACGCCCTACTTATGGGGATGAACACCCCGGCGACACTGACGCACACAAAAAACACTCCCATAAACACATAACCCACGGCTCTTCTTCGTCAAAGACGAAGAAACCATCAGCGCCAACGGAGACGCAGGTTCCACCGGCGTCCTCCTCAGACCGTAAGATTCTTAAGCCCCCCCTCGCAGACGCGACCAGCGACTGGGCTTCCCCCAGATAAGGGTGCTACCCCCAAACCGCCAGACGAAGCGCTCCGTCAGAGAGCGCCCGTCGCCGTAGAACACGTGACGCCCGTAACGTCAATACCAGAGCCCTCCACAGAGGGATTAGTCGTCGAGAGCCTGGCGAGGATCGTTTCCGCCGATTGCCAGAGGCGGACGGCGAAAGATACATCGAATACCGCTCAGAAGGCTAGAAAAAGGCCGGAAGGAAGGCAGGAACTGCCCCCTTCATCTAAAGGGACTCCTAGCCTGCCAGAAGGCTTTTCAGACGGCGACGGAAACCTTTCTTCGACATTATGGGAGAGGTCAAAGCGTTTTCAGGCCAAAAACCCTATTTTTCCCCCCCCCAGACCGCTCAGGGGTACCTCATGAGACCCTGGAGAGACTCCAGTTCTGTATGGAGAAGATGGAGAGGTTTATGGAGACTCAAAACCTACCACCACCCAAAAGGGCAAGAGATGGACCTCTGGTGGCCTAGGGCTAAATTCCCTAGGCTGTTTAATCCCTCCCAAGTGGATGTAGATTTATATGACCTCACTGAAAAGGACCCCCACTTTCAGGAGGAGGACGAATTTTTAGGCAACGAAGAGGAACAAAACCTCGAGGAGGAGGGTTTTGAAGATAATCCAGATATAGGTGGGGGGGGGGGGCTTTGGAGAAGACCCAGAGGAAGGTGCTTCACAGCGCCCTGGCAGTCCCCATCAGCGTTTTCGGACCCTGATGCACTAAACCTGTCCCCTCCCGAGGACTCGCCTAATAGGAACACGTCACCTATAGACGATCAACCTACATTTAATGCACTACTGCGCAAGGCCGCAGCGCATTTTGAAATAGACACTGCGGAGATTTCTCCTGACATTGACTTTGTGGAGAAGGTAATCAAGGAGAAACCCCCCGTCAGCCAAACCATTCCCCTCCTCGCCTCAGTAAGGAGACGAATTATCCCTTCACTATCTAAACCCGCGTTGGTCAGAGGGGTCAACCCGAGGATAGAAAAACTATTCAGTCCCTCTCCTTCAGACCCGTTGTACGTCAGGGGCCACTCTGTACCAGACTCCCTAGTGGTGACAAATACAAGGAAAAGAGCAGGGGTCCCGCTGTCTACCAGCAAAGCACCACCAGACAGAGGGTAAAAAAATTGTATGCCCTAGGGAAGAGGATCACAGCCTCCGCTGCTTTTTCCGCAAGGATTGCAAACAACTCCTTGCTAGCAAGTTACGCAGATGCACAATGGAGCAAGCTACGTAAGGACGCCGAGGAGGTACCAGAACCCCTACATACACAGCTTCTGGCCACGATTACTGAAGGGAACCTAGTCAACCAAAGCATCGTGAAAAACACTCTGGATGCTGCAGAAACGGCTGGCCGTTCCCTAGTCCAAGGAATACTCCTCAAACGCCATGTCTGGCTGCGTAATTCGGGGTTTAAACCTGAAACACAAGCATCTCTAATCAACAAGCCTATAGAAGATGCCAACCTCTTTGGAAAGGCGGTTGATGAGGCACTAGAAACGACAAAGAAAGAGTTTGATACCATCAAAACCCTAGACCAGATTTCTAGGACTCCTAACAAACGTGGCTATGGCAATAGGTGCTTTTTTCGAGGTCAATGCCAGCAGCAAAATCAGCAGCAGCAATACTCTGCAAGCAACTGGTCCTCTAACCAAGACACCAGTGGGCAATACATCCAGAGAGGACAAAGGGAGAGGTCGCGGTTCCACTCCTAGAGGTTCCCAAGCCACCAACACCAAATGACTCGAAGATTCGGGTCCCCTCCCATGCATCGCCGGTTGGGGGCCGGTTAACATCCTTTCTTCCAGCATGGGAGGGAATAACATCAGACTGCTGGGTACTATCAACTGTTAGGCAGAAACCTGTGCAGTTCCCTCTGGGACTACTGCAAAAGATTTAGGACTACAGGTGTTTGGCAGTAAACCCACTTGGTAGCAGTCTGTACCACACAGATTCACTTGGTAGCTGTGGCTGAGCAGTCAGACTTCCCTCAAGAAGAGTTAGGCAGTATACAGAGTATTCACAATAGGTCAAAAGAACACAGTAGAACAAGTAAACACTGACCAGGGCTTGGTGTAAAAGAGATATAATTATTTATTTAAAACCACATCTAGAAAAACACACAGGCACTAATAGTAAGCAATTCAAAAACAGTCACTAAAAGATATACACTCCCTTAGAAGAATATTAGACCAGTCTTAAGTAAAGCCCCACTTATTTTCAGACAGCGGTGAGCGCTTAACGTAGATGGCACTCTAATAATTCTTTTTTAAAAGGGAGAGAAAAGCAGAGAATAAATTGAAACAGATCCCAACACTTTTTCACGAGCACAACAAGAGAGGAAGGCAAAGTAACACCATGAGTTTAGAGTCAGTAGGCCGGATCCACTTTAAGAGGATCAAAATGAAATGTGTCCAAGGTCACACGGTTGCAGTGCACAAAAGTCTTGGAACGGTTCAAAAAGGAGTTGGACCAAAGAAAGGGACCAGTTAGAAGGTCAAGGCGGCCAGCCCAGTCCAGAAGGTTAAGGGATTATTATTACCTTGTAGCAATCTTTAGAAAGGGAGGCCTGGCGGACATGGTACCTTAAAGTGGTGAGAATACTCCAGCGGGGGCAGTTGTTCCTGGCAGCGGACGCAAGTCGGTGCTTCGTCCGGGGGAAGAGAGGATCTCGTCGGGGAGGAAGACAGGAGTCCGTTGCACTGCCAGGGAAGAAACCAGCCTCTGAGTTCTCAGTTAAAAGGAACAGTCCTTTAGTTCGCGGTCCAGTGGTTAGTGGCTATCCGGTTGTCGGGGTGCTTGGCACGGGCAATTCGACCACAAGCCGGTCTGGGGTGCGAAGAGAAGAAGGTAAACTGGTTGTGCCCACCAGTCAGGGGAAGAAGCCTCTGCAGCCGGGAGATCTTCTCTGTCGTCGGGAAGTGGGGAGTCGGTTCCGCAGGGCTCCACCGGTGGTGTCGTCGTGGTAGGTCGGCTCAGCTTCTCCCTTGTCGGATTCTCAGGTCCTGTGGCGACTTCTGAAGTTCCAGCCCCCAAAGCCCTGCTTTTATGCAGCATACCCCCATTCACTCAGCCTAGCTGTCAATCAAACATGCTAAGTGGTGAGCCGGCCGGCTCACTACTTGGGCCAATCACACAAGAGTGCGACTTGAGTTACCAAGGTAACTCAGTCCAGGGTGCCTAAACACCCTCCCACACCTCCTGTGGTACCCAGACAGGGTGGCACCACTTTTGGAGGCTTCTGTGGAGAAGCCCGCCAAAAAGTGGAACAAAGGACTCGACTTGGGTTGGAGTCACAGAAGAGAACACAAACGCCATTTTAGAATAGAGTCCTGGCAAAAAATACCAACCGGCGAATTAATATTAAATAAACCGGCGGTATGTTCGAGGCTATGAGAATTAAATAAAGTTGGTAGCCTCGAACAATGGGAAAATCCCATAGGAATATATTCGCGGTCGAATATAAAATGTAGTATCCACTGCCACCAGCCAAAACTCGATCAAGGGGGACGGAGACGTGCCCCCTCTACTAACAGACCCCGGGGCAATCGAATTGCCCCGACCAGTACATCCACAATAGGATGGTTTGTACTGGTTTCTGTTAATAATTTGGGACTAGTTAAGCCAATGGTGACTTTACATGCCCTGGGAGACAGTAGTTAGTCCCAGGGTATGGAGTCTATGGTGGGGTGTCACTATGACACCCCTGTGTTACTGCACGGAGGGTGCTGTGTAACACACACAGAAAAAAACACATGAGACCCTATGGAGTAAAGGACCCCAATGCCCATAAAACACATTAGCAGTTGAAGGAACACCATAAATCATGTCCAAGAGTGGGAGAAAGAGTCTCACTCTTGGCATGAGAAAAAAAAAAACAAACTCCAGAAATCCAGCAAAGCTGCTGGGGGACTCACTAGGTTAGGAAATTCAGCCTAAAGAGAGACTTCTCCCTAGCATCAACCATAGCCCGCGGCTACTGTATAGAAATCAACAGTTCCCCAACGTACAGACCCCCAAGGGGACGACGCATGACACCAGAACACCTCGCCATCCTTCTGCAAGAAGTGGACCAGCTACTGGAAAAAGGAGCTATAGAGGTCGTGCCTCTATCTCAGGTAACAGAAGGTATTTATTCAGTGTACTGTCTTGTACCTAAAAAGGACTTAACCATGCGCCCTGTATTAGATCTGCGCCCAGCGAACAAATTTGTCAAACCTCAAAAGTTTCGTATGGTGACCTTACAGGAAGTGATCCCCCTGCTATCACAAGGAGATTACATGACAACACTGGGCATGAAAGTTGCATACTTTAATATTTTAATGTTGCCAGCGCACAGAAAATACCTCAGGTTCATGATAGAGGGCAAACGCTACCAGTTCAGAGTGCTACCCTTCGGGATAGCATCAGCACCGAGGGTATTCACGAAAGTACTGGCAGTGGCAGCGGCTCACCTGCGCAGGTTGTCCATCCCAGTATACCCTTACCTCGACGATTGGCTCATAACAGGGGATTCTTACGAAACATGCTTCTCAAATACCCAAAAGACTGTAGACCTTTTGTTCCAACTGGGCTTCTCCATCAACGAGAAGAAGTCCAGCCTAGACCCCAGCCAAGTCAAACAATTCCTAGGGGTTCTAATTCGAACAAAGGACGGCCTCGTCTTCCCCTCCAACGAGAGGGTCCAAAACATGCTGTTTCAGATCCCTCAATATGTGGCAGGTCGAGAGGTGACGGTACGCAAAGCACTGTGCTTGCTAGGAATGATGGCGTCATGTATTTATTTGGTACCCCACGCGCGCCTGCGCATGCGCCCAATGCAAGAGTGGCTCAACAGCCAGTGGTGTCAGGCCAGCGGACAATGGGACGATCTAGTGGTGGTCTCGCAGGCCTTGGTTCTCTCGCTACGGTGGTGGTCGAAGGAAAACCTGGTAATAGGAAAACCATTTGCCACCCCCGCAGTGGAAGCCACTCTAACCACAGACGCATCCCTCACAGGATGGGGTGGGCTCACCTATCCCATCAGACTGCTCAAAGTGTTTGGACTCCGAGCGTAGCATCCAAGCATATAAACTTACTGGAGCTACTGGCTGTGTTCAAGGCACTAAAAGCCTTCCAGGCACACCTACAAGGGAAG
Source organism: Ambystoma mexicanum (assembly GCF_040938575.1). Taxonomy (NCBI): domain Eukaryota; kingdom Metazoa; phylum Chordata; class Amphibia; order Caudata; family Ambystomatidae; genus Ambystoma; species Ambystoma mexicanum. The sequence goes on along the minus strand of NC_090933.1, from coordinate 940,463,415 downwards.
ACAGTGATGCTCCTCACGGACAGCACCACAGCCATGTACTACCTCAACAAACAAGGGGGCACTCACTCTCCAGGACTGTCCAAGCTGTCCCAGAACATCTGGAAGTGGGCTCTCAGACACATGTTCCTACTGTCACAACATGTACCAGGGGAACTCAATCTGCTAGCAGACAAACTCAGCAGAGACTTCCCTCTGCCCTCAGATTACGAATGGCGTTTACACGAAGACATCGTCTTCGTTTTCACACAATGGGGAGTCCCAGAAATAGACCTGTTCGGAACTCTGTAGAACTCACAATGCCAAGATTATTCCTCCAGGTACCCCCAGAACCAATCCAAGGGGAACGGTCTATCGATTCCATGGTCAGGGAAATTTGTTTACGCTCCCCCCCCCCCCGACTCCCCTTCTCAACAAGATTGTGCACAAGATCACCAGGAGCAAGTTACCATGATACTAGTGGCCCCTATGTGGGCCCAGCAGCCATGGTACGCTCACCTGATGGAGATATCTCTTATCTCCTCCAGTGAAACTTCCCTGCCCGTACAACATGCTGTCACAGGACAAGGGCAGGACACTGCATCCATGCCCTCAGACCATGAACTTAGCAGCCTGGCTCCTGAGATCATAGAATTTGGACATTTACAACTCCCGCAGAGATGCATGGACATCCTCAGGGAAGCTAGAAAGCCTAACGCTCGTCACTGTTATTCTAGAAAATGGAAGAGATTTGTCATCTGGTGTAGAGGAAGAAACCTCAACCCTGTTGACTGCTCTCCACCACAAATTGTTCTGTACCTGACCCATTTACTGGACTCAGGTCTAGTATTCAATTCTATTACAGTCCACCTAGCGGCACTTTCTGCATACACCACTTCCCAACTTAAAGTGTCATGGTGGAAAGTCCCAGTTATTAAAGCCTTTATGGAGGGGGTAAAGAGAATACACCCTCCGATAGCAAACCCAGCTCCCGGCTGGGATCTAAATGTGGTACTTACCAGGCTAATGGGCTCACCCTTTGAACCCATGCACAAGGCAACTCTTAAAGACCTCACTCTTAAGACTGCCTTCCTAATAGCCATCACCTCCATTAGGAGAGTAAGTGAACTACAGTCTCTTTCTGTTCTAGACCCCTTTGTAACGGTTCACAAAGATAAGGTGGTTCTACGCACACACCCGAGGTTTGCACCGAAATTCATCTCGAAATTCCATGTCAACCAGTCAATAGAGCTACCAACGTTCTTTCAAAACCCTTCAAATTTGGGAGAAAAAAGCCTGCATACACTTGATGTGCGCAGAGCTGTCATGTTTTATATGGAAAGAACTAGACCACTGAGAAAGACTAATCAGTTGTTTGTCTCGGAGGCAGCAGGAAGAGAAGGAGATGCAGTCTCAAAGTCCACTATAGATGGATTGTTCAATGCATCACTCTCTGTAACACTCTTGCTAAGAGAGAACTACCCTTCAAGCCAAGAGCACACTCTACTCGCGGCACTAGGGCATCCATAGCATTCATTGCAAATGTTCCCCTTGAGTCCATTTGCAAAGCGGCAGCCTGGAGTTCTGTACACACCTTTACAAAACACTACTGTCTAGATGCCCACTCTGATTCCCAGGTGGGACAAACAGTATTAAGACATCTTTTCTCTACTGTTCCTTCTCACAACCCACCTCCGACTCCGGGTACTGCTTGCTAGTCTATGCACAGCATGTGATTCTAAGCAGATTAACAAGCATCGGAAGACAATGCATTACTTACTGTAAACGCATTTCTGATGGTTGTATCTGCTTAGATTCACATGCGCCCACCGTTCCTCCCCGCTCGGATGGAAGGAACATAGACATCTTTTTATATCTCTCTTTTCTGTACTGACGTCTAGAAGGCTCCCTCATGGCAGAAAGAATACAAACAGAGGGACCTCGACGCGTGAGGGGTTCTGGGTACACCGCACGTCACTATAGGGATAGTGTTACAGACACGCCTTGTCGACGTGCCCTTTTCGACTACGAAAAACAAAATGCAATACTCTGCAGTGACCACTGGATGTGGGACTATGCACAGAATGTGAATCTTAGCAGATACAACCATCAGAAATGCTTTTACGGTAAGTAATTGTATATGTATATATATGTGTATATATGTGTGTATATATATATATATATATCTGTTAGTTTGATGTGGAAATCAAAGAGGCCTGGACTGCTGCATCTGAGTTTTCCAATTTTCTTATCCACATAGGTGTGAAGTTTTTTGTTTATGAAATGTGTCTCAAAAATTCTCAGATTCATTTCTAGAGATATTCTTCGCTTAACTGGCAAATTGCCAATCAGCCAGCACAGTGAATGATACTGCTAAATACAAACTATACTTATATGGCCTACTATTGCATGTCATTTAGCACATTGTTTGGTTACTTGAATGTGTTTCTTCATTGCTTCTTTGTAAGGGATTTTCGGAGGCAGCTTTCCATTGACACTCGGCCATATAGACCACCATCAGAAGGGAATCCCGGCGATGAGTCTGATCCAGTTCCATTACACCGACAGGCACTTGGAGAAAGGCTTCACCCTCGTGTTCTTGCAATACAGCCGGTAAGATGAATGTAGCACAAGACTTATTACAATGTGCAAGTGCTTTCTGAAATGAATATAAATGTGAGATGTGGTCAAGAGTATATGCTATTGAACCAAAGAGTATGCTTTAACTCAGTTTTCTAATAATGTTTCTCAACTTAAGGTGCATATTTCACTATAACTATGTCAAAAGCTGTCAAAGTTTGTAAGCAATCTTGATGGCTTTGCAGGCCCTGTGTACGAAGATAAGGGGAAGGTTGCCCTTCCCACCAGCGGACGATCCTGCGGCGCCTGGACCGTCGGGGAGCCCACCGAACAAGCGGAGGCGAATCCATCCTCCACCTTCCTTCCAGCTTTACACCCCATGGCGGGGACGGACGGTGACGACGGGACCGATCTCCCATCACCCCTTGCCTGGGCCTCCACGCGCAACGTAATTGGCTCCTTCAACGCCATGAGCGCCAGGGCATCAGAGCTTTTCCAGCTATTCCCCGAAGAGCAGAAGGAAGGGTTCCTCTACCAACGACGAGAGGCCAAGAGAAAGACCGTCCTTTCAGTCCCCTTACTGGATGACATCTGGGACGAAGGACTGTCCCTTCTGAAGAACCCGTCCACGGCCCCTGCAAAGCGGGACCGGTACAAGAAGTAGTACCGGGTCCCGAACTCTCTGTGCCTCGGGGCACAGCCGTCCCCGAATTCGGTGGTCTCAGCGGCGGCCAAGAAGAAATCGGCAGAGGCGGCGGCATAAACGTTCACTTCCCCGCCAGACGCCGAGGGGAAGAAGCTGGATGCCATGGGACAACGGGTTATCTCGTCGGCAGCGACAACCATCAAGGCGGCCAACGCGATCGCGGCGCGCTACGACAGGGAGCTGTGGTTCAAGATTGCTCCCATCCTGGACTTTCTCCCAGATGACAAGAGGGCAGACGCCCTTGAAATCCTGCAGGAAGGTGAGGTGGCGTCAGACCACGCCATCACGGTGGCCACGGACATTGCCGACACAGGCTTTTGCCAGATGGGCAACGGCATTTGCCTCCGCTGGCAAGGTTGGCTCAGGGCCACTGATTTCCATCAGGACGTGCAGACCAGGGTACTGGACATGCCCTTAGACGGGAACAACCTGTTTGGCAAGGCAGTGGACGAGTCGCTGCAGGCCATCAAGGCGGACACCGAGACGGCCCGGGCCCTGGGTTCTCTCAATCAGCGACGGCCATCCTTTCGGACTTCCAGAGGCAAGTCTCAAGGTGCCGCCAAAGGATCTGGCGGCAGTTCCTCGTCGTACCGCCAGGCAGCCTGCTCCTCGCCCCAGGAAGCCTACAGAGGCCCTAACAAGAGAGTAGGAAACCATCTTCGACAAGGTGGCAAGGCCTCGGCGAAACAAAACTGAACCGGCCGTGACGTCGGGACCCCACCCGAGCACCCCGGTGGGAGGCCGGCTGGCGAAATTAGTTAGCTTGTGGGAGTCCATCTCCACCGACCGTTGGGTGCTGGATGCCCTGGCCCACGGTCACTCCCTGGAGTTCCAAAGTAAGTGTCGCCATTTCCCGCCTGTGGCAAGGAAAGAAATCCACGTGCCACAGCTGCTTCTGGAGGTACGAACAATGCTGAAAAAGGTTGCAATAGAAATCGTCCCAAAGAGGCTCCGGAGTATACTCGCGGTGCTTTCTCGTCCGAAAGAATACTGGCGGCTGGCGGCCCATCCTAGACCTTCGCCTCCTCAACAGATGCATCAAATCCCAGAAGTTCAGGATGGTCACCCTTCAGCACGTGCTGGGACAATTGGAGGAAGGCGACTTCCTGTCGTCGCTGGACTTGGAGGATGCTTACTTCCACATCCCCATACGCAAAGGACATCGAAAGTGCCTACGGTTCGTGGTCCAAGGGCGGCACTACCAGTTCAAGGCCCTGCCCTTTGGGTTGAAGTCGGCGCCATGGGTCTTCACCAAGTGCCTAGCTCCGGTGGCGGCGCGGCTGCGCCTGCAGGGGATCAACGTATACCCCTATCTGGACGATTGGCTCATCTGAGCAAATTCAAGAGAACTCGCCGTCAATCACACAACGAAGACCGTCTGCCTGCTCACGGAACTGGGATTCTCAATCAACTGGGCAAAGTCCTACTTGGTACCGTCGCAGGACACCCAGTTCCTGGGAGCCAGACTCGACACAGTGGCACGGTTGGCTTCACTGTCGGAGGAGAGGATGAAAGCCATCCTGGGCAAGGTACAACGGCTGTTGACCATGAAGTGGCCAGGGTAAGGTCCATCAAGTCCCTGCTCGGCATGTCATTGTGCATCTACCTCGTACGTCTGTGCAGGTTGCGGATGCGGCCACTACAGGAGTTCCTCGACGCCCGTTGGATGCAAGCGGCAGGCAGCTTGGAATACAAGATCTCCCTCAACAAGACTTTCCGGCAAGCGATCCGGTGGTGGGGCAACTGTGTGCATCTAGCGGCGGGCATGGACTTCCAGACCCCGGAACATCAGGAAACGGTGACGACAGACGCCTCCCTGGAGGGATGGGGAGCTCACACCGGAGATCTTCCACACAAGAGGCCTTTGGCTCCCGGAGGAGAGGTCACTACACATCAATGTCCTGGAGCTCTGAGCCGTGTTCTGGGCCCTCAGGTCTTTCCTCCCGTCCCTCAAGGGCAAGGCGGTGAGGGTCTTCACCGACAACACCACCACAATGTTCTACATCCGGAAGCAAGGGGGCACCAGATCCCCAGTCCTATCCAAGGAAGTGCAGGATCTGTGGCACTGGGCCATGGCACAGGGGATGTTCCTGGTATTCTTCCATCTGGCAGGAATAAAGAACACCATTGCCGACTCGCTCAGCAGGGAGCTGCGCTCTTGCCACGAGTGGGAACTTCGGCAGGATCAAGTGGATCTCCTATTCCGACGATGGGGCAATCCCCAGATTGATCTATTCGCGACGGTGAAGAAGACCAAGTGCCGGAGGTTCGCCAGCAGGTTTCCCCAGCCGGGGAGCATGGGCGGCACATTTTCATTCAGCTGGGACTGCCTGTTCCTGTATGCGTTCCCACCGTTACCGTTGCTGCTCCGACTCATCAGTCAACTCAGACAGTCCCGGTGCAGGGTGATCCTCGTTGCACTGGCGTGGCCGAGGCAGATCTGGTTCCCAGACCTTCTGGACATGTCAGCGTACCCCTCATTCCTCCCCCCCCCCCCCCCCAGTCAAACTGCCGATGCACATGGATCTTCTCGCCAGGGAAGGAGGCGCCATCCTACATGACCCGGATTCACTGAACCTGCAGGCCTGGCTCCGTCAGCACTACATTTCGGAGGGTACGATATCCCGGCGGACTACAAGGAGGTGCTTGCAAAGGCCAGGGCTTCCTTGACTCTTAAGTGCTATGGACACAAATGGAAGAGGTTCTCTGTCTGGTGCCGTGCACAGTAGAACAACCCTCTGCGGATTACGGCCCCTCAAGTGCTGCCGTACTTGCTGTCGCTGGCCAAGGCGGGGCTGGCTCACGCCTCCATCAAAATCCATCTGGCGGCGATCTCCCGCTACACCAGAACTCCGGGGCGGTCGTCTCTGTTGTCTCATCGACTGGTGAAGGAGTTCATGAAAGGACTGTTCCGCTCGTTCCCGCCGGTGAAGGCTCCGGCCCCGGTGTGGGAGCTCTACGTGGTACTGACCAGGCTCATGGGTCCCGTTAGGCAGAATCACATGGAGTACCCTTGGGCAACACTACATATGATTAGGACTACAAGTGATAGTACAATTTCACCTTTGGTACAAGCCTGTACTACACAGTAAAGTGGTAGCGATGGCTGAGCAGCCAGACTTATCTCAAGAGCAAATGAACAGTAATAGGGATTACACAAAGGACTAAAATTACTGTGACACAAGCAAACACTGACTCAAGGTTTCTGGTTAAAAAATATAAGTACATTTAATTTTAAACCATCTATTCACAGAACACTTCACTTCTATTAAATAAAACCACACTCTAAATACACTACACACAACCAATTCCTCTTGTTCAGGTCAATTTAAGGCAAGTACATTAGGATTTGACAGACAGGTGTTTGGAAACAAAGACGTTACCGTGGGTTAATACGCGATCACTTTTTGACAGTAATGACAGTTCGGTCTTACAAAAGAAAAGCGTACCCGCCGGAAGAAATCTAACCGTAGTCAAACACACTTAGCACAAAGAATTAAAACAAGGGAATAGTGGATAAAAATCATAGGCAATACTTTTGTCAAGGCAATAGAATCAGAGGACGTGTTCTAAGAGGCAGATAAGTCAATAGGCTTGCGCCAGTGTCAAATGGAGCAGGGCTCTGTTGTCGAGGATCACACAGTGAGAACAGTTCAAGATTAACGTTTCCAGGAGTACTGGATATTGTCAAAGGGAGGCAAACGTTATAAGACGGAAGGAAGAAAGGACAAGTCTTGGGAAAGGAAACGGGTTCACCCCAATTCCTCAAGGTCGGACGGAGAGATCGACCAAATGGAAACAGTGCCTTATTCGGATGAAGAAAGCTGGTGCTACGGCAGTTGTTCCTGGTAGTTCCTGCAGACTCACGGTTCCTGGAGCTTCAGTTGTGGGGACAAGAAGGACAATGTCTGGATCGTTTCTTGTAGTTCCAGTGGCGACTCTGACTTCCAGCCCAAGAGTCCTGCCTTTTATGTCAAAATCCCCCATTCACACAGCCTGGCTGTCAATCACACAGCAGGGGCGTTGTCCAGCCCGGACAACCACCTCAGCCAATGGACACAAAGTGCGACTTGGGTCTCCAAGGAGACCCTGTGCAGCGGGTTACTAAACCCCTCCCTTACATTCAGCCCACCTAGACACCCAGACTCCAAAGGACGGCGAACAAGAAAACCAAACCTGGTTTGGTGCAAAAAGCAAACAACAAGAAAGACTTTAACAAACAGAAATGGCGACTAAACCCAACTGGAGCCAAAATAAAACATATATGGTCAAGCGGGTTTTATGTTCGAGGCTACTATAATAGCCTAAAACATTACCACTTTATATAAGATAATCGCGGTAGAAAGGTTAGGGTAGATACCACTGCCACCAGCCAAGTCTTGATGTAAAGGGAGCGAAACAAGGCTCCAAGAGGCACAGACAAAAAGGGGTAAGAGTTAACCCTTTTCAATACTCCATGTAAGATGGGGTGTACTGGGTCTGTGGTTTAAAGTGACTATATAAAGTTAATGGCAACTTTTCATGTTTCTGGGGGACAGTAGTCATCCCCAGAAATAGAGTTCACAAGGGAAGTCTAAAAGACATACCTGTGTCACTGCACTAAAGGTGCTGTGTGACACACAAATAAAAAGATGATGCCTAGGGAGTTGGTGACACTCCATAGCCCATGAGCACAAAAAGTACAACACACACAAAAATACACTGCAAGAGTGGGAAAAAGGCTCACACTCTTACCAAGTGGAAAAAATAAACCCCAGAAATCCAGCAAAGCTGCTGAGGGACTCACTAGGTAAGGAAAATTACCCATAAATGAGAATTCTCCCCAACAGGTCCCCCATTCGAGTCCTGGCGTTTGGCACCGCTGAAGTTCCTATTGTGGAAGACAGCGTTTCTTGTGGCCATCGCCTCCGCACAACGACTGGGAGACATCCAGGCCCTCTCCTGTAAACCTCCATACCTGACATTCCACGAGACGAGGGTAATGCTGAGGACGCACCCCTCCTTCATGCTCAACGTGCCGTCGGACTTCCATCTCAACGAGCCCTTGGTGTTAGCTATTTTCTTCCCGTCGCCGGCTGAGAGGCCTTTGCACTCGCTGGATGTGGCTAAACCGCTGAAGTTCTACGTGGACCGCACAAAGAGTTTTCAGAGGACATCACAGCTGTTTGTGAACTTTTGACCTGTGAACCAAGGGAAGGCCCTCTCGAAGGCTTCCATTTCTAGATGGCTCTCCGGCTGCATTATGCACTGTCACCGGTTGGCAAACCGACAGTTGCCTGGCCGTCCGAGAGCCCATTCAACCAGAGCAATCGCTGCTACTGCAGCGTTCATATCTGGTGTGCCTCTGCTGGACATCTGCAGGGCTGCTACGTGGAGGTCGACACACACCTTCACGAGATTCTACTACGTTGACCGGGATACCAGGGAGGAGTCCAAAGTCGGCCAGACAGTGATGCGCAACCTGTTCGCTTGAAGGTGAGCCTGGTGAGGAGGTAAGAGATGCTTAATGTTGAGTTGTTGAAATGCTTAATGTTGAGTCTTGCCACCTCCTGTGGTTGTGCATGTGTGTACTGCTATATTCTTGTATTCATGAGCATGTGAATCCATGCCAGACCCCATGCTGGGGAAGGAACAAGTTACTTACCTGTTACTGTTGTTCTCCAGCATGGGTCTGGAATGGATTCACATGCGAACCCTCCCTCCAACCCCTCTGCGGCTCTTCTCTTGGTCCTACTGCCACTTTGTGCTACCAAATGTGAAGATGGCTGCCAGAGGAGGGGCTTAGGTAGTGGGCAGTCATTGGCTGGGGGCAGTATGACCCAGAGACCAGTTGTTATTAGTAGAAAGACAGTTCAGAAACTAAACTGATTTTTTCTTTACCAAGGATTCACAGCCTGACGACGAAGAATATTCATGAGCATGTGAATCCATGCCAGACCCATGCTGGAGAACAACATTTACAGGTAAGTAATGTGTTCCTTCCACACCTTTTTTTTTTTTACAGCTATTTTAGCTACTAGCTTTTGTTCAATAATTTGTGAAAATAGTTGCAACTTTCGTTTTCCTCCATCAGACATTTTAAATCTTTCCTCATTGTTGGAGACTAGAGCAGCACGCCTTATTTGTGGATACATTTTTCAAAATCTTAAATCAAAGGCTTTGCAAATCTCTAAACCGGGTGACTATTCAATCTTGTATCCATTTCAAAGTCCTATAATTTATAAGGAAAGCCTCCTGGGAAACAGGCTCCCCCTACATCTTCACATGCCTCACCAGGTACAGACCTTCCAGATACTCGCTGTCCGGCATATCTAACAACTGGATGCTGGCATCTCACATAAAGATATGCTAGGATAGAGGACTGTTATTATGGATTTCATCATGGAACTTGGAGCCAATCATCTGTACTTCAGAAAACCAAGAACTCTAATTTTTAATTAATGCCTGCAGCTAAACTTTGTTTCATTACATTGGATGGGGTAGCCACTCTCTCGTGTCTGTGTGTTAGAAGCCTCCCAGTTGCAATGCGGGCCTGGGACCCAAGGCCAGGACTGCAGCACTTCTGGCCTCTTCGACTTTTCTGTCTTTGCGATGGAGCAGTGTTAGGCAGAAACCTGTGCAGTTCCCTTAGGGACCACTGCAAAAGATTTAGGACTACAGGTGGTTGGCAGTAAACCCAATTGGTAGCAGTCTGTACCATCCAGATTTACCTGGTAGCTGTGGCTGAGCAGTCAGACTTCTCTCAAGAAGAGTTAGGCAGTATATAGAGTATACACAATAGGTACAGAGATACAGTAGCACAAGCAAACACTGACCAGAGCTTTGGTGTAAAAGTATATAATTATTTATTTAAAGACACACTTGTAAATTACACCAGCACAAAGAGGTAAGTAAATTCAACACATAGTCACTATTATATATATTCAACCCTAATTACTTATTAGACAAGTCTTAATGAGAAACACCACTTAATTTCAGACAGATGTGAGCGCTTAGCATAAGATGGCACTCTAATAAATTATTGAAAAGGGAGGGAAAAAGGCAGAGTTATAAAGCACACAAATTTCAATACTTTCATAGAACCATAGTGAGGCAGGTTAGGCAAAGTCTACTGGTGAGCAAGGAAATTCAAATGCCAGGCCCACTCTTAGAGAGAGCAAGCAAAATGTGTCCAGGATCACACAGTGGGGTTATGCCCAAAGAGTCTTTGTAGAAAGTTCACAAAAGATTGAGATCAAGTCAGGAAAAGTTAGTTAACAGGTCCCAGGCTAACCCAGGTTAGAAAGTCGAGGATTTACTGTCACCCCGAACGATATGTCGCAAGGGAAGCCAGGTGGGACACAGTACCTGAAAGTGGGAAGAACACTCCAGCGGGGGCAGTTGTTCCTGGCAGCGGGTGCAAGTCGGTGTTTCGTCCAGAGGAAGAGGGAGGAGGTCTCGACGTGGAGGAAAGCTGAAGGTCGTTGCACTGCCAGGGAAGAAACCAGCCGCAGAGTTTCCCGGTTACAAGGTACCACCCTTTTCTTCGCGGTAGTGGTAAACCGCGGTATTCCGGTTGCCGGGGTGCTTGGCACAGGCAAGGCGGCCACAAGATGGTCCAGGAAGGCGAAAAGACGGGCAAACTGGTTATCCCCACCAGTCGAAGGAAGAAATCTTTCCGGACTGGAGATCTCCTCTTTCGTCGGGAAAAGTGGTGAGACGGTTCAGCAGGTCTCCACCGGTGGTGTCGTCGTTGCAGGTCGGCTTGGCTTCTCCCTCCTCGGATTCTTTAGGTCCTGTGGCCACTTCTAAAGTTCCAGTCCCCAAAGCCCTGCTTTTATGCAGAAAACCCCCATTCATTCAGCCTAGCTGTCACTCAAACATGCTAAGTGGTGAGCCGGCCGGCTCACCACTTGGGCCAATCACACAAGAGTGCGACTTGAGTTTCCGAGGCAACTCAGTCCAGGGTGCCTAAACCCCCTCCCACACCCCTGTGGTACCCAGACAGAGTGGCACAACTTTTGGAGGCTTCTGTGGAGAAGCCCGCCAAAAAGTGGAACAAAGGGCTTGACTTGGGTTGGAGTCACAGAAACGAACACAAATGCCATTTTGGAACCAAGTTTCGGCAAAAAATACCAACCAGTGAATTTATATTAATTTAATAAACGGGCGGTATGTTCGAGGCTATTTTAAAAAAGTGGTAGCCTCGAACAATGGGAAAATCCCATAGGAATATATTTGCGGTCAAATATAAAAAGTAGTATCCACTGCCACCAGCCAAAACTCGGTCGGGGGAGACTGGACAGTGCCCCCTCGAACAACAGACCCCGGGGCAATCGAATTGCCCCGACCAGTACGTCCACAATAGGATGGTTTGTACTGGTTCTGTTCACAATTTGAGACTAGTAAAGCCAATGGTGACTTTACATGCCCTGAGAGGCAGTAGTCAATCCCAGAGTATGGAGTCTATGTTTGGGGGTCACTACGACACCCCAGGGTTACGGCACGGAGGGTGCTGTGTAACCCATATACCAAAAACACATGAAGCCCTATGGGGTAAAGGACCCCCGTAGCCCATAAAACACATACAAAGTGAAAGGAACACCTCAAATCATGTCTAAGAGTGGGAGGAAAAGAGTCTCACTCTTGGCAGGAGAAAAAAATAAACCCCAAAAATCCAGCAAAGCTGCTGGGGTACTCACTAGGTTTGGGAAATTAGCCTTTACAGAGAATTGTCCCTAACAAGCAGGCTGTAGGATTTCTGGCATCAAAGGTATGTTTGGGATCCTTATGTGGAGTTGCATTATCAGGATTATGAAGGAGGCGGCAATGTTTTCGAAATTTCTACTGGTTGCAATGACCTTTCTGGAATAGCCCGTAGTCCTTTTTCTTCAGGCTCTACCCCAGAGAACACACCCTCATGGTGGTCTAGTCTCTTGGGACAGTTTTTCTGAAGTCCAACTAAGGGCTTAGTAAAACCAAACAACTGAGACAGTACAAAACTCCACTTTTGGTATAATGCTTTACTAAAAACTGATGTTAAATAACTATTTATAACGGAAACTGTGAGTGAAAGTGTTACTTGATTATTTGTATTGACGGATTTCATTTGTACAGCTCTACAGCTCACATTTACCCCTCTTGAGATAGGCCTGGCTTCTCAGTCACACTTCCAATGTGTGTTGTACAAACCTATACCAAAAGGTGGGTTACCTAATACCAGTCTTGTGTAGTCTCACACAGTGTGACTGCACCATTTCTTGCTTAACAGATACCTTACAGAGACCTTCGAATGAGCATGCACGTGGTGTCAGAGCACACTATCAAAGTTAATATAGCTTGGTTTCAAAGTTCAATCACTCATCTGTTCAATTTTACTTGCGTGGGTTATCACACGCGTTTCATACGTTGTTCGTTCAGCGCTCACTATACAATGTTGCCGCTTGCAACCTTGGCTTCAACACAGACCGGTCTGGTATGGGCATCCCCAACTCACTGTCTGTGTTGATTTCACTGGTGCTACTTTGTTGTGGGAGCCAAGGACAGTACAGCGGCAGCAGGCGATTCTCCACGCCTTGTTTATCGGGATGGGAGGGCCCCGGGTACCTCCGACACACAGTGTAGGATTCTTCAGCTGGGTTTCCTTGTCTTATGCTTTCTAGTCTTGAGGTTTCATGAAAGTAACAGTTCCTTGTCGAAAAGGTCAAGGGCACTTCCCTCCTTGTGATCCCCTTCTGTTTCGCCGTCTTTCTTGTGTTAAACTGCCATCTTGGAACTCTTGTTTCCTTGTGTGCTTTGCCTCGCTCAGTTTGCTCTTGTGCACCGCCTTTTATCTGTTTTGGGAAGTGTAATGGAAGTCTGGTGTACGTGATGGTCAGTAATTGCCTGACCCTGCCTGATAATTTTATTGGGACATTTCAGGTATACGGCTCGTGTGTTAGTCTGATTTCTCTCATAGCAAGCTCTCCATGAGAAAGTGTTTGTGTTGTGAAAGGGGATTTGGGTCGTTGAGTTCCTACGTATCCTGGTAGGATGGGGTAAAGGTGTTACAGGGGTGGGGATACCGTGTCTCGCCGTCCGGTGTCCCACTCCCCGAAGACCCCTCACCCAGGTGATCCTCCTACACTGGTCCACCCCAGAAACTAGATCTAAAAGTGATGGCCTTGTCCTGGCCACCTAGATGATAGATCCCTGGGGACTAGCGGGTGAGACACCTTCAGGTTTCTCACATGTTACAGCAGCCTCTCCAGGCGCTTGAAATTGCTACAGCCATATTTTCTTCATCTTCCTATTTGGTTTCAGCTCCAGTGGTCGACTTGTCAGCAGCTTCCAGGTTCTGCGTACAGCACAACTTCTGCAATCCCTCCTGCATTTTACAGAAAGGTGCTGTTAGGCTGTCCAGTCTCAATGGGGTACTGGCTGTTCTGATTGAACTCCTTTCAGGCAAGGTGAAAGACAAAGGGCTGTGGGGTTTTGGACTCCTCCCTCGCTTCCTGCCTTCTCAGACATTCTGGAGCCTTGGCAGGGAAGACACAGGATTCCCACTGACGTCGTTATCACCTAGATCGAAGGGGAAGACCTCAAACTACAAGCAAGACATGGCGAAGAAAGAAGGAACCCTCCATTTTAGAATTAACATCCTGTTGATAAAACCACTGCCACCAGCCATTCAAGCAAACTTGCAATTGTAACAAAAATGTTACAGGTAAGTAAGAGAGGCCCCCCAGCACTCCACATAAGGCTGGGTGTGCTGGCTCACTATATAAAATGTAAAGGGGGATGAAAATCCCTCTTTACTACTTGGGAATTGTAGTTCACCCAAGCACATGAAAGAGAAATTAACAGGGGAGCCCATATGGGCAACCCTGCTTAAGTCCAAAAGTTTTTGGAAACACTTCAACCATACACTATGGAGAGACACAAAACGGTCACCCCTAAAAACTAAAAAGAGTAAAATACTAGGGCAGAAGGGAAAAGGATTCTCCTTCACCTAGGGACATGGTAAAGTACTTACCTATTCAAAGCAAAACTTGCTCGGGTTGACACAGGTCAAGAAGATTTATCATGGTATGAAAATCTTACCCAACTTAGACCTTTTTGACAAAGTAGCCTTTTCTAGTGGTCGGCTGACACTGAGCCTCTGGGTCTGTCTCTAAAGCAATGGTACTCTCATCCAACCAATCTCCTATAACCACCTCTTAAGATCTTGTTCGAGAAAGACTGTCAAATTGAAGGGGAGCCCATTTCATTGTCAGGGTTCAGGCAGTGAAAGCATTCTTGTGCTTGTCTTCCACATAAACGTTCTTTGGTTTGCATTTGTAGCAATCCTTAAAAAGGCTGTTTCTAATGGACTTCTTCCTCCCAAGGATTCCTCATCTATGCTATCTATCTCCCAGCGCCAGATACTCTTTTTGCAGGTGCGACTCCTGTTTACACCTTTCCCTGGACTTGAAGTTGGGGCAGTATATATAAGCGCTGTACCGTCTGCTCCTTTTTTCCAAATCGAAAAGGTGAGATTGAGATGTTAGACCCTCCTTCCTCCCAAATGGGGTCTCAGGTTTCCAGCTCTCTCAAAAGATCCATCTTGCCAGTCTTTTTTCCTTCGCCTCATTTTTCCAAGGCACTGAAATGTTTCCATTTGCAAGAGAGAACAGAACTTATGACCAACTTTTCGTGGGGATGCAGGTGCACGAGCTAGCGGGGGCTGTCACCAAACAGGCCATGTCTCAGATAAACTGTTTCCAAGAGCACTAAAGTGAAATTGACTTTACTTACATTTGTAATCTTATAGACCCAGCGCACACTATCTTACAATAGGGTGCTGGAGGGGTTACTGAGTATCCCCTTTGTCTAGTTTCTCATGTAACACATGTCTGTTACCCTTTCTACAATTAATGGCTGGTCGCAGTGGTTTACTTTTAACTACCATTGGGAGTTTTTACCACGGACTGCGTTCGCTGCTGCAGTAAGGCACCCATGGGTGCCCATTTTGTCAAAATGGCCCCGGTCTTCTTTTTTCGCTATTTCTTGCTGGAAAGATCCTTCTTGAGTTTTACTCTGTACGGCAAACCAGGTTTGGTCCCTTTGTTTTGTCTTTGGCGGGATTCATGAGTGAAGCCCCTATGGCTCCAGTATGTCTGGCAGGGGCCGTAAGTGAGGAAGGTGCCCGAAACTTCCTGTGCTTAATCCCCTTGGTTACAGAAATGCACCCAAAGGCGATTGGCCGGCTGGCTGTCCAGCAAGGACAGCCACTCTGCTGTGTGATTAACAGCTAGGCTGGAATGAATGGGAGAAACCTGCACAAAAGGCAAGGCTTTTTGGCTTGGAAGGCAGAGTCGACCACTGGACGAAGGAATCCGAAGAAGAACTTGGAAGAGACGCCTCCTGCAACTCCTGGACAGTTGGTTTGCCCGGTGAAGCACTGCTGCTGTGCTGAAGCTCCGAATTCACCTCAACAAGAGAAGCCCTGCAAGGACGACTGTTCTCCTTGAGTTGGTGGGACCAATCAACTCCAAAGTGAACTTGTTTGGACATCCTCTCGAAGCTGAATGTACTTCAGCTGCTGCTGGTACCGAAGTGCCAGGGAGAGGAACCCCAAATCGAGTGTATCACTTTTTAGTCAGACCCTAGCGCCAGGAAGATCCTCCGGAAGCAGGACTGACCAAGCCTGAGCCACATCAACAGAGTGTTGGACCCCAGAAGCAAGGAAAGTCTAAAGTGGTATCCGAGAACTACAGTGTTGCTATTTGCTGTCAGACGGAAAGGAGCTGAAACGCCGAAGTGCCACAGAATTGAAGTTTTCCCTTTGCTGCCGTCAACCGTCCTGTTGTGTTGCAGGAGTCACCAGAATTCCTCCCTCTTATCCCCACGACTGAGGCACAGGAACAAAAGGATCTGCAGAGCCACAGAGGAACAGAAGCCAGCTGGAACCATTTCTTCTAACCTAAGGTACTGTAAAGTTTAGGAGAACTTACCTCTTGTCGTGTAGCCTTACTTGTTCTCAGTTGAGACTTGACTTGGTTGCTCCTGTACAGTTGCTTGCATCTTCTACCCCTCACAAGCCTCCCAGCTTGTGGCCCTACATTGATTCTACTTTTTCTACAGACTTCTATAACATTGTGTAATACTTTTACTTACCTGCAAGAAGTGCTTCACCTCACCTAGACTTTTGCCCTATTGACATTGGCTTGCCTGGCTCCCTGAATGACTCTTCTCCCCTTTGATTGTGTGTTTGTACCTTCCTTCCAGGAAATAATTAACTTAGTTTGCATTGCGGGTGTTCACAAGTTCTTACCTGCTTAAGAATATTTGTGTGATCTCTTGTCTTATTCTAAAACCTTTTTTACTTTCACACCCATCTCAGTATTGCTCTAAATGTACCAGTGATATATTAATGTCCACAGTGCCCTAGCTATTTGTCACCTGAGGGTGTAAGAAGTGTCTGTGTGCCACTCAAATGGGCATTTGCTGATTTAGAGGATCTAAGAGTGTGCATTTTTGAGTGTATTTGTGTGTTACTATTATATTGCCCCTTCTGAAGAAGGCTTATTCAAACTGACTGTTAAATAAATTAATAATTGTTTAATCAAGAAACCTTTAGTGTAAGTGTTTATTTGGATACTTGTCACTGTGAATCCCTGTGTAACCACCCTACTGCTCACATTGACCCCTCTTGAGATAAGCCTGGCTGCTCATCCACACTACCAACCTGTGTAGTACAGATTTATACCAAAGGTTGGGTTCCTATTGCCAGGAGGTCAAGGTTGTTGTAGTGCACCCAAAGGGTACTGCACCAAATCTTGCCTAACACTCAGCCTGGTGGTTCCCGCACCTCCTGGGACTGATGGCATCATGCATGCTCACGGTGCAGCACGCCCGCCTAAAGATGAGGCGCCTCCAGCTCTACCTGGCGGCCAATTGGGACCAGGAGACAGTCTCATTTGGACAGCTTCCCACTACCCCTGCTCCACCTCCCGGATCTTCGCTGGTGATTGATGGACGGCAATGTGTCAGTTGGGGCACCCTTAACCTGACTGGGACCCACCCTGGTGGTGACGAAGGACCCCTCTTTCAGGCTAATCTGGAGGGCTACGCGGTTCAGCGCGTAGTCCAGGGTGAAAGCCCTCCTGCATATCAATCAGCTGGAGCTCAGGGCAGCGGTCCTGGCTCTCAAGGCTTTTCTGCCCTTCATCAGTGACCATGCTGTTCTGGTCAGTGTTAGGCAATAACTGATTTAGTAACGCTGTGAGACAACACAACACTTATCTGCTTGGTATTAGGTAACCCACCTTTTGTTATAGGTCTGTACTACACAAGTTGGTAGTGTGACTAAGGCGCCAGGCCTTTCTCAAGAGGGGTAAATGTGAGCTGTAGAGCTGTAGCAATGAAATTCGCAAATCCAAGTAACCCTTACTCTCAAGGTTTCAGTTAACACTGTAAATATTTTTCAGAATCAAACATGCCAACATCTTGCAAACAAAACTTAATCAATGGGCCATTTCAGCAAACAGACAAGCAATTCGTCAAACTGGTTTTGTCAAACAAGTAGGGACGAATGTCAACTTATTCATCCTGAATTTGTTAAAACATGAAACAAAAGCAAGAACTCAAACATATGCAGCATTCGTCGATTTGCATCTTGCGTTCGATAAAATAAACCAAAATATTCTATGGGACAAACTTGAGAAATGGGTTTGTCCGAGAGACATCATTGAGCCAATCAAGTTACTTTACTCGAACACAAGAGTCCAGATACGGATGACCAAGGATGGTCTCGTAACTCAGCCAATATGAACGTGGCACGGCTTGACACAAGGCTGCCCCCCTGGCCGCAGCTTTATTTAATCTGTTCACTTCAGATTTTGAAGAAAATGTCTCCACCCTTCTCACGAATCCCCCTAAACTAAATTCAATCATCTTTTTGTGCATTCTGTATGCCGACGATATTGTTATCTTTGCAAAAACCCCAAGAGATTTACAAACTGCTTTGAACAAACTGCAAGAATACATGATGACAAACAAACTTGAAATAAATGTAAACAAGACCAAAATCATGACATTAGCACGACAGCAAGAATTAAAGAAAAAGCATTACTCATTCTACCTGCAAAATCAAAAAATCGAAAAAGTTCTGACGATCAAGTATCTAGGAATCTGCATTAATCAATCCCAGACTGAACAGCCCTGGATAGAACACTTCAAATCTAAGGCGTATGCATTGACAAGACAAGGGCTCACTGTACACAAGAAATTTGGGAAGTTCTCTCGCAAGCCAGTAGTCTTGTTCTACAGACAAAAGGTGACAGTCTTTCTGGCGTATGGTGGCGAGACCATGATGAACATAGACGCGAGTGTATGGGGAAAAACTGGAGAGTATATTCTGGAGGAAGGTCCTAGCCCTCCCGCAATCCACTCCCATGCCACGCATCATATATGATCTCGCCCTCCAATCTCTTCAGTCGATCATAAGATGGAAGGAACTTGACCTTTTAGGAAATTGAACAACGAGGAATGCATTCCGCGCCTGAATATCCTTCAAACAAAATTCGAGAATATCAATGCTACGGCTTTGAACAAATGGAAAGACTTTGTCAATTCCAAGAGAACCGAAAGCGAGATATCTATGGATACGTTGGTCAACAGACCGCAAAGAGCAAAAATTAGTCTCGCAAGACTAGACTGGATAATGACCCAGAATCTTAAAAATCAATACAAACTAACGCTTAATTGCAAGGGCGATACAGGAGCCTTAAATCAAATGCCACACTACCTTAACCTATTCCCGGACCGGGGAATTTGTGATACCTTCATGAGATTGAGACTCAATCTCTTACCAACACAAGAAATCATAGGAAAAGGAAGCCAGACTCCAAATTCTGATCAGGCGTGTAGATTCTGCAAGAATCTAGAAACTATGGAAAGCATTTACCATATACTCATGCAATGTCCAGCCCTAGCAGCAAAACGCCTTCATATCAATAAAATGTACCTCAATGCCACAACTGAGCTAGATCCCAGCGAACAATGGTCATTCATACTCATTGGTAACAATAGAAGAATGGTAACAACCATCATCCGAGTCTGGACAGAGATATTGACAGAAATAACTGACAGATGAATTAAAATCCTAAAGACCTAAAATGAATTATGAATCTATGTATAAATGTAAGGTTTAAGATATAAACCACACACATTTTAATGTTTTTTAAAAAGTCAGTGGATAAGCTTCTTAGACAATTCCTACACCCTGGTGACTTCATTCACAAGGACAGTAATGGCATTTATATATCACTAATTGTACTTTGCAGATTCTGAGGTTGCAGAAAGGAAAGGCTTAAGGAAGGAAAAGGTTAAAAAGTTTCTCAGTGTATGTGAGGACAACTAAATCTTCCAATGAAACCTAGACCAGCCTTTCCCATCAGTAAGTTTAAAACAAGTTACCGCCTATGAGGGACAAACGATATCCAGGTCAATGGGCGCTAGAAGAGTCTGCAAGGAGCCAGGACAGCCAAAGTCAATTGGAGCACAGTCTATGGAGCTGAGGCACTTCTTGGATAAAGAGTCTTGAACAAAGTTTGTTTGTAGGAAAATCACTTGTAGGGTCACAAGCTGTTAAGCCTGTGAAAAGCAGAATTGGAATCGACTATGGTAAGCCACTGCATTTCTCAACTGAGAAAAGCATAGCTCAAAGACACGGATGTAAGTACCCCAAGTCTAAACAGTACCTCTGAGTTGAAGAAGAGTGTTCCAGCTGGATTCTGTCCTGTTGCAGCGATGCAGACCATGGGTTCCTGAGCCTCAGTCGTGTGGCTAAGAGGGAGGATGTCTGGAGGGCTCCTGCTGTGGCAATTTGGAGGTTGTCGGCAGCTACAGGCTCTTTTCGGTTCAGCTTCACTTCAGCATCAGCACTTGGTAAACAGCATCGTCGCGGATCTCGGATACCAGTTGGGCGTCCTGCACTCTTTGGGTCCTGCACTCTGGTGAGGGGACTCGAGCTCCGGTCATGCTGCTTCTGGAGGGTCCTTAGGAGACTCTTGGAGCTTCTGGCCAGATTTCAGACATTGCTCTCGATTACGGATTTCTCAACCCCTGGCACTCGGTTCTTGCAGCATCGAAGAAGTGCTGCCAGTCGGGGAAGATCATCCAGTGGAGTTCGTCTCAGGGTTAGTTAGTCCCACTAACCCAAGGGAAGAAGTTGTCCCTTCCGGAGCTTCTCTTGTCGAATGGTAAAGTAGTTTTAGCACAGCAGCTGGGTTTCACTAGGAAATTCAAAGGTCCAGGAGGATACAGCAAGCTTCGCTCACGGTTTCTTCATCAGGCATTTCTCCCAGTGGTTGACTGTTGAGGAGAATTCTCATTTCTATGTTAATTCCCTTCTACCTTAGAGTCCACCAGCTCTTTTGCTGGACTTTAGGGTTTTGATTTTTATCCTGGAGTGAGTGTGACCCATTTTCTCCGGTTTTGACTGTTTATTTTGGTTGTGGAGTCTGACAAACTCCATGGGCATCATCTTTTACATTGTGTCGCACAGCACCTTCAGTGCAGTGACACAGGGAAGTCTTCCAGATTTCCCAAAGGTTTTAATACCTTCTCTTGGATAAACTGTTTCCAAGAGCAGTGAAGTGAAATTGACTTTACTTACACTTGTAACTTTCTAGACCCAGAACACAGTATCTTACCATAGGGTGCTGGAGGGGTTACTTAGTATCCCCTTTTGCTAGCTTCACATATAACATTTTTGTTAACCTTTGTTTGATGAAGGGCTGGTGGCAGTGGTTTACTATTAACTACCGTGGTGTGCATTTACCACGGGCTGCGTTCGCAGCTACAGTCAAGCACCCAAAGGTGCCAGTTTTGTCAAAATGGCCCCCGGTCTTCTTTTTTCACCATTTCTTTGTGGAAAGGTCCTTCTTGAGATTTACTCTGCGCGCGAAACCATGTTTGGTCCCTTTGTTCGTTTTGTCTTTGGCGGGATTCACGAGTGAATCCCGCCCCTGGCTCCAGGGTGTCTGGCGGGGGCAGGAAGCGAGGGAGGTTCCCGAAGCTCCCTGTGCTTTGTCTCCTAGGAGAAAGGAATGCACTCTTAGGTGATTGGCTGGCTGGCTGCTGTCCTGCTGGGTGACTGACAGCTAGGCTGGAATGAATGGGAGAAACCTGTATAAAAGGCAAGGCTTTTTGGCTTAGAAGGCAGAGTCGACCACTAGACGAAGCAATCCAAAGAAGAACTTGAAGAGGACGCCTGCTGTAACTCCTGGACCATTGGTTTGCCCGTTGAAGCCCTGCTGCAGTGCTGAAACTCCAAATTCGTATCGAACGAGAAGCCCCTGCAAGGACGACTTCTCCCCTTGAGTTGGTGGGACCAATCAACTCCAAAGTAAGCCACGTGGAAAGCTTTCGGAGCTGGTTGAAATTCCACTGCAGTTGCTGCTGGAACTGAATAGCCAGGGAGAGGAACACCAGATTGTGTGTTGCTTTTAAGCTGGCCAAGAGCTCCAGGAAGATCCTCCAGACTCCCAGGAAGCAGGACTGACCGAGCCTGAGCCAACTCAACAGAGTGCTGGACCCCAGATGCAAGGAAAGCCCATCTCGACAGCCAGGTTTGCAGTTTAATGTTTGCGGTAGATGCGAGGAGCTGAAACACTGAAGTGCCACTTGTTTGAAGATTGCTGGTTGCTGTTGGTGATGTCACATTGCAGTGTAGGAGTCCCCAGACGTCCTCACTCTTGTCCCCACCACTGAGGCCCAGGAACACCAGGATCTGCACAGCTGCACAGGAACTGAAGTCATCTGCTGCCCTTTTTCTTCAACCTAAATGTACTGTACAGTCTAATAGAACGTACC
The DNA here is from genome assembly GCF_040938575.1 of Ambystoma mexicanum. Lineage (NCBI taxonomy): Eukaryota > Metazoa > Chordata > Amphibia > Caudata > Ambystomatidae > Ambystoma > Ambystoma mexicanum. The sequence goes on along the minus strand of NC_090933.1, from coordinate 940,441,334 downwards.
TCTTGTTGTCAGTGACAGTGGCTCCATATTACAAACTTTCAGCAAGCCCAACCCCTTTCCTATGGAAAAATTTGGAAATGCCACCCAAGAGGCACAGGGTTTAGAGGCTAGCGGGAAATCTCCAGAGTTCCCAATAGACCAGTCCGCCCCTGCTTGTTGTGTAACTGCACTTGTTCTCTGTTGGTGAGACCTGTTGTGGTTGCTTTGTAGAGTTGCTGATAGCTTCTTTACTTGCGCAGGTCTAAACAGCTTGTGGCCCTGCTTTGAATTCTTCTTTTCTACAAAGACTTCTAAAACATTGTGCAAGACTTTTACTCACCTGCAAGAAGTGCTTCAGCTCACTTAGACTTTTGCCCAATTGACTTTGGCCTAGCCTGGCTCCCTGAATGACTCTTCTACCCTCTGACATTGTGTTTTATCCTCATTCCAGGAAGGGGTTACCAAAAGTACTTACCTGCTTCAGAATATTTGTGTGATCACTTGTTCTGTTCTAATAACCTTTTTCTTTGCCAAACTCTGAAGTCGGATTCTGAGTGCAAGCAGTGGTATATTAATGTCCACAGTTTCCTAGTTACTAAAGTCACCTGAGGGTGTAAGAAGTTTCTATGTGCCATCCCAAAAGGGTACTTACTTAAATTAATTATTTATTCAAGAAACCTTGTGTGTAAGAGTTTATTTGAATGCTTGTCACTGTGAATCTCTGTGCAACTCCCCTACAGCTCACATTGACCCCTTGTGAGAAAAGCCTGGCTGCTCTTCATGCTACTGACCTGTGTAGTACAGACTTATATCAAAGGTTGGGTTCCTATTGCCAGGAGGTCAAGGTTGTAGTGCACCCAAAGGGTACTGCATATATTGTTGCCTAACAGGAATGCTCCCAAAGTTGATTGGCTGGCTGGCTGGCTGTCCTTGCAGGACAGCCACCCTGGTGTGAGAGTGGCAGCTAGGCTGCGAATGAATGGGAGAAACTTGCATAAAAGGCAAGGTCTTTTGCAAGGAAGGTAGAGTCGACCACTGGACGAAGGAACCAAAGAAGAAACTGGAAGAGAAGCTTGCTGCACCCTCCTGGACTGTTGGTTTGCCAGGTGGAGCCTTGCTGCAGTGCTGAAGCTCAAAATTTCGAATCCACTAGAGGAGCCCAGAAAGGACGACATCTTCCCTTGGGTTGGTGGGACCAACTGACCCCAAGACGAACTTGACTGGAACCCCTCTCCCTGCTTGCTGTACTACTTTGCTGCTACTGGGACCAAGTGCCATGGGACAGGAACACCAGGAACAAGTGCATCGTCTTTAAGCCAGACCTGAGCTCCAGGAAGATCCTAAGGACTCCCTCGAAGCAGGACTACACAAGCCTGAGCCACATCAACAGAGTGCCGGACCCCAGAAGCAAGGGGAGCCTACAAGGTCTCAAAGAACCGCTGTGGTGCTATTAGCGAGTAGCTGAAACAGCAAAGTGTCGCTGATCTGGTGTAAGCTCATTGTTGCCGCGACCATCAAACCGTAGTGCAGGAGTCCCCAGACGTCCTCCCTCTTGTCCCCATGACTGCGGCCCAGGAACAGGATCTGCAGGACTACAACAGGAACAGAAGCCAGCTGGACCCCTTTATTCACACTCAAAGGTACTATGTAAGTAGGGGTACTTTCCTCTTGTGTTTCGCTTGCTTGGGCTTACTGGAGACTTTTATTTGCTGCCCTTTGCAGAGTTGCTTGCATCTTTGCTCTTCACAAGCTTCCAAGCAAGTAGCCCAGCAGTAATTCTTTTTTTACCACAAACTCTCTTTAACATTGTGCAAGACTTTTGTGCTACCTTAAAGAAGTGCATCAGCTTCCCTAGAGTTTGCTCAAGTGACATTGGATGTCCTGGCTCCATGAAAACTCTTCTTACCCTCTGACCTGGTGTTATCTGTCCCTCAAAAAGTCATACAGAAGTTACTTGTATAGCTGGGAAAGGGTTAAACTATATTTCGTTTGGGGATTGTTAAGTGCTTACCTGTTTGGGGAAACTTGTTAACCTTTGTTTCCTTCCCTAACCTATTCCTTTTTCCCCAACCTCAGTATTGCCTTAAGTGTTAGTGATATATCAATGTCCACAGTATCCTTGCAATTGAAGTCACTTAGGGTGTAGGAAGTGTGTGACGCCTCCCAAAATGGTATCTACCTATTTAACTGAAATTGAAGGAGTATATTTTTGAAGTGTTTTGTATTGCTTATTGCCCTTTCTAAAGAAGTCTTATTTACTGACTGTAAAATTAATAAATAATGATTTTAATAAAATACCTTGAGTAGAAGTATGCTTTGAATACCTGTCACTGTGAATCTCTGTTACATCTCACCTACCTCTTGAGATAAGCCTGGCTGCTCAATCACTCCACCAACTTGTATAGTACAGGCCTATATGAAAGGTTGGGTTACCTATTGGCGAGATGGCAAGGCTGGTGTAGTCTCCCACAGGGTTACTACATTCAATGTTGCCTAACATAGCCTCTGACTCTAGTCCCAAAACCCTTGCCTTTTAAGTAGGCTTCTCCCATTCATACACAGCCTTGGCCCAGCAGGGTGGCTGTCCTGAAAGGCCAGATAGCCAGCCAATCGGGACTGGTTGCATTCAGGCATTCCCAGAGACAAAGGACAGGGGAGTTTCCTCCCTCACATCATGTCCTTCCAGACACACTGGAGCGAGAGGCGGGCTTCAGGGCTGAAGCCCGCCAAAGGCAAAATGAACAAAGTGCTCAAACCTGGCTCAACGCACAGAGTAAAAACCTCACAAAAAGAAAATGGTGAAAAAAGAGGACGGGGCCATTTTGACAAAATGGTCACCCCTGGGTGCTATCCTGCAGCTGGGGGTTCAGCCTGCAGTAGAAAAACACAATGGTAGGAACATTAAACCACTGCCACCAGCCATTTAAAGTAGTTAGGGTAACATAACAAATGTTACATGAGAATGTAGGATAGGGGCTACTAGGTAACCCCCCCCCCCCCAGCACTCCACATAAAATGGTGTGTTCTGGTCCTACAAAGAGAAAAGGTAAGTAAAGCCAATTTCACTTTACTATTCTTGGGAACAGTATTTCACATAAGAAAAGGTATTTAAACCCTATGAGAAATCTAAAGGATTTCTCTGACACTGAAGGTGCTGTGTGTCACCAGACTCCAAAAACAGAGTAAACGCATAATCCAAATCAGGTCAAAACACATGAGAGAGTGAAAAAAAGCTCTTGCTCACTCCAGGATTAAAATGACAAAGTCCTGAAGTCCAGCAAAAGAACTGGAGGTCTCTAAGGTTGACGGGAATTAGCACAGAAATTAGAATTCTCCCTAACAGTCAGGACGTACAACTCCACTACAATGTTTTACCTGAACAAGCAGGGTGGCACCCGTTCTCCCCACTCCCACTCCCCCTCCCTCTCCTATGCATGGAGGCAGTATCGATCTGGGAATGTGCCCTGAAGGAGGGTATTTGGGTTTTAGCGGTCCACCTCCCGAGGGACAGTAATGCAGAAGCTGACCAGCTGAGCTTCTTAGGGTACAACGCCTATGAGTGCAAGTTACACACAGACTCCTTGTTGCCCCTGTTGCAACATTGAGGGTTTCTGACCTGGACTTATTCGCATCTCCTTCGAATTCCAAGTGCCCCCAGTTTGCTTAATGGGCAGGACAGGGTTGGGGACTCTTTGAGAGACTCCTGCCAGATCGGCTGGCACGGCTGCAGCAGTTATACGTTCCCGTACTGTTGGTGGCTCACACCTCTACACGCAGGGTCCGTGAGTTGTCATTGTGCGAGTGATTCACGTTTCACAATGACATTGTCATCTTGCACACTCATCCACATTTTTTGCCCACGGTGGTCTACCTGTTCCATTTGAATCGACTAAACCATTTGCCCTGGCTTAGTCTGAAGCAGAGAAGGCTCTACATTATTTGGACCTCAAGAGGCTCCTCAAGTTCTATCACTCTAAGACAAAATCCTTCAGGAAGTCTGAGGCACGGTTTGTCATGTTTGGGGGCTCATACCCCAGCTCACAGGCTTCCAAGACCACTTTCGCCCGTTAGATGGTTCAGGCCATCTCAGAGGTGTATACGGCAACGGGTAGACAAGTTCCATGCAATAAGAGCTAAGGCGACTGCCATCGCATTTTAGAGACATGCTTCTTGGGATGTCCTCAGCAGGGCAGTTTGTTGGGGCCACTCTGTCTGCTCTCTGCAAGCACTATTCCCTGTACACCAGCTCCAGGCTCGATGCTGAGTTTGGTCAGGTGGTTCTGAAGAACCTGTTGGCTTCTTCCTAGATATGAGGCAGGTGGTCACAGCTCCACCCTATGGTCTTGTTCGGTGGATCACCCACAAGGATGGAGGAAAGGGGAAGGATGAGTAATTGGTTACTCACCATAGTGACTAGAGTCCCCTTTCCCCGCTTGTTTGCCAGGGGCTAATCTATCCAGTATAGCCAGGTATGTAAGTGTCCAAATGTATGAAAAGGGGACTGAGGTGAGGTGCAGGAGGCGGGGCCTCGGGGGTGGGGGTGTGGGGTGTTAACGAGGCCACGCGAACACTCACTATTCAAAATTTATAGGAGAAGCTCACTTTTTCGCTGCCAAAGTTTCTAGTACCCACAAGGTTAGAGGAAAGGAGATTATGGACTATGGAGTACTACAGTCACTACGGTGAGTAACTTTAATTTCTCACATCCTCTGTGCCAGGGTACCACCGATCATCATTGTTGTTCCACAATTAGACAAGCAGAAAAATATCTACACAACCAAATATAACCCCTTACATATCAGTAACAAAAAATCATTCGCTGTACATTGTGACTGTTTTTGCGACCCAATATACAAGTCATGGGTTTGAACTTTGTTTCTCATTCTTATACATGCTATGCGTTTCTTCAAAACCAGACTTTGGAGTCGACAGTGTGTTTTGCCCTCAAAAAGCAGTTTGTGTGCTCCCAGTATGGCCGGCCTTCGTTAGGACAATAACTTGGATGGGCAAATTCTATGTTGGTGGATCCCTTTTGTGGGCGGTCTTGCAAATATGCTCACTCCACTTAGATGTGGGTAGAGCCAGGAGGTACGTAGGTCATCCCAAGCTTGCTTTCCTTGAGTTCCTCAGGGTAAGTGAGAACAGTGGGAACCTCTTTATCAAAAATGTGGGAGACGCACATTGGTCATCCCAGGTTTGCTTTCCGTGAGGTTATCAGAAAGCATCTGACCATCGGGGATCTCTTCTTCTGAAATGTAGATGGTGTCACATCAAGAACTTTAGCAGGTAGCGTCTTAGTTGCTGTTGATACTGCTATCGCATGGATGCGTTGTCACGACATGTATAATCCTGGCAATTGGACAACTACTGGCTGTTTGAATTGTGCCGAGCCTTACCATTGGTGGGCTTAGACTTGCTTCCAGGCTTCATTTTGGATAAGAGGAGGACTTGTGTAGCCATTTCTGTAAATCGGCACTGGAGCCAAGAATATCTCATAGAAGAATAGCCGACTGAAGATCCGAAGAAGACTCCTAAAGAGGTCCACCATCCCTTCCTGCGTCTGGCCCAGTGAAGCCCTGTTGGACTACCTGATCAGTGAAGGCCCTATGCAGTGCTTCAACCCCTGGACTGGTGGAATCAACTATTCTCGGTGTTCTAAAGTATCCAGCAGTCCCGAGTCTTCGGAAGTGTCCCTAAACCACTGGCTGAACTGTCCAGCTCTCCAGTGGGCTACCTCGATAGAACCATCACCATTCCACATTTGCCGCAGATTTTTGGTGGTTGGCAGCTTGTGGTATAAGTTGTCTTCTCCAGCATGGGGTCTGGCATGGATTCACATGCTCATGAATATTCCCCGTCGCCAGGCTGGGAGTCCTTTGTTAAGAAAAAATCAGTTTCACTTTGAACTGTCTTTCTCCCAAATGACTGCCCTCTACCCAAGCACCTCCTCTGGCAGCCATCCTCAGATTTTTACCGCACGTCCAAGTGTTGGGAGTCCTTGTTCTATAGCTTTCGAGCTTTTACTGCGTCTTGTGATTTTTCTAAGAGTTTTACTCTATTTTTCAGGTCAATCGAGCCTCAACCTCCACCGATCAACCTTCCGATTAATGAGGACCTGTTTTCTGATTCTTCAGCACCCCTCAAGTGTGGATTTTCGTCGAGTTTTCTTCTTGGAGGATTCCAGAAGCTTCTTCGAGGCCTACACCGCGCGTCATGGTGGAAAAGGACTTGGCACCTCTCTTCAAGGTTTGCCTTGGCTGCAACCTACGGAACGTCTTTTCGGACGATGGACATTCTCTGTGCCTCTACTGCCTGCATTCGGACCATTCGCATGTGGAGGACGAATGCGTGGCTTGTCGAGAGATGGTGCCGCGCACGCGGGCCGACTGACGCAAGCGCCTCAATGAGGGGCTGCAGGCCAAGGCCCCTGCTCGGGGTGAGTCCAGGCAGCACGCCTTCCCTGCCCAAAAGAAGAAAGCTGAGTGGTCTTCTGAGACCTTTGAGGGCGCCCCTCCCGCAGGGGCCCAACATAAGGCTAACCACTGCAAGTCCGCTGCCTCTGGGAACGCCGTTGCGACGGGTTCCGCGGCGGCCAGGGCGAATTCAGCGTGTGCGGCACCTTCGACCACGAGCCAACGCTCAAGTTCGTCAAAGAAGAGGAAGTCGGACCACCCGGGTAAGCTTCTGGAGAAGACCCAGACCGGCCCGACGGAGAAGGCCAAGGGGGGGGGGGGCGGGGCCCCGATCCTCCACCCAAGATGAAGGCCATGGACTCTGCCAAGACCACGAAGGCCAAGGTGCATCAGACAAAGGCTCACACATCCATTAACGTAGTAGCAGCGTCCCTCGCGAAGGCCGCAAAGGACGGATTCGCAGGGCAAGGCCCCTAAGGTGAGGGTATCCCTGCCTGCCAGGAGGGAGTCCTCATTCCAACCCATCGAGAAGACTCAAGAGAAGGTGATGCACATCATTTCACCAAAACAGTCTCCTCTGGTCGAAGAAAAGGGGGGGCACGGTAGTCCTCCAGGGCACGGACATTTCCTCAGAGGAAGAGCTCACCAGCCTCCCTGTCCTGCAGGAGGGGAGATGCGTTGAGAACAGGCCCTACGAGGGGGGATCCCGACGAGGGCGTTGATGAGGAGACCAACAAGAAGCAACAGGGCGGTGACGAAGGAGCGGATCAGCCTAAACCACAAACACCCCGGTCCCGGTCGCCTCCACCCCAGCGGCCACCTGGGGATGTCTCAGTGGACATTCTTTCAGCGCTGCACACCCTGTGCTCGGAAATCCGAACAAGGATGCTTCTTGCGCCAGCCGCCCCGTCCTCGGTTGCGAGGCCATCGAAAGAACCACCACCCAAGAGGAGAGTTCACCCCCCCCTCCACCTTTTCACCCCTCGCCTCCCTCTCCCCCACCGAGGGATGACACGGAACCAGACATGGCGACGGGCACTGGCACGAACGACGACGACGGCGGCGGTCTGGGGATCTCCCATCTCCTCGGCCAGATCTTCACCGCCCAACGAGATTGGCTCGTTCCACGCCATGATCTCCAGGCCTCAGAACTGTTCCAGCTCGCCCTGGAGGGAGAAGGAGGGTTTCCTTTACCAGCGCCGGGAGGCGAAGAGGAAGACTGTACTTTCGATCCTGCTGTTGGATGACATTTGGGACGAGGGTTTGTCCCTCATGAAGAACCCTTCATCGGCTCCAGCGAAGAGGGATCGCTACGAGAAGTACAGAGTGCCAGACTCTGCGCCCAAGCGTTTACGGTCCCAGCTGTCTCAAGACTCTGTGGTTTCGGCAGTGGCCAAGAAGTCGTCTTCGGGCTTGTCCTCATCAGCGGCCTCTTCCCCCTCCCCCCGGACAGTGAGGGGAAGAAGTTGGATGCCATGGGGCGGAGAGTGATCTCGTAGGCAGCAACGACCATCAAGAACGCTAATGCCCTCGACATCGTGGCGCATTACGACAGAGAACTGTGGTTTAAGATGTCCCCCCCCCTTCATCCCCCTCCTGGACTTCCTCCCCGACGACAAGTGGGCTGAGGCGCTGGAGATACTACAGGAAGGCGAGGTGGCTTCGGACCATGCCATTACAGTGGCCACCGACATTGTCGACACGGGATTCTGCCAAATGGGCAACAGCGGTTGTCTTCGTCGGCGAGAGTGGCTGAGAGCCACGAATTTCCACCAGGATGTTCAGTCGAAGGTGTTTGACATGCCCTTCAGGGACAATTTGTTTGGAAAGACTGTGGACGAGTCTCGCCAGGCCATCAAGGCGGACACGGACACGGCTTGTGCACTGGGCACGCTTCAGCAATGGACTTCTGGAGGGAAATCCCAAGGTTCCTCTAAAATAATTCAAAGGAGGTGTCTCATCCTACCGTCTAGTTCCCCCCTACCACCCCCCCCCACTCTGCTCATCGGCCCAGGAGACTGACAAGGGGCCGCGCCAAGTCTGGAGGCGGATGTTGTCGTCGCCAGGGGCCCCAAGGTGGCACTTCGACATTGAAACAAGATTGAACGTGCCGTGTAGTCAGGCCCCCACCCGTACACGCAGTGGGAGGCCGGCTGGCGAACTTCGTCAGCGTGTGGAAGACCATCTCCACCGACGGTTAGGTGCTGGATGCTCTCGCCCACGGACACACCCTAGAGTTCCAATGGAAGTGTCCAAGGATGCCACCTGTGGCCTGTCAGGAAAACCACACCCCTCCGCTGCTGGAGGTACGGGCCATGTTAAGAAAGGGGGCTATTGAGCTCTTCCCGAAGAAGCTCCGGGTCTCTGGAGTGTACTCTCGTTACTTCCTCGTCAGAAAGAAGACCGGCGGTTGGAAGCCCATTCTGGACCTCCACCGTCTGAACAAGTATTAAGTCCCAAAAGTTTGGGATGGTGACACTTCAGCACGTGCTAGGACAGCTGGAAGAGGGGGATTTTCTATCGTCGCTGGACTTTAAAGATGCCTATTTTCACATCCCCATACACAAGTGACCCTACGGTTTGTGGTTCAAGGACATTACCAGTTCAAGGCCCTTCCCTTCGTGTTGAAGTCGGCGCCACAGGTGTTCACCAAGTGCCTGTCCTGCAGGAGGGGAGATGCGTTGAGAACAGGCCCTACGAGGGGGATCGCAACTAAGAACAGGCCCTACGGTGGCGGCGCAACTAAGTCTACGAGGGATCCACGTGTGCCTGGATGACTGGCTCAACCGGGCAAACTCAAAGGACACCGCCGCCGACCACACAACGAAGACAGTCCAACTCCTGTCGGAACTGGGGTTCTCGATAAACTTTGCAAAGTCCTGCGTGACTCCATCGCAGGACGCACTGTTTCTGGGAACCTGGTTCAACACAGTGTTGTGCCTGGCGTCTCCATCAGAGGTGAGGATCGTGGCCATCTTGGGCAAAGTACAACGGCTGTTGACCCTGAAGGTCGCTTGGGTAAGATCCATCAAGTCCCTACTCGGCATGGTGTCATCATGCATTTATCTCATTCGGCTGTGCAGGCTACGGATGCGTCCGCTGCAGGAGTTCCTCGACGCCCGCTGGATACAAGTGGAGGGGAGCTTCGAGGACAAGATCATGCTCGACGAGATTTTCCATCGAGCGCTACGGTGGTGGTGGTGGTGGGGGGGTTGCACATCTGTCCGCAGGCGTGGATTTCCAGATCCCACATCAGGATATTGTCACGACTAATGCCTCCCTGGAAGGATGTGGAGTGCATTCCGGAAGTCTTCATGCAAGAGGCCTGTGGCTTCCGGAGGAGAAGTCGCTGCACATCAACGTGTTGGAGCTGCGGGCAGTGTTTTGGGCCCTCAAGTCCTTCCTTCCGTCCCTCAAGGGCTGTTGGGTAGAATTACATGCAGTACTCTTTGGGAACACCACACACAATTAAGACTACAAGTGACAGTACAAATTCACCTTTGGTACAAGCCTGTACTACACAGTTAAAGTGGTAGCGATGGCCGAGCAGCCAGACTTATCTCAAGAGTAAGTGAGCAGTATCAGAATAGTTACACAAAGGACAGCAATTAATGATTCAGGCTAACGCTGACTCGAAGTAAAAGAATATGCATTTATTTTACTCTTCAGTTGAATAACATTACACTATTATAAGCAGTTTAAAAATCACACTCTTATTACACCACACCACTTCCCTTAAATTCCAGACAAGTTAAGCTCACAAAATGAAGTGGGAGCAACCTGGCACTTCAAGCAATTTAAAAGGGAGGGAAAGACAAAGTTAATAGAAATTAAATCACACCAACAGGTAAGTACTCAGGGCAATTGAACAAAAGGAACTACAGTGGTAGAATCAGGTAGAAAAGGCTTAGGGCCAAAGTCAATGGGTGAAAAGTCTTTTGCTCAAGATCACACGGTTCAGGGTAGTTTGCAGTAAAGTTTGTGCCACCGATTCAGGGCGAGGTGATTTGGCAGATTTCAAACACTTTCACCGCGGTTGAGCGAAACGAACAACCAGATTTGCACAGTACCTTAAAACTGAGAGGAAGCTGTAGCTGAGGCGGACGTTCCTGGTAGTTCCTGCAGGCTCACGGTTCCTGAAGCGACTGTCGGACTGACAAGAAGTAGGAAAACTGGAGGGTCCTGCACTACCCAGGGAAGAAACCAGCAGCAGAGCAAAGCAACAAATAAAAGGTGTGCTCCTTAAAACCCAAGCAGGGTCCGTCCTTCCTGGCTATCCAGCCCTCTGTAGCTCTGTACAGCTAATTCGACCAGAGGGGAGGGGTCCTGGCTTGCAGTTTGGGCGAACTGGTTGGTCCCACCAGCTCAAGGGAAGAAGTTTCCTGGAGGATATTCTCTGTCGTCGGATTTCTGAAGATTCGGACCTGCAGCAGGGTTTCACCGGGGGGTTCAGTCGTTGTAGGGGTCCTCTTCCGTCAGCTCCTCGTTGGTTCTTTCGTTCCAGTGGTAACTCTGCCTTTCCAGTCCCAGAGACCTGCTTTTTATGCAGTTTTCCCCCATTCATACAGCCTGGCTATCAAACATACAGCAGGGTGGCTGTCCTGGCAAGGACAGTCCCCTCAGCCAATCAAACAGGAGTGCGACTTGGGTTACCAAGGGAACCCATGGCAGGGGTCCGAAGACCCCTCCCTCACATCCTGCCTACCCAGACTTTCAGGCCCCTTAAGGAGGGCTTTTGTGCAGAAGCCCGCGAAAAGACGGCGAACAAAGGATTCATCCCCGGTTTGGCACGCAGAGTAAAACACGAGGAAGACTTTAACAAAAAGAAATGGCGAAAAAACCCAGCCGGAGCCAAAATAAAATGTATTTGGTCAAGCGGGTTTATGTTCGAGGCTAATATAATAGCCTAAAACAATACCATGGTTATATAAGATAACCGCGGTAGAAAAGTTAGGGTAGTTACCACTGCCACCAGCCAAGTCTTGATGTAAAGGGAGCGAAACAGTGCTCCAAGAGACGCAGACAAAAAGGGATAGGAATTAACCCTTTCCAATACTCCATGTAAGATGGGGTGTACTGGGTCTGTGGTTTAAAGAGACTACATAAAGGTAATGGCAACTTTACATGTTTCTGGGAGACAGTAGTCGGTCCCAGAAACATTGAGTCACTGGGAAGTCCTGAAAGAGAACCCTGTGTCACTGCACTGAAGGTGCTGTGTAACACACTTAAAACTGAGGCTCATGGAGTAGGTGAGGCTCCAGAGCCCAAGATCACACAAATGGTAAAACACGCACAGCAAAACACATGTGAGAGTGGGGAAAAAGGCTCACTCTCTTACCAGGCGAAAAGAAAAAAATAAATCCTAGAAATCCAGCAAAGCTGCTGAGGGACTCATTAGGTAAGGGAAATCAGCTATTTATGATAATTCTCCCTAACAAGGGCAAAGTTGTACGGGTCTTCACAGACAACAGCACCACAATGTTCTACATCCAGAAGCAGGGGGGAACCAGATCCCCGGCGCTCTCCAAAGATGTGCAGGACCTTTGGCACTGGGCCGTAGCCCTGGGGATGTTCCTCATCCCGTTTCATCTAGCAGGAGTGAAGAACACCATCACCCACTCTCTCAGCAGAGAGCTGCGCTGCGCTCTTGCCACGAGTGGGAACTTTGGCAGGACCAAGTTGATCACCTGTTCCGCAGATGGGGCAAACTCCAGAACGGCAGCGAACACAAAGTGCCTGAGGTTTGCCAGCAGGTTTCCCCAGCTGGGAGCATGGGGAACGCATTCTCTTCCCCTGGGATGGCCTGTTTCTTTTTGCGTTCCCTCCGTTGCTCTTGCTTCTTTGAGTAGTCAATCTACTCAGACGGTCCCGGTGCAGGATGATCCACGTCGCACCGGCGTGGCCGAGACAGATATGGTACCCGGACCTTCTGGACATATCGGCGTCCCCTCCAGTCAAGCTTCCGGCAGTCGCAGATCTTCTCGCCCGGGAAGGATGCGCGATTCTGCACCACGACCCAGGATCGCTGAACCTAAAGGCCTGGCTCCTGCAGCACTAGAGTTTGGGGGCTATGATCTCCTGGCAGATTGTAAGGAGGTGCTCGCCAAGTCCAGTACTTCGTCCACTCTCAAATACTTCGGGCACAAGTGGAAGAGGTTTGCCGTTTGGTGCCGTACTCGGAAGATCAACCCTCTACTAGTCACTGCTCCGCAGATGCTCTTGTGTTTGTTGACTTTGGCCATGCTTCCATCAAAGTTCATCTGGCGGCTATTTCCCACTACACCAGATCTCCTGGACGATCATCCATATGGTTGTATCGTTTGGTCGAGTTGTTCATCAAAGGAGTATTTTGCTTGTTCCCACCGGTGAAGGCTCCGGCCCCGGCGTGGGAGCTCAATGTGGTGCTTACTAGGCTCATGGGTCCTCCTTTCGAGCCTATGCATTCGGTGCCACTGATATTTTTGTCGTGGAAACGGCTTTCCTTGTGGCCATCACCTCCGCATGACAAGTGGGAGAGATCCAGGCCCTTTCTTGTAAACCTCCTTATTTGACATTCCACGAGACGAGGTTAGTGCTGTGGACGCACCCCTCCTTCATGGCCAAGGTGCCGTCTGACTTTTATCTAAAGAAGCCCTTGGTGTTGCCTGTATTCTCCTCGACGCTTTTGTTGCCGACTGAGAGGACTTTTCATTCGCCAGATGTGGCTAGAGCGCTGAAGTTGAATGTGGACCGCACAAAGAGTTTCCGGAAGACGTCGCAACTTTTTGTGAACTTTGGCCCTGTGAACCACGGGAAGGCCCTCTCCGAGGCTTCCATTGCCGGGTGGCTCCCCGGCTGCATCACCCATTGTCACCGGTTGGCAAACAGACGATTGCCTGGCTGTCCGAGAGCCCATTTGACCAGAGCGCTCGCTGCAACTACGGTGTTCCTATCTGGTGTGCCCCTGCTGGACATCTGCAGGGCTGCTAAGTGGAGGTCGACGGGCACCTCGGAAAGTTCTACTGCCTTGACAGGGATTCCAATTCCAGGGAGGAGTCCAGTGTCGGCCAAGCAGTGCTGCGCAACCTATTCGCTTCAAGGTGAGCCTGGTGAGGAGGTAAGAGGTGCTTAATGTTGAGATGCTTAATGTTGAGCCTTGACACCTCCCGTGGTTTTGCATGTGTGTACTGCTATATATTCTTTATTCATGAGCATGTGAATCCATGCCAGACCCATGATGGAGAACAAAAGTTACAGGTAAGTAACTTGTTCCTTCCAGACATATTTCAGCCTCCCAGTTCAAGGAATCCTGCCCTGGAAGAACTTCTACATCTGTGATTGGAAGGACGCCTGCCATAGTTGTTTGGCAAGGTTTGTATGCAGTACCCTCTGGGAACACTATAAACAACTCTGACTACAGGTATAGGAAACCCAACGTTTGGTAAAAGCTTGTACTACACAGAATTGGTAGCGTGTTGAGCAGCCAGGCTCATCTCAAAAGGGGTCAATGTGCGCTGTAGTGGAGATAAACAGAGATTTACAGTTAAACAAGTATTCAAATAAACTCTTACACTCGTGGTTTCTTGCATAAACCGTTATTAATTCATTTATCAGTCAGTTAGAATAAGCCTTCTTCAGAAGGGAACAATATAATAGTAACACTCAAATACACTTCATGAAATGTATACTCTTAATATCTCTAAATCAGTAGATAACCTTATAGGATAGCCCACAGACACTACGTACACCCTCGGGGGACTTCAATTGCTAGGGTGCTGGGGACATTAATATATCACTGTTGCATTTAGGATCATATAGTAATAAGTCAAAGGAAAAGATTATTTAGAACAAACAAGAGACCACAAATGCGTGCATCCGAAGTGCCATTCAAAGTGGCTGTTGGGCTGTCCATGCTGCTGGAGCCTGCTTTGTTTTGCTGTCCTGTGACCAAACAATATCTTTTTCAGAGACTCGCTCGAGTTTGTTTCTTTGCAGCTCTTCCTGTGACCCCGCCCACCTGCCTGCCCACGTCCACACATTTCCTTTAACTAGAGTGGTGCGCGCGCACCCGATGTGCCATTCAAAGCGGCTGTTGGGCTGTTAGGCTGCTGGGGTGCGGGTGAGCGGAGAGTTATTCTATTTAAACTGTTACCTAGACATAGGCAAATTTGAAGCAAGTTTTAAACATTTTGTGGCTGGTGTAACAGAGCTACCCATTAGACGTATCAATTGTTAAATAATCAACATAGCAACTTTTCATTTGTTGCGTTTACCGAAGCCACGTGTATAGTGCACCCAATACTTAGGATTGTGATTTACAGCTGAGTGCTTAAAACTAACTTGTTCACCTATGAAGGTAAATGGTCTGCGGAGCAGGAGAAAACTGAGTATGGGTAAATCAAAATCTTCTGAAAGTGAGAGCTCTGCCCTATCCCCTACAGCCGATACAGTGGACATTTGCACCACTTCCGCAGAGGGAAGCGGAGAGAATGAAGTGTATTAGTCAGCCCCCACCCTACCGATAGATGGAGTGGTAACTATCAGGGCAGAAGACTCTGCAAATTTGGAACCTGCCATACGTGAGGGGTAGGGAGATGACCCTGCTACTCTATCAGAAGTGGTGAACAAACTATTGACTCCTGATACAGTGGCAGAGTCTCTCCCTCCAATCCCTTCATATAGGGTCCATAATGACCTTGGAGCACAGCCTAGAGCTCCACTACGAGCGGAAAATACGCATAATGAGGTCAAGGTAAACGAAAGTGGGTTACCACATGAGGTACACATATCTGCCCCAATTTTGAAACCAAGGGACCCCCCCCCCAAAAAACCATCGAACCACTCACAAGTTATGGGGTCTCTATCCATAAAAGAGGCAAATAAAAGCTCCCCAAGAGGGTGGGCAAATGACTGTGAGAAATTGGGAGAAAGTCTTGATGGAGATGAAATTAGAAAAAAAATGGGAGTGGAATGCTTCGACAACCATCTTGCTGATTTTTCAATGTTAGCCCCAGCAATTGAATTTGAATTAGGGAAGCAAATTAGACTCTCACATGAGCCCTCCACCCCTGCAACCCAAAGGAAACATGGAGTTGAAAATGTTTTTCTTTTTAATAGCCTTCCTAACTACTCCTAAACTGTGCCCTCCCGCTACATTGCTCAGAGATAGGTTCGCAAAATTGGTAGTATCTTTTCCCCAAGAATTTCATCAGCGGCTGCCAGAAATGTGCAAAATAACATTTCCCACATTTCTGAAAAATCAATTGGACAGCATTCACGTAGTTCCAACAGTCTTGAATGCTCTATGGAACCCCAATTTACAAACAATGAGCCATTAAATGGTGATCCCGGTCCAATGTCCGCACCTAGCCCCGATGAGCAGCGATATAGTCCAGAAGCCTTTCCGGTAATTACTAGGATTCTTAACCTGCTGAATAAGGGCCATGAGCAAACCCATGGGGAAGTTAGGCTGTTACAACTACAAATGACAGAACTGATTGACAAACTAAGTAGAATCGAGGGGCTGCTCTTTACTTGTGATGCAATTTCTGCTTTGGCGCAAAAGCGTGATGAGAGGGCAATGACTAATTCTACTGCCACTCTGACTAAATTCTTTGCTGAGGCAGTGGCTGCAAGTCCTAATTTGATGCCACGTTCAGAGTTGGGTCCAACTCAATCTCTTCCGCAAATAGTGGCTTTGAATGCTACAAAAATTGCGGAACTAACATCACTAGTCAAAGAGATGGTTTCAGTTCGAGAGATCCATCCATGTGTAAATGAAGTGGGAGCTCCCGTCCCCGCGATTACCCTTGAGAAGGTGCCCTTGGCTAGCCCCTCTGCGCTTACTGATCTTATTGACTTATCTGGGGATTCCATTGAATTAAAGGAGACTTAAACGCCTGTCTTAGAAAGTTGTTCAGATGAGGCTCCTATGATGCCCCTAACGCGAAAACAAAAAAGAGCTATGGTAAGAGCAGAAAAGCGCAAAGTATTATTCGATAAAAGAATGAAGGGAAAAGCTGAAAAAAAAATTGAAAAATAAAGCATTAAACAAAACAGATAAACAGAATACACATATGAAAGATATGTGCAATCTGGTGGAGATACAATTATCGATTTCAATCAATTGAATGAAGAATCAAAAGCATTGCTCAATCTCTCTTGCCATTACAATAGGCTCAACCAATGAAAGTCTTCACTTGATTCAAAAGATTCACATGGTATTCTGGGTATGACGGGACCAAACCCACAGAATATGGGTAAAGGAGACAAAAAAGCAAATACTAAATCTAACAAAGGGGCTGCTCCATTAAGCAAAGAAAAAGAAATGGAGAAATTAGCATCTGCTTCGGTGTTCCTAATTCCCACCCAAAAACAATCATATTCTCGAACTTTTACCCCATGTTGGGTATTAAGAAAACGGAGAAAGTGATCATCGGTAAAGCCATCAACCAATGTTTAAGAGCCCAAAACCCCAAAAAGCAAAGAAAATGGGCAACAACCTCTTCCCATTGATCGAATGCTCAAAACAGGTGATGGAAAGGGTAAATCCAGCGAAGAAGGGTCTGGAGGTTTGCCCTCTCATGATATTCTGAGTGGACATGCTTTGATGGCCCCTCCAGTGATGAGTAGTGGCGCCCTGGAATATACACCTCACCTCCCCTCATACTGCGAATGAGCTCAAATGTGCTATCTTGATGGGCTGGGAAAGTGATCCATCTCGACATAATAAAGCTTGGTTAAACCAAGCCTTTTTGCTTTTTATTTTACAGGATATTCCACCCTTACGTATTATAAGATCTAATGATATCGACTTGATTTGCAAATTTGCTTCTCCCTTTATAATGAAACTAATTTGGGAACAAAGGGAAGATCTTAAATCAATTGGTTTACTGCCTAATCTGTTTACCTCAATTGAAGACGCTATAAGCTATGTGGAGACCCCCCTTCCTCCTGTTGAGAACACCTTAACCAAGACTGCTCACTGTGTTTCTCCTAATATAGATGACAACACAATGAAACAGTTTATGGCCTTTGTGTCAGCACTCAAGGGGTCGTCATGGATGGATCCTCGCACAGAGCAATCAGGCACCCAGTCTGATCTGTTAAGAGATTCTTAGCTCCGCTAACTTGTATATCATCTCCTGGAATTCATGCAGAGTTAACAACTTTAAAAAGTTGTACAGGTATAACATGCAGCCAAAACCCGATGTTATCTTCCTGAAAGAAACTATGCACCAAACGCACTTTACTGTCAAGGGCTACTTTGCCCTCATTCAGGTGGCTAATCGGGGTTTATTAGGAAAACCATTGGGTGGCTTAGCCAGCCTGATTAATACTGCTTGTAAATGCTCTTCTGAATTGGTTAGCAGTTCGGATACATTATTGGCCATCCAACTGATTGCCGACGAGGATCCATCCTTAATTTCTTTACTGATTTGCATCTATTGGAACAAATATACCATTGCATTACCCTACATCTTTGATGAATGAAATCTTTTATTAGAGGTAGCACTGGTTGCAAATCAATCAGTGAGAATAATTGTCGGTGGTGACCTTAATTCCTTTTGTTACGACGCTGTGCTTCATTCAGAAGCTATGGTGAAAAAACACTCTATAATTTCGAGGAAAAACTGGCAAAAATTGATAGATTTTTTCTTAGATTGGGATATGCAATCCACTGCTATAATTCTAGAGCCCTATAATTATGCTTGGACAAGGGGAGACGACAGCTCTATGATTTTTTTCTTCATTTTGACGGGGCTCGATCAGTATTCTAATCCTGTAACTATTATCAACCTGGCCTGGGTGACCATATGATTATTAAATTGGTGTTACAAATTGCTCTTGCTCGTTTTTCCGAAGAAATAGCTTTAACTCTGATTGAACCTAATCGCCAGGCTCTGTGAGTGAGATGGAACACCACAGTTTGTAATAAGCTTTTAAAATATATTGAGTTGGATAGAGAAATTACAACCAGGATAGGTGCAGGGGGTCCTAGTCTGATGGACATAGAAGCAATGAACGCTTCTCGTATCCAAATTCATTTAAAAAGACTGGCAAAAGAATCTAATATGCAAGCCCAATCATGTGACCATAGCCGTTCTTAAAACAGAAAACAACTCACTTGTTAGGCATTTACTAAGAACAAATCTTCATCCAGAAGAAATAACGAAACAAATAAGAAAGATCAAACAGACCTATAAAAACAAAATTATACGAATGAGAAGAGAACTGTATTATGAGGACAATCAAAAAATGATATACCATCTTCTAAAACATGATACCAGGCAAGTGTGGTCTGTCTTGTGCTCCTTGACTTCCGGCACTGTTACTGCAGTAGAATCTGTAATTACTGCAGAGGTATGGGCGTCCTACATAAAGGAAAAATATCAGCTGCCAGATCGTTTTGCCTCGCTCGAAGGCTGTGATCCCATGCTTGAACCAGGCACAAAATCTATATGGTCAATCTCTGATATTGTTGAAACCATAGGGAAATTAAAGAACTCAAAGGCTCCAGGACCTGACGGCCTGCCCCTGTGCGTATATAAATCTGATCCCCTATTTTGGGCTCAAATACTAAAAATACGTTTTTATTTGATTATTCACACTGGTAATAGGCCACTTTCTTGCCGTTCATCTCACATTATTCCGATCTACAAAAAGGGTCCCCCAGATTCTCCTATTAATTATCGTCCAATTGCACTCACAGATGCCTCTTCAAAAAAAAATTCTTTATTACTGCTCCATCAATTGCAATTACACATTGACCAACCAGCATTATTGTCACCTTACCAGGTGGGTTTTCGGAAACATATTGGCTGTCCTTTGAATGCCACCATTTTCTCACCTTCAGGCCCATATTTCTCACTCAAAAACTGGGCCTGTTTATATGGCCAGTTTAGATCTAACAGCGGCGTTCGACAGCGTGATCCGAGAGATTCTCTGGGCAGAAATGCAAAAAATTGGCATTCCTGGCTACCTGGCAGTCCTTATTGCGCTACTCCATCAAAACACCAATTACCGCGTTCGCTGAATCGTGAGGTGGCACTTACTAACCCCATTTCCACTGAAATGGGGGTCAAACAGGGGTGCAACATGGCAGCAGTACTATTTAACCTATACCTTTTGGGCTTTGATGAATTTTGGCAAAATGCAGTAGCTTTTCCAGCTAAACTAGGCTCCATCAGATTGGACTGATGGGATTTGCTGCTGATTTTCTGTTTTTTGACAGAACCCCATTTGATCTGCAAAAAAATTAGATCCATTTGCGGAATTCGCACACAAACTTACATCCTAACTTTTGCTGATGGTAAACGGAAACCCATCCGATTTGCTTGGTCAATTAGTGGGAGTAATATTGTTTATGCCCCTCTGATTCGTTATTTAGGTTATCGCCTTACTGATACCTACTCCTTGAACATGTGGAAGACTTTTTTAAATCACAGTCAAAATTCTGTCCTCACAGATGAAAATTATTTTTCACAAACACTGTTTTCTTTGCAACCCCTTAATCAATTCTACTTAAAGTAGAACCAATTTTATTATACCCATTGGATATTTGCACTTTTGAGATCGATGATTTTCTTGATGACCTACAGGGGAAATTATGGAAAAATGTTGTAGCACTTTCTATTCCAAATGCATTGATATGCCATGAGATTAATGTGTTACCCCTTTCAGCAAAGCGCAATTGGAGAAGTATATATAACTATATCAAAATACTTGATCCTCCAAAAAATACTTTATATGTGGAGCTCGATAAAATACTTGGCGACCCCAGTATTCGCTCCCTGAACAACCTTACTGTAAAACTTCAGTTGATTCTTTACAGCGATTAATGATGGGGACCTATTCCTCCTTTTATGAAGATCTCTTTCGGAGGAAATGGGGCGATAGACCAAAATACCTAATTCAATTCCCCTCAGCAAGTGCAAGAAAAATGTAACTCCGTTTTAGGCTAAATCAATTACCTACCTATTCAAGAACTAAGTACAGGTATAGATGCCAGGGAACTATGGGATCAGGTATATGTTGTTTCTGTGTGTCGGATGATGAGACTGAAACTTTGAAACTCCTGGTGGTTTATTGTAATTTTTTTGAGGAATCTCGTGTTTGAATTTTTGGTTTGTGTTCTTTGAATATTCTTTGAATACATCCTTTATTGCTAGGGAATTACTGTGGAAACGATGCATGGAGGGTTATAGCCAACGACTTATCTTGAAACTGACAGATTTACTTGCACTCATTGAGCGCAAATTGTCTGAGGCACTATTAACTGTATAATCAAGCCTTTTTCCATCTAAGTGTCTAATTGAAAGGCTACATAGATGCTCTATTCTAAAGCAGCAATATGTAAAATATGTTTTATTGCTGTTTGTTATTTTCATTCTAGTTTCAAGTTTTGACCTCTGTTCTTTTTTACTCGCAAGGTATGAATTACCTTTTAAATATTAGTAATGCTTTAGTTGAGCGATTCATTGAATGAGTTATTAGCATGGCTAGTATTTTTCTTACTGTATATATGTAGTGTATAAAAAATGAAACTCTACTTTGTAAAGGTTTGTACTTGATTAAACCAAAAACAATTAAATATATAATCTTAAGCAGGCAACTACTTTTGGATCCCCCCCAAGAAGAGTCATTCAGTACAATAGGCTAGGCCAAAGTCAATGAGCAAAAAGTCTTATATAGGATAAAGCACTTCTGGTAGGTACATGGAAAAGTCTTTGCACAATGTTTTTAAAAGTCTTTGAAGAAAAGAAGAATCAAATGTAGGGCCACAAGCTGATTAGACTTGTGAGTAGTAGAAGATGCAAGCAACTCTACAGCAAGAGGTGCGTTCTTAGTCTTTGTACAGTACCTTTTAAAAATGAGATAAAGCAGATCCTGTTCCTGTGCAGCTCTGCAGTAAAACTTCACTTTCAGTGGCTGTTCAGTGTTTCAGCTCCTCACGTCTACCGCAAATAGCAACACTGCGGTTCCTGGCTGTCGAGATGGACTTTCCTTGCTTCTGGGGGCCGCACTCTGTTGAGGGGGATCAGGCTCGGTCAATCCAGCTTCCTGTGTGTCCGGAGGATCTTCTTGGAGCTCTAGGCCAGCTTAAAAGCAATGCACACAATCTGGTGTTCCTCTCCCTGGCTATACGGTTTCCAGCAGCAACTCTGTGGAAATTCAACCAGTTCCGAAAGGGATGTCCAGGTGGCTTACTTTGGAGTTGATTGGTCCCACCAACTCAAGGGCAGAAGTCGTCCGTGCAGGGGCTTGTCCGTCGATGCAAACTTGGCATTTCGGCACTGCAACAGGGCTTCACCGTGCAAACCAACGGTCCAGGAGTTACAGCAGGCGCCCTCTTCAAGTTCTTCTTCGGTTCCTTCGTCCAGTGGCCGACTATTCGGTTCTCTCCCATTCATTCCTGCCTAGCATGTCAGTCACCCAGCAGGATGCCTGTCTTTGCCGAACAGCCAGCTGGCAATCACCGCAGAGTGCATTTGGGTCTCCTAGGAGGCACAGGGAGTTTCGGACACCTCCCTCACTTCCTGCCTACCCCAGACACCCTGGAGCCAGAGGCGGGCTTCACTTGTGAATCCCGCCAAAGGCAAAGCGTACAATGGGACCAAACCTGGTTTGGCGCGCAGAGTAAATCTCAAGAAGGACCTTTCCTCAAAGAAATGGCGAAAAAAGAAGTATTGTGCTTTACTGCAGCTGCGAACGCAGCATGCTGTAAATGCACACCATGGTAGTTAAAAGTAAACCACTGCCACCAACCATTCAGTGAGAAACGGGTAACATAAAACATTTTACATGAGAAGCTAGACAAAGGGGACACTAGGTAACCCGTCCAGCACCCTTTTGTAAGTTAGTGTGTGCTGGGTCTAGAAAGTTATAAATGTAAGTAAAGTCAATTTCACTTTACTGCTCTGGGAAACAGTAGTTTATTCCAGAGAAGGTATTCAAACCTTTCGGAAATCTGAAAGACTTCCCTGTGTCACTGCACTGAAGGTGCTGTATGACTCAATGTAAAAGAAGATGCCTATGGAGTTTGTCAGACTCCATAACCAAAAGAAACACAAGAATCACACAAAAATACATGAGAGACTGGGAAGAAAGGGTCTCGCTCTCTCCAGGTTAAAAAAAAAATCAAGTCCTCAAAATCCAGCAAAGTTGCTGGGGGTCTCTGAGGTGGAGGGAATTAGCACATTTCTGAGAATTCTCCCTAACTATAGTCTATGTGCAGTGGCTGTCGCTGGAACTCAACTTACGAGACTCATTAAGGTGTTAAGAGACTCGGGCTGATCTCCGGATCCTAGAGAAATGGAATCACAACCTCTGCGTATAAAGAAACCAGCTTTCAACACCCAAGGCCAGTCCCTTATGACAACAGCTTTAAGTTCTACAAAGCCCGTTAGAAAGGATTAATAAGGGAATATTCGATCAACTGAAAACCACTGCATGCCCCAAAAAACACAAGACTGCTCATTCCCTTTTCGCAGATATGGTTAAATGTACCCAACCAACTTTCACATCTCTGGTGAAGAAAGATATTCAGGAGTGCAACTATTCCACACATTTGCTTCTGTACGCAACACCACTCTACTATTTCATCTCCGTGATTGAAATCAAATTTGTCTATCGGGCCATAAACATAGATATTAGTCATTTGCCGGCCGCCACCATCATCAGTATATATATATATATATATATATATATATTTCTGAGGCTTGTGGAATCTGCTTAGATCACATGCTGTGCATAGGCCGACATCTAGTGGAAGCTGCGGAGTATTACAGTTTGTTTTTCGAAAGTCGAAAATGGGCGTCGACACAGGCGTGCCAGTAATACTATCCCTAGTGTGACGTCCACTGTACCCAAGATCCCTCACGCGTGTAGGATCCTCAGATTGTTTTTTTCCGCCATACTGGTCGGAAGCATCTTGCGGAGTTCCCTGGCCTTAGCCATACTTTTGCTGTTATTATAATTTTAATTCTTATTCATTCCCTTCCCCACCCCAACGTCGACCCTCAACCTCGACGACGGCTGGAGAAGTCATCGACCGTCGACTGCTGCACGACGGATCTGGGCCTCGGTAGGCCGCTGGCCTCGGCCCGGGCCTAGTAGGCCGCTGGCCTCGGCCCTTACAAGTAGGGAGAGTGGGGGGTGGTACATACTCTTCACTCTTGATATATAGTTACATTTATATATATTCCTACACTTAGCAGCCCGCTGCCTTAAGGTGCGTATGGAGGGTACCCCTTTTCAATTCTGCCCCAAGTGCAATCGCAAATACCCTTGGGTCGACAGGCACGCCACGTGCAATCTCTGCTTGCCGAGGGATCACCCCGAAGCGAACTGCAGAGCGTGTAGTAGGTTTAAACCTAAGACACTTAAGGACCGTTCGACAAAGCGTTGGGCCCACCACGCCAGGCAGGAGGCCATGGCAGCGGAGGGCGCCTTCAGCGATGGCAGCGACGCCGTACTTTCGGACGGCGAGGGCATTACGGCGTCGAAAGACAGCCGACGAGCGCAGGTCCCCGACCTCGGAAGGTCGTCCGGCAAGGCGGCTATGGGGAAGACCCCCGGCGACGCAAGCGCTACACACCTAACACACACTAAACACACTAAGACCAACCGGACCTCAACGACGTCGACTTCCCGGAAAGAGGCACAAAAAGAACGGTCCGACTCGGTGTCCTCTGGGCGCTCTCGATCGAGATCGCCTCACGACGCAAGGCAATCATCCACTCTTGCCAAGAGTGCCTCGCTACACACACTAACGGAAGTTCGATCGTCGGGAGACGAAGACGACTTCCACCCCCAGGCCGCGCTCCAAGATACCGAGACCGCGGTTAACACCAGTGAGGCCCCACGCCCGAAGCACACAGATACCTTTCCAGACCCTCGACGCCAGGCGTCGAAAGTCTCTGGGGCCCCCAAGGGACAGGGAAAACATTTTTCCACGCACGGAGAAGGGGGGAAACAGCGGAAAGCACAGCCTTCCACCCATGTAAAGCCTAAGCAGACAAGCAAACACAAGTCTACCCTTGAAAATAAATCACCTGCTAAAGTAATACCCTGTTCCAGGGAATGGTCCAGTGAAGACATAGACAGGGTTATGTCTAGGATGTCTTCCTTGGCTGATTTTTATGATAAGAACCCAGAACACTTTCTTTCATATAACCCTCAAGGGGCCACACCCTCAGGCTCCTCCGATCCTATCCCGCTAAGTAAAAAGCCCCGGGTCGAAAGACCTGAACCCTTCGAGGTTCAGCCTTACTCCACTCCATATTCTACTCCACTCCCCAGTTATCAGGGACAAGTTTTCCCTGAAGAGGACCAGGAGTTTGCAATTATGGAAGAACAAACCGGGACAGATTACTATGCAGAGGATGAGGACCTGGAGGAGGGAGAAGATGAGCAGGAAATTTACAGAGTAGATTCCCCAGTACAAAGCGAAGCCCCAGTTACTGACTCTCCAGTTGATAACCAGCCCCTCCTTAACGAGGTTCTCGCTCGAGCAGCGGAACACTTCCACATCGACACCCACGGTGTACAGGAGGAAAGGGACTTCGCGGAGGAGTTTGTAGGAGAG